>NW_023270825.1:34370708-34682502 GCF_011800145.1 Mirounga leonina | reverse complement strand
TATCTATCTATCTATCTATCTATCTATCTATCTATCTATCTATCTATCTATCTATCAGTGTTTTTGGTGGATTATACATTGGCAGGAAGAATCCTGCTTTCCTCCCCAACCTGAGCCAAAGATCAAGAATTTAACAAAAGGGAGGACACTACTTATGGTGCCAGATCTAGCAAATAAAAATGCAGGATGCTCAGTTAAATTTGAGTTTCAGATAAACAACAGGTAATTTCTTAGCATAAATATGTCTTATGCAATATTTGGGACATACTTATACTAAAAAATGATTTGTTGTTTATCTGAAAGTCAAATTTAGTTGGATATCCTGTATTTTATCTGCCAATCCTAGCTGCTCATAGAGTAGGAGCATTTTTTGTTGTTTTTCCCTCACCTCTTGGTTCCCTCATGGTAAGATGAGTTGCTATTGACACCTTCCAAGAATGGATGAGAATACAGCTGAATTCTTGCTATGCTGCAGAGCCAGAATGGAGGAATAGGCTATAGATTGACTTGCCTCAAGAACAACTGTGAGACAGCCTCCTCCTCCCCCACAAATAAACCAGATGGAGGTGACTTTATCATGTATAGGATGGAAGTTGAGCTTTTTAATTTGGATATTAAAGGAAAAGGTGACTCCTAAAGGCTGGAGGACTTGAAGAAATTCCATACCATAGAAATTCGTGGAGGGAGTGAAGGTGGAAATTTTGTAAGCTGGGTCAGTGAACGCTGGCTATGAGCTGGGGTGCACCTGCTATGTGGAGTCAGGCTGAGGGAGCTCCTGGTTTCATGTCACACTAGCTTCCAGAGATGGAGAACACAGGAGTGAGAAGACAAAAGTCGTGATTGGGATGCATAGGTGGGTTTGTTCAATGAATTGTGGAGGGTCTTGGAGACCACGTTAAAGATTTTGGGCTTCTGGATCGAGTCCCGCATCGGGCTCCCTGCTTGGCAGGGAGTCTGCTTCTCCCTCTGACCCTCCCCCCTCTCATGTACTCCCTCTCTCTCATTCTCTCTCTCTCAAATAAAAATAAATAAAATCTTTTAAAAAAAAAAAAGATTTTGGGCTTAGTCACAAAGCAGTGGGACTCCTCTGGAGGTTTCTGAGCAGGAAATGTCATGATCAGGGTTATGCCTTAGGAATATTAGTCTTGCAGCTCTTTATAGAGGGATTGTGAAGGGGTGAAGGAGTGGAGACCGGGTGATCAATTGAGAGGGGATATGGTCAAGGCTACTGATAGTCCGTATGGCATCTATATGTGAATTACAAAAGGTACACCTCCCCTGAGGGGATGCAGACCAGGGCACTCATTTTGGCAAAAGACTGCCAAGCCACATGGTTTGGTACTAAACCAGGGGCTAGATTTCAGCCCCCATTATCCTCTCAGTCACCATCGTAGTTGGTTAATTAACACTAGTGGCTTAATGCAATGAAGATTTATTCCTTGCTTGTGTCATAGTCTGCTGCTTGTAGGGTGGCTCTTCTCCTAGTAGACACTCAGGCATCCTTGCAACCTACCTCTATCTCATAGTGAGTCCATCTGAAATATCTAGCCTCCAAGATCACCAAGGCAGGGGAAGAAAGAGCTGGAGGTTCTTACAGAGGCACTTAAAACCAGAATAGGAAGTAACTTAATATCATTTCTGTCTGCAACCCATTGGCTAGAACATGGTTCCAACGTGACTAGCAAGGAGGCTGGGAGATATGAAGGATGAGAGTAAGTTGTGCTGCTCTGAGTCTAGAAAACATTGGAAGATGATTCTAAGGATATTAGGGGAAATCTGATGTACTTCATTCAACTTTCAACTATAATAAAAAAAGCAATATGCTTTTTCTTGTACAAGCAATTTAGTAAGCATCTATGTCTAGCAGTTTGGTTTTTCTAGAACTGTGTATGTGGGAAATTATGAGTCATAAATACAGGAAGTATCTCCAGATATTATATGGTTCATGCTACTCTGTCACAGTATGACTGACTTAAACCTAAAACCATTAAATATATATATACACACCCAAGTTAGTTTGTGTCTGTAAAAATTTGTCTTACTTCATCTACATGTGATACTGGAGTCTAGATTTGTTGTAATGATTGTAAAATTTATCCCACGTCCTTTGATGAGCAAAGTGGTAAGTGGTAATTGGGAGACAATGAGGAAGGATTAAAAACTCTCTTACCCAGAATCAAAATGATCTGTGTGCAACCCTTGTTTACCAGAGCTTCAGTTAGCCTCCCTATTACTAAGTTAAGCTCACATAAGACAAAGGTACTCTTCGAATATTCAAAATACTATTGCATGATCTCAGACAATCAAAATAGACCCCTGAACAATCAGAATTTTGTCATATTGGTGAATATCAGCCCTGATATACAACCAAGGACACTTTAAGTACAAGGTCATGAGGAATCATGCAGAGTTTAAATAAATATTTCAGACTCATCCCTGTGGTGTCCATGTGTCTTAGACTTCCAGGAAAATTCAGATATTAAGTACTAGATTTAGTTGTTAGATTTAGTTTCATTCCATTTGGTGAATAAAATATGATCACCACAGTCACATCTATCTGGGAGGAGTCAGTAAATGCTTTCATTGTAAGTTGGAGGGGAGAACTAATCAAGCACATTTTGTCTTAAAGGCACACAGAATATTAAAAGTAAAAGGGCTGCATAGGTTCTTTTATTAGGCCCTTATTCTAAAAATGAAAAATACTCCTATAAAAGGAAAGACAAAGTTAATTGGATTTCTTCTATTATTTAGGATTGTGGACATAAGTATGTGGAAGGTTTCTTAGGATACTTTAAAAATAGCTATTAAAAGGTGTTACAACTTCCTTGGAAACCATTTGCAGGATCTAACAACATGTAAAGACAATTTTTGTTAGTCAAATCCTTTCCGTTGACATGAAGTCACTTTCTTCATTCATTCATTCACTCATCCATTCACTTAATGTTCACTGAGCATCTCCCATAGACCAAGCACTATTCTAGACACTGGGGACATTGTCTAATTCAATGATCCTTTGCTAGGATTTTGCTTTTTTGTAAATGAAATATTGAGCCTGACAGAATATTGGGTTGGGATCAGAAGACCTGAATTCTAAATGTGATTATACTGAACTATGACTGATATTAATGGTATCAAATAACTAGTCCCCCAAGCCCAAAATCTTACTCATCTTTAGTACTTTTCCACCTAATCCATTATCACGTCCTTCACGATTTCTGAAATTCACCTCCTGCTGTCCATTTCATCTTCTGGTTATCTCATGTTTAAACTACTTTATCCAGAGCTGTGCCACATGGGACTATGTCAGTCATCTACTGCATGTGGTGGAGATATCAGTGCCCACCAAACATCCATGCGCTCCTTTGTATTTCCCAGTCCCCCTTGTTGTTAATTCAGAGCTATAGGACTTCTTCTTTTTTAAAAAAGATTTATTTATTTATTTTTAGAGGAGGGGTAAGGGGGCAGAGGGAGAGAATCTTCACGCAGACTCCCTACCGAGCGCGGAGCCCAACCCGGGACTGGATCTCACCAACCATGAGATCATGACCTGAGCCGAAACCAAGAGTCAGATGCTTAACCAACTGAGCCACCCAGGTGCCCCAGAGCTATATGCTATTTATATATTAGATATTCATAAACTCTTTATTTCAACATCTGACAGAATGAACTTTTAATGAAACTTGTCTGTAGATTAGCTTTTAAAATGTCTATCTCTCCTATGTGAAGACAGTTTTGTTCCATTATCATAGGGCTTTCACCTTTTCACTGATTTTAAAAGGAGCCATGAGTGTTGCCTTTATGTAACTCATGATTTCTTCTGAGCTCACTTTGTGACAGGCGTAAGGGGGGCTGAGTCATTTTGTTGGTGAGACGCTAGATGGTCCGTGTGGAGACAAACTCCAACAGAGTCCACCTGACTTCATAAACTAAACATTTACTGGAAACAATGCATCAGAGAATTTGCAAAGACCAATAGGAAGGCTGAGCTCGAGTTGAATTGCTAAGTACTGGGGACCGAAGGACAGAATGGTAAGATCTATATGTGAATATTAGAAAGATGAGGAGAGTTGTCAAAAGCCAAAGGGGAAATGAGGGAAAGGACTACAGCAGGGGGTCAGGGATGTCAATCCCTGTGTGTAGCCACCTCCTACCTCTGCTACAGGGTTTGCCATGCTCAGGCCCACAGTCCCTGCTGAAGGGGCAGCCACTGCCACCTTGACACAGTAGTTTGGACCAGAATGAATACCTGACTGAAGGCCGGAACACCCGTCACTTAGTAGAGAAAGATATGAAGACCCGACAAGATTTCCCTCTCTGGAGAATGTGAATCAAGAAACCGAGGAAGTTAAGGTTGTGTCTTATACTATGAAAAAGATAAAATTATACGGGAACAAAAATCATGAGCCCCAGAAACCAAAAGGTAGAATAAAAACTGGAAGTCAGTCGGTACTGAGAGAAGAGCAGGAGAGCGGAGAATGAGTTGGGGAACGTGAGAGGGTTGGAGATGTGGATCAGATCTCCAGTTGCCTTGGTATCTGATGGTGCTTCAGCCATAGGGTCAGTTTCAGTTCATGTATTTTGAACTGAAAACAGTTCAAATCCCCCTTTCCTTGGAGAAACCCAAGTTATTTGGTTTCTTGCACCTTAAAGAGCTCAGGTAAGTTGGATGAGCTTCTCAGCCATTTGCAGAAGTGCCCAGAAGACAGGGAGTGTATTTTAAACGAAATGATCAGCCTTGAAAGAAATATAAGTTAGCTCCCCTTGACCCAATCTCTGTGAGTTTCCAAGTCTACTTGTAAACTGTGCCAGCACAGTTTATAGGGGGTTGTTTTCAGAGCCTTTACTCTTTGTTTTAAATACCAACACTTGTACTGTAGCATGTACTGCAGAACCGAAATGACATCCAACCTCGGTTCAGGAAATCTTGCCAATCACTATTTCTTTTTCTTCCTGAGATTCTGTTTTCATGTGATCTTGACTTTGGACGTAGGTCAGATAATAATAGTAGTGTCCACAAACGCTTGCTTTAGCTCAGGCTTTTTGTAGGGCTCTATAAATGGCTAACATTTGTTGTGTGCTAAATCTGTGCCAGGTGCTGTTCTCAAGAGCCTTACATGTAATAACTCATTTTACAGTCATGACAACCCAATGAGGTAGATAATATCATCCTTCCCATTTTACATGAATGAAAAAAATGACACATAGTTTTAAAAAGTTTCCCAAGGTTCTCATCGCTAATAAGTGGCAGTGCTTGGATTCAAAGATAGTGAAAATCTACTTTCTGGACCATGACTCCATACTGCCTTGTTCCCATGGAAACTGTAGAAGATCCTGACTAACCAGAGGTTATGAGTTTCTTGATCCCCCTGGCAGGTATGTCGCAATGAAAATTATTAACTCATTCAGCAAATATGATACATAGTGGTGATCAAGACAGAGAGGCAGGGGCTCTGCCCTCAAGGGACCTTCTGGACTTTCAGACTTTTGTCATTTGGTTAGAGTTAGGTTTTCCCCTCAGAATCTAATTTTCCCTCCAATGAACTCATAAGATAGACTTTTGCCCCTGCAAAGCAGAACCTTAGAACTTTGGTGACTTCAGTAAGGCCCATTCTTACTGGAGCAAATATTTATAACATAGTGACACTGGTAATTTTTTGTCTTTTTTGGCTGGAATTTTTCTTTCTGATTTTTTTTTCTCTTGCACCTATTCCATCCTTCCCCAGTCTGTATCTTTATTTTTGGTTTAAAATTTTTCAATATAGTAATATGTACTTGTCTTTGTTATATCTCTTTCAAATCTTTTTGGATTTATTTCTCTTTTTATGGAGCACTAAGGATCCAACTTAACAATTTATCAGACCACTATGGCATTGTATCAGGATTAGGTTCAGTGGCATGTAACAGAAAAACCTAGAAAATTGTGGCTTAAATAAGAAAGAAGCTTATTTATTTATTTATTTATTTATTTATTTATTTATTTTTTGTTTATTTGTTTGTTTATTCACATGAAAGAATTTCAGAGGTAGCAGCCCAGGACTGGCATGGAGGTGCCACAAAGTTGTCAGGGAGCCAGCTCCTTCCTCACTATTATGCTATCCCCAGGGTTTGGCTATCTTCCTCATGGTCCAAAATGGCTAAAAGGGCTCTAGTCATCACATTATGGCCCAGGTAATAGGATGCAGAGAATGGATAAGAAGGGTATATTCCCTTTCTTTTTATGACTTTTTTTTTTTTTAAATAGATGTCCCACACAACATTTCTACTTAGATCTCAACAGCCAGAATTTAGTCATGTGGCCACACCTATGCAATAATGGAGACTGGAAAATACTGGGTTTTAGCTGAGTGGCAATATGACTATCTAAAAATTGGGGGTTGGTTGTGGAAGAATGAAAGAACAGATATAGGGAGGTAATTTGAAGTCTCTGCTTACAGGTACTTTACATATAGTGGATAAAGATTTATTGGTTCGTTTTTATAAACTTGATCATATTCTTAGAACTATCATTGAAGTTGTTAATAAAGATAATTAATTTAAGGATTTTCCCTCTTAATTTTTTACTTTATGATAATATAACATACCATTGCATTAATCACAGCTAAAATAAACCCACCTGAAATTAGTTTATGCAAAATAAGGAATATATTAGAAGAATATGGGGGGAAATCTTGGAAGAGGCAACCCAAAGCAGAAGGAAAGGCAGAGATTCTGTAAATAGTCAAGAAAACCTAGAACTGAGATCTCCAGTATAACAAAGACACTTTCTTCACCTCTTCTCCTCCCTTTGTCCATTGACTTTATTCTCTCAATGCAGAATGTGTTTCTCTACTTGGCAAAAACAAAACAAAACAAAAACATGTCCAATGACATCTTTCAGATCATATATCTAGCTGAGACTTGAGATGACCTCCCCTCCAAAGTCTAAAAATCTTGGAGGAATGGCTTCATTGACCCATCTTGGGTCAGGTGTCCACCTCTTGACCAATTAGCTGTGGCCAATGGCCAATCAGTAGTAACAAGTCTTTTCTTGCTGCCATCACATGGCAGATGTGTGGAAACAGGAGGAGCAGTTCCTATAGGAAAGGCAGTCCTAGCTAGGCGATTGTATAGGCTACCCTATAATTATACATGATGGAAAAACACAGGTCAGTGGTCTGAATTAAATGAAAGATAAAGGAGAAACAGATTTATCCTAATGCAAAAAAATTGATTTAGCTATGAATAAATACCATTTGATAGGTCTGCAATACACAGAATGTTTATTATATCAGGCATTGTGTTGAGTGCTTTTTACAAGTTGAGTCATTTATTCCTCAACCCTGTGAGCTAGAGATTATTATTCTCTCTTACAGATGGAAAACCAGAGCTCAGGGAGGTTAAGTAACTTGTCCAAGAACATATAGCTAGTAAGTGACATTTGTCTTAACTTCAAAGTTTTTAACTACCATGATAATATACCGTCTCATTGCTTCTCTATTTTCAGTTGGAAGCTATGGTCATTTCTGATGAAGCAATTATTAGTTTTTTTTTTCTTAGTTCTGCCATAACAAAGCTATGTGAACTTGATAAATCTTGAAATGTATCTGGGTCTTAATCTCTTTATCTGTAAAAAAGATTGGGTTGTATTAAATGTTAATGTATTACCTTGTTAACTCAGGTAATATTTTGTTTCTGAAGGCAAGAGCATGAGCTATTATATTTAAAAAATTTTTAATTCACCCAATATTTTTGAGTGCTTCTAGAGCTATATCTGTATTAAGAACTGTGATGAAATTAAAGATATACAAGATGTAATTTCTGCTTATGGTGTTATGGAGAAAAGACCCAGAATTGTTATTTTGCAGTAGCCTTCAGGAGTGATATAACCACCAGCTCAAACATATCTTCAAGGGTTTTTCTCTTTGTTTGCCATCTTCAGTGTGTTGACTTCATTTTAAGGTTCATTCTTCTTGCGGTTGTTAGATTGCTGTCAGTGGTAATCTCTATTATGGGCTGACTCATTCATATCTGGTAGGAAAGAGAGAATCCTCTCCCCTAAATATGGACTAAAAATCCTTCCCTTCAGCTGGATTGGACCAGTATACCCCAGGACTATAATGGTTTTCAGGTATATTAGAATATACCTAAATTAGAATAGTCTAAGACCTAGCATAACCTAGATTCCAAGTCATACTGCAGTAAAAAACAACCCCAAATCTCAGTGGCTTAAACGATAAAGGTGTATTTTTTTTTTTTTAAGATTTTATTTATTTATTTGACAGAGAGAGACACAGCGAAAGAGGGAACACAAGCAGGGGGAGTGGCAGAGGGAGAGGGAGAAGCAGACTCCCTGCTGAGCAGGGAGCCCAATGTGGGCTCGATCCCAGGACCCTGGGATCATGACCTGAGCCGAAGGCAGTTGCTTAATGACTGAGCCACCCGGGTGCCCCTAGAGGTGTATTTTTTATTCATATATCCATTCTGACCTGATGAGGGTGGGAGGTGGGGTGTTCCATATTTTCCTCTTTTAGGGACCTAGGCTAACAAAGACTCTATCATCTTCAATAACACTGGTTTTGAGACTGGAGAAGGGTAAACACTGTGAGAACTTATACTTGCAATTAAATTTTATACCTGGAAGTGACACATAATCACTTCTACCCACAACCCACTATAGACTAGTGGCTATAACTAGTCACGTGGTTCAGCTCAACTGCAAGTGTGGGGTTGAGTGGCAGGGATGTATGTATGAAAATATAATCTCTTTATATGCAAGGAAAGAGAGGGTAAGCAAGTCTCTACCATACTAGGGAATTAATTTACTGATTGATTTAGGCTAATTGAATTGCTCTTCTATAGCTGGAGGTTGGATGGGAGGTTGGATGGTTACCTAAAAAACAAACAGACAGAGAGAGAGAGAGAGAGGGAGAGAGAGAGAGAACTCTATTAATGAGGAAGGAATAGGAGTGGATGTGAACAGTGTGAACTATATGATGCTTTATCCCAATGAAGAAGACAGAAATTTCAGCCATGGAGGCAAGTCATAGAAAGGGATAGTTTGGCTAGTTTCATAAGTCTTTAAATCAATGATTTCATTTACTCTTCTAATTGGAAAGATTGGCTCTGCTCTTTGATAAGTGGGTGTAGACTGAATTTCTATTTAAGGAGTTGGCTCAAAAGTGACTTAAAAACATTTACTGGATTTCAAAGTATAGACTGTTTTTCCATATTTCATTGTTGTGGTTGCTGGCAATGGTGTGTCAAGCTGTCTAGATTTGTAGTTTTAGAACTGGCAAACAACTAAAATTTCTCCAGACCATCCCCTTTATTTTACTGATAAGAAAACTAAAGACCAAATGGGTAAAATGATTATCTCAAGGTCACACCTTTTTGCATGTAACAATAACAGTGCTGTCTTCTGAATGATTTCCTGCAAGATGTAATCCCCTAAGTAAATGTACCTAGAGCAATACTTAGAAAATAAGGACAATTAAAAATTATTAAGAATGTTTTCAGGACTGGGCGCCTGGGTGGCTCAGTTGGTTAAGTGACTGCCTTCGGCTCAGGTCATGATCCTGGAGTCCCAGGATCGAGTCCCCGCATCGGGCTCCCTGCTCAGCAGGGAGTCTGCTTCTCCCTCTGACCCTCCCCCCTCTCATGCTCTCTCTCTCTCTCATTCTCTCTCTCAAATAAAAAAAAAAAATGTTTTCAGGACTGACATTCAGTTGGTCCACTCTGGTAGAAATGGAAACATTTCTAAACTATTTGGTAAGTAGCTGCTGCTGAGAGCCTCTTTAGCTCCTCTCTGTGACCTCTCGGATCCCCCTATTATAACAGGATCCACCTCAAAGGGTTGCTTTGAGAATTAAATGATGGAGGTAAGAGTTATCATGGTGCCTGGCGCTCAGCAATATTATACCTAGGCTATTATTTTTATTTTAGTCATTAATAAAATGGTAGTAGTAAACTTCAAACTAGTTTCTGCATGGATGTTCACAACTTTGGAAATGTGATAATATTTAAGTTCATTAACTTTGATCTAGCTAATCTCTCAATAAAATGGCTACTAGTGTATTCACTTTAACTTTCATTTTCATCTCTTCCATTGTCTAATGGTTGACTCCACCTTGCTCCACCCACAAGACCCCACAGCTCTGGTTGATGACTAAGAATCTGACACAGGCTGTGCCAAAGAATATAATGTACTGACAAGGTTCTATCAGTTCTTGGTATAATATGACAAAAGAATGTTCTGTACCATCTCTTGCTGAGCAGAACTTATCTGCAAGTTTTCAGATAAGCAAAGACGGGTCTAAAACCTAGTTGGTGAGGGAAGGGTGGAGGAAGTGGTGGAGCACTTCTACTTGCTTAAGCAAATATCGGAAACTAGGAGTGATGAGACAGAGGCAGGCAGCTGGGGCGAGAAGAGAGAGTGAGAGGGCCCCAGGAACAGCAGTGGGTGGTGGTGGTGGGGAAGCTAGAGCTTGTGGAGAAAACATCATTTGACAGATATCTTCTGGTGACTAGTAATGTTTAGAACCTTTTGGAGATTTTTTCCTGCTCAGAAACTTAACCTAGCAAGAGAAAGGCAGAGTTTTAGCAACATTCCTCTCTGGAGAGAGTAAAAGAAATGTTTTTTAAAAGCTGGAACTGTTGTGAATTTTTTGGAAATTCATTACTGATTTGGAGCTCAGTGTGTAAAGATTTGTTCCCAAAGTCAATTGTATAACTGATACTTCCAGTTCTGAGGTGACAGCTAAATCCTGGGCATGTCCTGCAAGGGGCCTTGATAACAGTGTTCTGTCACAGGCCGAGAAGCACATTGACTCAACAGAGCAGTCACTAGAGAACTAATTTCTAAAGACACCCAAGTTATTTGGTATTTTAATATGTAATATAATAGCCTATCAAAATGCTAAATTTTGGGCAAATATTCCTAGGACAGATTTTTTTTTTTAAAGCAGAAGGAAGTAGAGAAGATGTATTTTATTTAATTTTTTAAAAAGATTTTAAGTAATCCCTGCACCCAACTTAGGGCTCAAACTCACAACCCTGAGATCAAGAATCACATGCTCTACCAACTGAGCCAGCCAGGCACCCCTGAGAAGATATGTATTTTAATTCCTACATTTTTGGAAAGGAAAAATCAAGGCCAGATGGAAAATTGGATGTTTTGAGGCAAAAGTAAAGTAAAGCTTTGAACTTGGAGATCTTAAAGTATTATATAAGGTAAGCTTTAAAGTTAAACATGCTTGCTAAAAAAAATTTTTTTTATGTGCCATGCTCTTTAATTTTATTCAAAATCTTACTTAGCTAGTAACTACTCTTGAGAATCACAATCATGTTCTGGAGAATAGGTTAACATTGTAATCACAAAATCTATAACTTAACTCCCAAAA
This sequence comes from Mirounga leonina, assembly GCF_011800145.1. Lineage (NCBI taxonomy): Eukaryota > Metazoa > Chordata > Mammalia > Carnivora > Phocidae > Mirounga > Mirounga leonina. Next base: position 34,671,124 of record NW_023270825.1, on the reverse strand, counting down.
CTCAATGACAAAGTTATATACACAGATCTAACAAGTTGAAGTCTAGAATTTATACAAAATTGGTACAATGTATTGAATAAAGCAAAACGATTTCAAGGAGAGTATTTATCTATCCTATATTCCTCTGATTTACCAATGTAAAAGCTTCAGTGAACAAATTCAGAAGTCTGTTTTTTTCTCCAACAAGAGGACACCTAGACAATCTGTCCTTAAATCAAGGTCAAAGTTGATTGACAATGTTGCTAAAATATTTTTAAAATTTCTGTTTAAACTAAAAAGTAAATATCCATCTCACTTCTGACTTCTAAAAATGATCTAGAGTATGACTGATAAGACATTAACCTTTACTTCATCTTACGATGGCATAAACCTAAAATTTCCATTCATTTCCAACAATCAAAGCTTGTGGCCCTTATAGAATTATGTTGTTTGTAAGCTTTGTACAGGAACTTCTTTAGTGGAGGATGGCAACCACGCATTAAATAAATCATTGTTTTATGATGATATACAAGCTCTCCGAGCTAGAACATAATTCTCGCTCTGCCAGTATCTTTTTTGTGTAACTTTAGACAGGTCACTCTACTTTTCCCTCAATTTTCTCCTCTTACAGGGAGATAACAGTCATAAAAACGACTGGAAACTACTTTGCTGAGAGCTTTTTCTTTAAAGGACTGACAATAAATACCAGAGTCACAAGGTCCAGCAAACCTAAGAAGAAGCTGAGCTTCTTGAAGACAGGGAACTTTTTTTCTTCTCTGAGTCATCAGTTATCTTATTTGTTTTTCTGTAATACAGTTCTTCGCCTATAGAAAGGCCTCAATAAATACTGTAAATTTATGAATGTTATTAGGCAGATTGCAGTCTTGGCAGGCCAGTGCCTTGTAAATCTCTTTGCTGTGATCCTTTTCATACTCAGCATCTAAAACGCCGCCGCTATTTGCTCTGGGATACGTACCCAAGGCATTTATTTAAAAATATCCAAGTCTAGAGAACGAATTTTTCTGTCTTTGGGGCACCATCTCGCTTTCTGCGGTACCGCGCTCCAGGCTTGGGATCTGGGTCCCGAGGCTACAGGGAAGAGTTGGGTCCGGGAAGCTCATCCTCCGGCCGTCGGATTGGTCGGCTCGCACTCCACTCACACGGCTCGAGTCTCTGATTGGCCACCGTGGCACCCCCTCCCTCGGTCCGCGACTACTTTGTGTGCCGAGGCGGCGCTTTTAGGTCCTCCGGCTCAGCTCACGGTGTGGGCCGGTCACAGCTAACTCTTCGGCCCACTGCTCTGCATCGCGGGCGCCAGGAATTTCCCGAGTGCAAGCGGGTAGGAAGCATCCTAGGGAACCCCTCTCCCGCACCCCCAAAGTTCTCTTTGCCGTACTGAATAAACTTCCGCCTCAAAGGGGCTGTCGCAGCCGCGGGTCGGGGGAGAGGCTAGGCATCAAACTCAGGCCCTTGTGGGAGGGCTTTCTGTCGGGGCAAATGTGGAAACAGCTCTCACAAGATAAAACAGGGCTTCGCTAGTTGCATGTGGGTGCGCTGCCCAAGCTGCAGCCGAACGGCCAGACCTGGGCTGCAGGGGCTGAGCAGCAGCGATCCCCTCTGAAAAGTAGCAAGGAGCCTGCTTCAAATCTCCAGTACCACTGCTCCTTAGGGCCGCGGAATGAACTGGCTCGGGCCAGTCCGTTCCCCGGCTGTCGAGAATACGACATTCCCTGGAGATGGCGCTCCCGGGAGTGGGGAGTTCGGCTCGAGTCGCGCCGCCGTCAGCCTCCGGCCTGCAGGCGGTAGGGGGCGGCCTACGCTCGTGTAGGAAGCAGGCGCCCAAGCGCAGCTGCTGCCCTGCTGGAAGTCTCCCGGTCCCTCTGTGGCCCGCGGCTCTGCCTGGCAGCGGATGCTGCAGTTACGCTATCCACCGGCGCAGCGAGAAGGGGGCGGGAAGCAGCCGTGGCACATGCCAGGGTCGCCGTAGGTGGCAGCGGCCGGCGCATGCGCGCCCTCTCCCAGAAGCCTGTAACGCGGAGGGGCGCGCGCCCCCAGCCGCGCGCGCACGCTTGCGCTAGCCAAGGCTTCCCCGCCTGCGCTCGTTGTCAGAGCCGCTCCGGCGCGTGCGCGCGTTATCTCCGGCCGACCCGAGTAGCGGTGTTCCCTCAGCTCCAGGCCCCCGCCCCACACCGCCCCTTCCCAGCCCCCAGCCAACCGGTCCCCTTCCTCTCCTGGCGGAATGGGGCCGGTGCTGCTCGGGGTCGCGCGCCCGGGACCCGGCTCGCGCTCGGTCTCGCGCTGTCAGCGACTGCCCCGCTCGCGCCGCCTCGCGCTCTCGCTCAGTCAGTGGCGCCGAAGGCTCCGTTAAGCGGCGGCGGCGGCGGTTCCTGTTTCCGTTTCTTCCTCTCCCTTCAGTCGGGAGAAGCATCCTCCACCCAGCCACCCCTCCCACTCCCCAACGGGGCAGCTGCGGCTGAGGGCTGTGGCGGCGGCGGTGGCGGCGGCAACTGGGTACGGCGGAGATCGCCTCTGCTCCCGCCTCGGGTAAGGGGGCGTTTGGGAGCCGGGCCCCGCGCCCCTCGGGGTCTGGGGCTGGGCTAGTGCGGGATTCGTGGAGGCGCCGGGTTTGTGATTGGGGGCTGTTGCCGCTCTTTTCCCCCAGGCGTTCCCCGGGCCTGTTGCTGCAACTGCTGCTGCTTACCCAGGGGCTCCGGGAAAAGTGGGGAAGAAGCCCCCGGGACGCTCTGGCGCGGCCCGGGGGCGCGGGCTGGGGGTGAGGGGCGCCTGCAGCCGCGGCTGTCCTCGGCGTCGCGCATCCTTGCTTCGGGCAGGGGCCGAAGCCAAGGAGAGGAGAAGGGATGGGGGCGGGGGTGGGAGGTGTCCCTCTTTTCCCTTCTCCACCTACCTGCCCTTTCGCCAGCAACTCGGTCCCTGTAATCACGGACTGTGGGGAGGAGGATGCTTGTACGTTACGGGCTTTTGTGAGGGGTTCTTGGGCCAGAAATCGGGGGGTGGGGGGTGGACCGTACAAAGATCCGCTCCCGGCGAGGGGCCAATGCCTGGGCAGTTAAAGGCGTGAGTGCCGCTGCACCCTCCAGCTGATGGGGGAATGATCAGCTGGCGGCTTTTGAGTATCTAAACTTATTTGGGAAGGTTAAACGAGTCCTTATTAATTAAAGGAGATTTTTTCCTGCAAGAGTGAGTGGGTTGTCGGGTGCAGCACCTGTTCTTTTACTGTGGGCATTGCAATCTTCAGGCACACACAACGTCAGAGACGCAGTGTATATCTTAAGTTAAATGGCAGTGTCTTGGTTAGGGTTTATCCCTGGTGAGCTTTTAGCGTTTTGCCGTGTATTATTAGCCTTTTGATTGAGGCCTTGGAGAAAGGCAGAGAGAGGTATTGTTTCTTCTTTCCATGTTTGAATTAATTTACAGTGGACTTAAGCCAACTCTAGAAGGTGAACCTAGGAAAGGCAGAATCTCCAGTAGATAACCCCAAACTTCAAGGTAAGGCAGAACAGATTTCAACAAGTTTTCAATCAGTTTCGAATTAAGCTCATCAAGGGTAACTGAACTTTGACTCGGCTCTCTTTAGAAATTGTAGGCAAGGTTTCATTATAGTTTTTTTACTTCTTGTTACTCCTAGGGTTAAGTGTATATTTACATTATTAAATTTAAATTTCATGTTTTTATACTTAGGTCTTTTAAAGGGTGCATTATATATATGAAAACATTTTAGGAGAGAAATTAAGCATAACAGCACTATACTGAAATAATGGAGCAAGTTGTGTTTTCCCTTCTTTAAAATAACCTAAAAAGCAACCTAAAATCCTATGCCAAATGATAAGATCTTGTACATTGCCAGCTTTGTGAAATATACCATAAAATGTGTATAGAAAGTGGCAATTACTTGATTTATAAATACTACAGTAGTAAGGATAAGGTGGGCATTCAAACATTTGTATTTGTGAATTTACAGTTTAGTATATAGAAATGTAGGGAGTTAGAAACGAATAGGCTATAAGGACCATTGAAGGGTGATTTGGGGCATGGATTTTCCTTTTGCTGCTTTTATAAATTGAGAATTGTACTTGAAGAGCTGAACAGCTGGAATGAAACTTGTATAGATTGCAGAAACATGCAAAAGTGTATCTTTGATCAAGTAGTGAGTTAACATGAGGAGTATACTGTAGTTTATTAGGATAGTGAATCAAAATAATTTCCATAAAATATAGCACCATATATATCATCTAGGATGTTCTTAAATTTAAAGAGTCGCTTGAAGTTGTTTTCCTACAAGTCATCCTATTTGAGATGTATGGAATTGAAAAAAACAATAATTCTGATTACATTATGCAGTGTTTGGTTTCAGTTTTAATTATTTTTAAAGTACTGGAATGTCCTTAAAAGTGGTGAATTTTGAAATTTGCTAGTGGCTTGGAAAAACTTGTGTTGTTAATTTTTTTAAGTGCAGTTATATTAGTAGGTTGGTCTGGAGGGGGAGCTAGTGCCAAAGCAAAGCATAGCTTAATATGTGTTTGAACTTTTAAAATGCCCAAACCCAGGTTTTTGTGACCAGAAGGAACATAAATTTTTAATTAAAAGAGTAAGGGAATTGATATGGGCATATATCTGAACATAGTTATTTGTGGAATATCTATATACACATATATATATGTTGTATATTACAAATAACTTAAAAATCTTTTCATGATCTGGAATAATGGAAAGTATATGCTTAAGGCTTATTGAATTTCTCGTTTACAATCTCAGAAAAATATGCCCCATAATGTAGAGTGTGTGATAGTAGTTTCTTAACTTTCTTGTGCATTGCATCACAAGGGAAGTAGTCTTAATCCTTTGTGCATGTTGTATGTTCTTAAATTTTTTCTTTATAATAACCTATAGTCCTAAAATTTCAAAAATCAAGTAGAGTCTTATATGGGCAAAGATATTGACTGGGTAGTAAGCTAAGTATTTACCAAGAGTAGAGATACTTTCATTAAGAAATGGACCCTTCAGACATCTGGAAAGCAGGATGCCAAGGTCACTTCTTAACCTCTGTCTCCTGTAATATAACGCAGTGAGTCTAGCCTGTTTACTGAATTGAACTTGGGCCTTTGAATATAAAGCAATTATTTTTTGGTTTATGGCACTTTAGGTTAGATTTCTCAACTGTAATTAGGTATGCGAATTTACTTCTCACAGTTCATATATTCTTTAAATTCAAGGCTAGAAATTGATAATGTATATATTAAAATAATTAGAATATTTTGTTTTCTGAAGATAGTGGTTGGGCTGCTTGTTCTCTCTTGCTCTCCATTATGTAAACAATCTCAGTGCTGATAAAATAAAAAATAGATTCTTTGAAAAGAATGACAATACCTGTGAGATAAAGAGTAGTGAGGTGTTCACCATTTTTAAGGGGTTTATGCTATAAATTAAACAATGTTTTATAAGACATGCCAGACTATTTTTATGTATCTTTTTCAATTTCTTAAATGGTTATTTTTGATTTACTATAAACTGCATTACTAAATTTCTTGTTTTAATTAAACGGTAAATATACCCACTTCATTTTATAGGACACTTATAAGAGTTACCATTTTATAATCATAAGAGTAAATATAAACCAAATGTAATTTTTTTTTAACTGTAAAACACAACTGGGGCACCTGGCTGGCTCAGTTGATACAGCATGCGACTCAATTTCAAGGTTGTGAGTTCGAGCCCCATGTTGGGCGTGGAGGCTACTTAAAAAACAAAATACAGCTAAGATTCTAAACAATGCTGAAACTAAAAGTATTAACTATTGTAGTACTTTTATACCCTTCGTCAATACTAGTCCTGTTGGTACTCCTCAGATGAGGTACCAACTTCCAGGCTTCTGTAGTGAGCAGTAGTGTAGTAGGTGTGACATTTAGAGGACAGTTCAGTTTTTTCTTTGGTTTCCTTCTTAATGAGTCTGTGGCTTATATTTCTGTACTATTTGGTATACGGTTTCTTTTTGGCAGTTGGAATTGTTATTAAATTGTAGTTTGCTATAATGAGACAAATGTTTAAAAGTAAAAGATATTTACAATCAGTTTTTAAAAAAACATTTTAAAATTCCCAACAGAAGATTATTATATAGGGATGTATATACATTTAAGATATATTTTTTAAGAGATTAGTCTTATGTCTGAACCTTCTTTTCTCTCTACGTTCTGCTCTCCAGCCTACTCTTCTTCAACTTCCCTCCATATCCACAATTTTCTCTTTGGAATAATTAGGGATCAAACCAATAAAAGGAATGATATCACTCACCTGGCATAGGTTTTTCTTCCTTGATTAAATAAATGACCTTATTATCAGTCTCTACAATATTCTAAACATATAACCCATATACACTTTATATGATACTATACATTTTACTTTTAATGGAAGAAGAATTTATAGGGCCTATGGGATTATGCTGTGTATTTCAATATTAGTTACTCATATTTGTTACAGAAAACAGAGCTATATGGTTAATTTCATTTAAGTTTTCTTTTAAAAAGACTTTAATATTTACCAGAACCTAATAGCTCACTCACCTGTTACTTTTTAAAAATATCTTTTTGTGATAATTTGTTTTGTTTTTTGTTTTTTTGTTTTTTGGTCGTCAGAAAATGACATGTGAAGAGGAAATATGTTTCGAGTTTTTTAAAAAAACTGTACTGATGTGGCTCAGACTTGCTTTTGCTTTTGGTTCTATAGTATAACCTCTTCATTTGAAGCACTGGAATAAACCTTTAAAGATCACTATTGAAATGCTCCCTATTTTTGTTGTATCCTAGAACTTGAGTTTTTCACATTTATTTTAACAATGGGAGAAACTGAAAAAATATGACAGCATACTGATGTTTCGATTGGATTTAACAGTTCTACTTGTCACAGTCTTGATGACTGGTTAATGTAAATAAAGTTCACATTATAAAATATGTAATAAAATGTTGATATTAATCATATATGTAAAGGAGAAATTAAACTACTGTTTATCTTAGAATCTGAGTTATGAGAAATATTACATGATATGAACTTTAAATGCTATAACTTTCTGATTATAAATGAACAAAAGTAACAAAAATAGGAGATTCTTCTATTTAATTTACTGCAAACTTATAACTAAAATGAAAATGAACCTGTTTTGTGTTTATGTACATCTTTTTATTCAGTTGACTGTTAATGAACCATGAATGAGTTTCAAATTTTTAATAATTTTGTGGCTGGATTATATCCCTTAAATGAGATATGAAATTCCATTAATACCTAGAGCAAGAATAAATTTGCATGTGGTAAAAACAATATTTCCAAACCATCAAACTATAAAAGCATAGCAATGTTATTAAATGACTTAAGTCATCATTCCATAAGCTAGTTTTAAAAATAATTTTTATAATTTTAAAAATATAATTGATCATATCTTGATTGGTGGTAAAGGTGGGAAAAATATAATTTGTAGCTTCTATATTATATCCATTGTTTTAGACTTCACCAGTGTTTGGGGCAGTCAGTGAAGGGAAGGAGATTGAGAGAGGCAGAGGATCTTACTGGTTGACGAGCCTGCTTTGTTTGGAGGTGAGGGAGAGTTCTTTAGTTTTTCTTTGTCCCTCCATTTCTTTCTTTTCCCTGTTTGTCATCCTTACTCTCCCAATTGTAGGAAATGTGGCAGTTGACAATATCCTTATAGGATTTTTTTTCTTAGAGTTCATAGAACATTTCCTGGTGAAACATTAGCTTTTATGTTACAATAGGTTTATTATAATGATTTCATTTCCTCTGAGGCAGTAGGCAAGAGACTAGCAGCACTTCAGTTGGGGTAGAGTTTATTATTATTTATTAAAAAATGATTTTTTGTAACCATGTAAAAAGGGATATGGGGTTGTTGGTTCATTAATTGTTAAGGGCGCTGCATCAGTCTGCTTAATATTTAATATATCTTAATCCCCTCTTCCAGTTTACTGGAATGCATTCTCATGTCTCCTTTGTTATTTCTGTCTTCATCTATGGAGTTTTTGTGTATAAGGAATTGGTTTGTAGAACATCACTTCACCTTCTTTGTGTACCACATTGCAGTAAGAAAAATGTAAAAAAAAAAACAAACCCCAAAACCGTACTGTGTCCCTTGAAAAGAACAAACTAAAATGAGCAGCAGTGTTCTCCTTTCGTGGGAATACTGTTAGCAAGTTTAAGCCAGTTATTGTGAAAAGGTCACAAGGAGAAAGTGTATGTTTGATAATTAGGGCCCTAATCATTTGGGATCTGACTGATTCAGTTTCTCTAACACATGGAATTGTACCTGAAAGAGAAATATATTCAGCTGAGATTGTGTTCTATTTTTCCTGTCTTGAATTCTTTGAATAACTGCTTAATTCATTCAGTTACCAAATGTCAAAAGATCGTAATTTTGAGAAACCTACTCTTTAAAATTAGAGTTTAAGCTAGGATAAACATTTTGCTTTCTTTTTATAAGTTTCAGATTTTTCTTTCTCTTTTAGGAAGTTTGGTGAAACTCGGGGGCTTTAGGAAGGTGGTAATTGAAATTCTTGAGGCCAAAAGTTCTTTCGTTAGCCTTAGTAAACTGAGCCTCAGCAGCATGGGAAATGTAGGTTTACTAAGTAATCCTGACTGCTTCCTCTGACATAATTACAGATATCTAGGCCTCCATTAATTAAAACTCTGTTTATTTTTAAGGTTCAAACAGTGGTGTTTCTCATAGATGTAAAACATTAACTGTTATGAGAGAGATATAACTTACTCTTAATTTGTAAGTAAACAAATAGGCTGTCAACGCTGAGTAAACTGAAGAGATGTATATACCTAATAAGGATGCACAAACAATAAACTGAAGAAACTTGCTAATATGCAATTAAGAATGGTTCCTCTTAATAAAAAGACTATTAGTGTTTAAATTATAGTGGCACAAAGGTGTCATGAAAATGAAATCACTAAAGAATTCTGTTTTGGAACAATTTGTCAGACCAGATAACAGACAAAGGAGCACATCCTCTATTCTTTTTTTTTTTTAAGATTTTATTTATTTATTGGTCAGAGAGAGAGAGGGCACAAGCAGGGGGTAGCTGAAGGCAGAGGGAGAAGCAGGCCCTCCGTTGAGCAAGGAGCCCAATGTGGGACTTGATCCTAGAACCCTGGGATCATGACCTGAGTCGAAGGCAGACGCTTAACTGACTGAGCCACCTAAGCATCTGCACCTCCTCTATTCTAAACTGTCTGCAGAGGCTTAGAGCAGTGCACATCCTATCTAAAAGGAAATAATGATCAATAACCAAAGTGTTTTCAGAGGATTTATGCACATTTCCTATGTATATATTTGTGCACTTCCTGTTACTTTCTGTATCTATGGAAAATATAAGGGTGGAAAATAAAGTACCTAACTTTTGGAAATTCTGAAGGGAAAAGGATCTGAAGTTTGCAAAACTTTTTTTGTGTGTGTGTGTATTTTAGTGATACTTTTTTTTAAAGATTTTTAAAAATTATTAGAGAGGGAGCTCGAGCAGGGGGTATGGGGGGTTGCAGAGGGAGAAGCAGACTCCCCGCTGAGCAGGGAGACCCACACGGGTCTTGATCCTAGGACCCTGAGATCATGACCTGAGCTGAAGGCAGACGCTTAAAGGACTGAGCCACCCAGGCGCCCCTGGTAATACTTTTTGACGTATAATTCCCCAACAGCTTTGTGGACTTAAAGACAAAATCTGAGTTCCTTCTTAGTCATTTTTTGAATAGCTTTATTGAAGTATAAATTATATCTCAAAGTTTGCAGCTTAAGTTTTATTTATTTTTTTAAAGACTTATTTATTTTAGAAAGAGCACACACGGTGGGGAGGGGCAGGGGAGAGGGTAAGAAAGTCTTAAGCAGGGGCGCCTGTGTGGTTCAGTAGGTTAAGTGTCTGCCTTCGGCTCAGGTCATGATCCCAGGGTCCTGGGATCGAGCCCTGCATCGGGCTCCTTGCTCGGCGGGAAGCCTGCTTCTCCCTCTCCCACTCCCCTGCTTGTGTTCCCTCTCTCCCTGTGTCTCTCGCTGTCAAATAAATAAAATCTTAAAAAAAAAAAAAAAGTCTGAAGCAGACTCCCTGTTATGAGCATAACATGGGGCTTGATCTCATAACCCTGAGATCAAGACCGGAGCCGAAACCAAGAGTCAGACTCTTAACCTACTGCACCCCTCAGATGCCCCCACAGCTTAAGTTTTAATAAACTTATATATTGTGCAGCCATTATCACAATTTAATTTTAGAAATCTTTAATTCTCCAAAAAGTTCTGTCTTGCCCACCTTCCCAATCCCTGCTCCAACTCCCAGCCCTAGGCAACCACTGATCTCCTTTTTGTTTCTGTAGTTTTGCCATTTCTAGAAATTTGACATTAAGAGAATCATACAATATATATTCTTTTGTGTCTGGCTCCTTTCATTTAGTATCATCCTGTTTAGTCATTTGAATGAATGGTTAAAGTAGAAAAGCTTTAAACCTGGAATCAGGAGATTGGATACTAGCGTTAGCTTTGCTACCAAGTGTATAAACTTGGGTAAGCCACTTGTTCCCCCTGGGCCTTTGCTTTTTTTCCATAAAATGAATTATTTGGATTTTCTTCTATTCCAGTTTTTACAGCTGTGTAGATATTCACTGACCTTTTCCTAGAATGTATCTTAACTCTTCCCCTTAAATATAGTCACTTTACTATTATTTTTTGAATCAGAAATGAGGCTTATGGTCTAATTTTTTAAGATTTATTTATTTATTTATTTGAGAAAGAGAGGGAGCATGTGTGAGCTTGTGGTGGGGAGGGGCAGAGAGTCTTAAGCAGACTTGATGTCCGACTTGGGGTTTGATTTCACGACCCTGAGATCACTATCTGAGCTGAAACCAAGAGTCAGGTGCTTAACCAACTGCGCCACCCAGGTGCCCAAAAACGAGGCTTATAGTCTAGTACGTGAGTCAGCTGTGGACAAATATGGGACTGTCTTGAAGAAACAAGATGGTTGATTAAACTTTTTCTTGAACATTTCTTAGTCGTGTGTATAACTTTGAGAATAGGGACAATCATAAAAGCTGAGTTAATGATTTTTAAAGAGAAGAAAGGCAAAGTTTAATAATTCTCAGAGGTAGAGCTTTAAAAGTGATTGAAGCTTCTTACGAATGTAAGACAAAGACTATGCTTTTAGTTATTTTTTTGTTTTCGGAGTAGAATATGGAATGGAGAGATTTTAGTTAAGTTTAAACCAAGTTGGGTTCAAGGCAGTCGAGTGAGATTAGACTGTTTTTCAAAGAAGAACCAAAGACAATGTATAACTACCATTGGGAAGACTGTCCTAGGGCTCATGTAGAGGCAAAGCTGATAGGTAACATTCAGGTGTCAAACTAAGGAAAATAGACACATATAGGGAGTTAAAAAATAGTGCTTGTACATATGTAAATGAATGTGTTTGTAACAGGAGTAGACAACTGTCTGCGTAGGCTGGTATCAGATATGCCAAAGGGTTAATGTGCATTTTCAGTATAGTATAAAAAAAGAGCACTGAATAACAACTAGCTAAATTTAAAAATGAGAGTGCTGTAACTACTTTCAAATATTCAATAATTTGACTCTTAGAAACCATCAGAGCTTCTTATATTGCCTATAATATTAGGAAGTATGGTATAAGATGATTGAATTTTTATTTTTACCCAACATACTAGAATGTATGAGTGGTAACCCACAGATCAGACACTGTGGAGGAGGGGAATATAGCCATAAATATATTTTAATGATGGAGTCATTATAGCAGCATAAGAAAATTTGTTTCATGCTTTATAGTCCTATTTTTTGTTCACAAGTGGTATTTCTAATTTAGGTAAACCGCCTTATGATAACCAGAAATTTCCCCAAATGTGAAACCTCTATTTAATCAATGAAGATTTGTCACTTTGACAATAATATAATGATTATGTTAAGACTCTAAAGGAGTTCTAAAAGTTGAATCTCATAGCTTTTTATGCAATGGCAGCATTCTAGGAATAAGTATGAGAACTTTATAAGGTGACTATTTTATGGCAACCATATTCTTTTAAATATATGCCATGCCATATTTATTTTTAAATATCTCACAGAATTTGTAATACATATAAAGTATCTAAATATGAATTGTGTAATTGGAAAAATTTCAGTGTAAAGGAAAAGAGATACTTTGAAGCTTCAAAATATTAAAGATCTTATTTTTCCAGCGAATTTTTATTTTTAAACATAATAATGGGTACCTGGGTGGCTCAGTTGGTTCAGCGTCTGCCTTCAGCTCAGGTCATGATCCCAGGATCCTGGGATCGAGCCCTACGTCAGGCTCCTGCTTGGCAGGGAGTTTGCTTCTCCCTCTCCTTCTGCTGCTCCCCCTGCTTGTACCCTCTCCCTCTCTCTCTCCTATCAAATAAATAAATAAAATCTTTAAAATAAAAAAAAAATAATAAGTGAGCAGCTGTCAAAAGATACAGCCATTTTTTTAAAAGATTTTATTTATTTATTTGAGAGTGGGAGAGAGAGCAAGCAAGCAAGCATGAGCAGGGGTAGAGGCAGAGGGAGACGGAGAAGCAAACTCCCCACTGAGCAGGGAACCCGATGTGGGGCTGTATTCCAGGGCTCCAAGATCATGACCTGAACCGAAGGCAGATGCTTAACCGACTGAGCCACTTAGGTGCCCCTCCAAAGATACAGCCATTTTTAAGTTTAGAATTCCTATTCTCTGTATAGTTCTCTCACATACTTGACTTTAAGAAAATAGACATTAAGGATTTCTTGAATAATCAAATATACTACTTGAATATTTAAGCAAAGCATCAGAGCAAGACACATTAATGCAGTAAAAATGATTAATTTAAAAGTTTTATAACATAGTAAAGAAAAAATGCAGTAATATACAATGGAAAAGAAGACTTACAGAAGGAACATCATTACCTCAAATCAGATACAGAAGGCTGTTTTATAAAACAATAACAGTCAAATCAAATAGGCTAAAGAATTTGTGCCGTTCTACTAGATAAGTGAAAATGAGATTAATAATTATAAAGAGTGCTCCAAGATACTCACTCACACTGGTTGGCAATTCTTTTGTAATTGATTTCCTGCCGGGGCTATTTCTGACCTTTTCTACTCCCTAGCCCCTGATTCCTGTATACTGTTCCCAGACTTTGTAGGTTTTTTTCAATTACTTTTTTTTTTTTTTAAGAGTAAGAAGGTTAAGGCCATCAAACAGACATGTCTTCAGCGTTGCTTTTCTTTATCTCTAAATTGTTTAATTTCCCTTCCTCTCTACTATTTGGTTTTAGGGATGTATCATTTTAGGCTTACATGACTATTTCTTCTTCTTACATGACTTATCCCTTCTGTTAGACTATATGGGCTTGCTAGTTAACTCTTTTATTATTTTTATTTAAATCTCCCCTAACATCTTCAATGGCCTAAAAAAAAATCCACCCAAAAAACACCTTTTCTTATTCTTTTTTCCTTCTTTCCCCCCCTTTTTTTTTGTATTATCCAATAGCCCAAAGGAAAAAGCAACATGTATATTGTTTAAATTTTGCTATCTTCTTTTTCACTAAAGCTATTTTCTCTGTTGTTACCAGTGACCTGAATTGCCAAATAGAGACTTTTTTCAGTTTTAATTCTTGCTTTTAAATTATCCAGATTTGACACAGTGAACCCCTTTTCCTCCTCCCTTCTTATAAGGGAGCTTATAAGCTCTCTTGTATATTCTAGCCACACTTTGTTCACAAGGTCAACTTGCCTTATAGATTTTTCTTAATCTAGCTGCGTTTCCTTGGAGTGTTACCTGGTCCTTTGGCTTCAGTGAGTACCTCTTTCAGATGACCCTTACACTGTAAGTGCCTAAACTTCAGTTTTTAGCTGGAGAGCTCCACCTGTTTGTCATGCCATTAAGTTCAACATGCTCAATTTGAATTTTCTTTCATTTTCTTTCTCCTAAAATGTATTCTTCTAACTTTCCTTTCTCTATTATTGGCTTATTCCTCCCATTACCCAAACTTGAACTCTGAGTCATCTTTGAATTCCCCATCAAATCTATTCAGTTGTTAAACTGGAAATTCTGTTACTACAGCGTTTCTGTTTCATCAGCTCTTTTCTGTTTCATTATTTTTTTAAAGATTTTATTTATTTATTTGACAGAGAGAGAGAGAGAGAGAGAGAGAGAGCACAAGCAGGGGGAGCAGCAGAGGGAGAGGGAGAAGCAGGCTCCCCGCTGAGCATGGAGCCCAATGCAGGGCACTATCCCAGGACCTTGGGATCGTGACCTGAGCCGAAGGCAGATGCTTAACCGACTGAGCCACCCAGGTGCCCCTTCTGTTTAATTTATTACTACAGAAATTTTTACTACAGAAGGTTCTCCTTACCACTAACATATAAATAATTGTAATTTGGCAATTGCTATGGTAGAGAGGAGGCAGAGAGAGGCAGCAGTACTATTAGGGTGTGGTAAGTGGAGAAGGCTGTGTTGAAAGGAGGTGATGTTTAAGCTTAGCATCAAAGAATAAGTAGGGGCATTCCAGGCAGACAAGCTGAAGAGAGACTTATTGGAAGTTTATTATATGTTGTCAATTTATACGACTTTTGCTTTAATCCTTACTGCATGTGTGTGTTTTTTTATATTGGCATATGTAATTGCCTTTCTTCAGATATTGATGAAGATGAGTGAATGAACAAGGTAAAGCCAGAGTGACACAAAGTAGTAATATATCTTTATTACCTAGGCTTGAATGAGTAGAATGGTAAAATGTCAAGTGGTGAAAAGTGAGCACTACCTGCACTGAAGACTTAAAATCTTAAAATTTACGTTAAAAGCTGTCTTTAAGGTTCCTGGCACTTGGAATGTAAATCTAGTGGACAGCTGTTTTCAGTCTACTTATATATGGCTTTACCTTTTATTTCTCTTTATACACATATGTTTGCCCTACAGCAGGGCTAGGTAATATCTATATATTAATAGCCACTAATATTGGGAATACGTTAACTGAAGGCCACAGCAAGTGAAGAGATAATTTACTGTTTTTGCTCCCTTAGAGAAACAATGTTTTGTGCTTTTAAAATGGGAAGCATTAAAACCAACAGTTCCAAATTGGCTTAAAAAGATGACTTACTGTTGGGACGCTTGGGTGGCTCAGTCGGTTAAGTGTCTGCCTTCAGCTCAGGTCATGATCCCAGGGTCCTGGGATCGAGTCCTGCATCGGGCTCCTTGTTCCGCGGGGAGCCTGCTTCTCCCTCTGCCTCTGCCTCTCTCTCTCTATCTCTCATGAATAAATAAATAAAATCTTTAAAAAAAAAAAAAGATGACTTACTGTTTTTGTAAATGGGAAGAGCAGAGGTGGAGCAGTCCAGGAGCAAAGAGATCCAGGAATTTAAATGATGTCTTTAGGATACTTTTCACTTCCTGACTGTACTTCTTTCTGTATGTTAGTCTTATTGTCTGCTTACGTTAGAAGTCTTTCATGACAGATGCACAGCCTCAGATTGCTGAGAGCTTACAGTGAAGAACTGAGAACTTTCTGAAGGAAGGCCTCTAATGAGGCCCATCCTTCGGCTAATCACTGTGGGGAATTGTCATTGGATTGTCATCAGAACCACATAAAACTGGGGAAGGTCAGTTCCCCAAAGGATGGGAATACTATTAACTAGAGAAGTGGGGGAAGGAATGTGAAGTAGGCAAAAGCAATCTGTAGTCATTGCAGAGGAGGAGGAAAATAAAAGTTGTAACACAGGGAAAGAGAAATGTGTACATAGGTGAGAGAAGTGAGTAAAGGGAAGGGGACTAGTGTCAGTTGAGAATGTGGTAAGCCTTGTCTTAAGCATTTTATATTTTATCTCTATGGCTTACTAGAGGCAGCTATATTATCTACAGAGGATAGCCATTTCTAGGTATAGTAGTTTTCTAAAACCTTTTCTGATTCTTTCATTCTTTTTTTTTAATTTGGCATACTTCCTTTTATTTTTTTATGAATTAAATTTTCTTTTAATTTTTTAAATTTACATGCAGTAAAATACATACTTTGTCAGATACTATTCTATGTATTTTGACAAATGTATAAGACTGTGTATACACCACCATTAATTATCAAGACATAGAGCTCCTGTTGCCTCTTTGTAATTAGCCTCTCCACCTCATCTCCAACTCAATGGTAAACACTGACCTGTTCTCCATGGCTATTGTTTTGCTTTTACCAGGATTTATGTAAATGGAATTATAGTTGTGTAGATTTTTGGGTCAGCCTCTTTCACTTCGAAAATGCCTTTGAAATTCATTCATGTTGTTGTGCGTATTAATAGTTTATTCCTTTTCATTGGTAAGTAGTAATCCATAGTATGGATGGACCAGTTTGTTTATTCATTCATCTGTTGAGAGACATTTGGGTTATTTCTAGTTTTTGGCAACTACAGGTAAAACTGCTATAAACATTTGAGAATAGTTTTTTTTATGAATGTAAATTTTCATTTCACTTGGGTAAATACCTAGCAATTATATGGTATGTGTATGTTTGATTTTGTAGGTAACTGCAAAACTTTTCCAAAGTTGCTATACCATTTTGCATTCCCACCAACAATATATGAGAATTCCAGTTGCTCTTCATCCTTGTTAGCACTTGGTATTGTCAGGTTTTTTGTTTTGTTTTGTTTTTTGTTTTGATTTTAGCTCTTTTAGTAGGTGTATATCACTGTGCTTTTAAATTATACTTTCCTGATGGCTAATGATGCTGGGTATATTTTCATGTGCTTTAAAATACCTTTCTTTAACATTCTGAGAATACTTTTCTGCTTTTTAAAAAATGATTGCAGGGACGCCTGGGTGGCTCAGTCAGTTAAGTGTCTGCCTCCTGCTCTGGTCATGATCCCAGGGCCCTGGGATTGAGTCCCGCATCCGGGGGGGGGGGGGGCTGCTTCTCCTTCTGTCTGCCACCCCCGCTGCTTGTGTGCTTTCTCTGACAAATAAATCGAATCTTCAAAAAAATGATTGCAGTTTTTTTTGAAAACAGAACAATGGCCTTGATAAGGGTTTTGATAAGCATTTGGGTTATAGCTGGTGCATTGCAAAATCCAGAGGACACCATTCACATTAAAAAAAAAAAGGGGCTCTCTGGAGTTGTGCAATGCAGCAGTGTTGGCTATATATTTACAGCCATTATCTAGAATTATAGGTGATTAAGTTCCATGGAAAATTTGAGTACTATCAAATGATGCGTTTAAAAATCATTTTTCAGTGTTTCTCCGAAATGAAATTTTGTTCAGGAGCAGATTCTAAAGAAGTGCCCTATAGGCAGTATGTCTAATGGATCAGTCTTGGGAGATAGAAAGGCCTATTTCAGATATTCAACTCCACCATTTACTGCATGAGTGACCTTGGGCATCTTCTCTAGCTTTTTTGAGCCATTTCTTTATCAGCAAAACAGGGTTGATAGAATCTCCCTTTTGTGGATGTGGTAAGAATTATCAATAATGCATGTAAAATACCTGACACAGAGTGGACCTCTTCAAGTTGCAACTGCTTTTACTTCCATTTCTTACTGCTACTTAGTGCTGATTACCCAAAAGCCATACCCAACAAAGGCTTTACGGTACCAGCAAAGCAGAGGAAAAAGAATTTGAAAAAAGATTGAAAGCACTTAATATTTAAAAAAATTTTAGGAAGTAATCTGGAAAGAATTTTATTGTATTAACTTAATCTTAGTTGTGTAGCATTTAATAGGGTGGAGTAGAGGATTATACTATTATTATATTTTCTGTACTTGGGGCTTCTAAAGGTCTTAATTTGGTCTTACCACCATCACCCACCACAGCTACCCCTGTATCATGCCTGTGGTAAAGAAAGACTCTGAAATGTATCATCTAATGTTTAGGGTCTTAGAAATGCAGTTTCCTTGTTTGAGACAAGATGATATGAATGAATACTAGTTAAGACATCATTAGTTCTGTCCAGTAAAGTGAGAATATTTGAGGTTCCAGGGAATTATTTTTTAAGATTTTCTTAAACTTTGTAATTTCTTCATGATTAGTGTTTTAAAAAATTTATTTAAATTCCAGTTAATTTAATGTAATATGAGTTTCAGGTGTACAATTCAATGATTCCATACTTACACACAACACCCGGTGCTCATCACAAGAAATGCCCTCCTTAATCCCCATCACCCATTTAACCAACCCCCTCACCCACCTGTCCTCATCATGATTATTCTTGTGATTCCAGGTGATTATAGTAAAATCCTAAAATAACAAGGAAGGAGAACCCGGAAGATTAGATATGCTTTATGAATATAAGGAAGAGGTTTACCAAGTAATGGAGTGGGTATGGAGAGGAGTTAGGCTGAATTTCTGGACCTGGAAGTAACTTAACTCTTAACTGAAGAAGAGTGATAGTATGATTTTGTTTCTTTGTTTGGTTTTAAACTATCTCTCTCTACCTTGGTATTTTCTGTTTGTTAGACACATTGGTTTTATACCTTTGTGTAGTGAAGCAGTTTTGCAACTTTGAACCAAATTAGTTTGATTCACACTTTTATTTCTCAAATGGACTTTTTAAAGGTAATCATATGGAGCAGAGTAAGAAATATTCTAAGAAGTAGAATTAAAGGTCCTTTTCTTTTTTTTTTAAGTTTTTATTTTAATTCCAGTTGGTTAACATACAGTGTTAATATTTAGTTTCAGGTGTAGAACTTAGTGATTCCACACTTCCATACAACACCATACAACAAGTGTACTCCTTAATCCCCATCACCTGTTTCACCCATTCCCCTATCCTCCTCCCCTCTGGTAATCATCAGTTGTTCTCTATAGTTAAGAGTCTAACGGTCCTTCTCTTCCATTTCTTCTGTCCCTGGTAAGTAATAATATCAAAAACATTTCATTTTTGCCATTTTGTAGCTTCAGATTAGAGAAAGGAAAGTTTGCATTCACATCTCCTATCTTCATCTAACTTTGTTGCCTTTGACCAACTGTGGCATATTCTCTGTTTTCTCAAATTAACAAAACCTAGATTTTTAGTGGGCACTATCTGCGCTTGCTGAAAGACTAAATTTCTGAGGTTCTCTTGCAGTTAGGTATAACCTTGTGAAGAAGTTCTGTTCAATGATACGTAAGTGGAAGTGGGTGATACTTCCAAAATTCTATTTACAGGGAGAGTTGTATCCTTTTAATCTTTTTCTCTAGCTGCCAACTTAGACCATGAGGATAGGGGCTATATTCCAAAGATAGTGGATTGGAGAGTGGAAGGATACTCTATGTTGATGACATGGTAGAATAGTCCTGGACTGCCTGTTCTCAGATTATTTTATGTCAGAGAGAAGTAAACTTCTATTTTGTTTAAGCCACAGTTAATTTGGGTTTTTCTGTTATTTATAGTTGAATCCACTTATCACCACCCCCCTCCCCCCAACACACACATTCTAAGGCAGCTTCCCTTCTCTTGCTCTGTGGTTGAACTCGTGGTACCATTCACTTTTCCACTTTTTATTTTTTATTCCCTTTTTTAGGGTTTTATTTTTTTTAAGTAATCGCTACATGCAATGTGGGGTCAAAGTCATGATCCCAAGATCAAGAGTCACATGTTGCACCGACTGAGCCAGCCAGGTGCCCCCACTTTTCCACTTCTAAATCCCTGAAATCTCTGCTCTCAATATTTTCTACAATATTTGTTCATAGGTACAGCATTGTAATTAGAAGCTGCTGTAAGTGCTAGTTACATAGTTTCTGAAATTTTAATAACTTTGAAGAAACTTTTTAGCCAAGAATATAAAAGAATGTGTAAGTGCAGTTACAGATACTTTATTTCATAATAAAAAATATATTTCTTTTTGAAAAAGATTTTATTTATTTGAGAGAAAGTGGGCACACGTGAGAGCCAGGGGAGGGGCAGAGGGACAAGTAGACTCCCCACTGAGCAGGGAGCCTGACTGTGGCTCCATTCCAGGACCCTGAGATCATGATCTGAGCCAAAGTCAGAGGCTTAACCGACTGAGTCACCCAGGCGCCCTGAAGAAGATACAGTTTCTAAAAAATAATGTATAGTTATTAAGTTGCTCCCCAGCGCAACCACCCCCACTCCTCAGTGGTGATAGACATAGATTGGTTTGGTTAATTGGCTACCAACAACTTCTCCAGTGATTTGTCTAGATCACTATTAACCCTCTTGTTACCTGCCTCTTCTGGAGCATTCATATTACCCCTACTCTTGTCACAGGGAAATACAATAATATGGGGAAGCTTCCACATCAGTTATTGGTGCAAGAATGGCTATGTGAGATGAATAAATACTAGCTCTGTTCTGGGTTTTTTGGAACTGTATGTAGCAGGGAAAGAGATCATCCTCTCTAGTCTTGAGACTGTAAAGATGTGGAAAAACTGGGTTTAGGAGAATCCTACTAATACCCAGAGAGAATCAGAAATAGAGATGGAAGGATACAATCCAGTCTTTTCTTTGGAAAATGGACATTGTACCTCATCTGGGCTAATTTAGAATCTCTTTTCTAGTAATTTTTGATAATTTGTGATTCAGACATAATTTCAAGTCAGACTGGGTTGGGCACTTGAATTAGAGGGTCAAATGAAGGGACAGAAGTTTCTTTAAAGCCAAATTCCTAAATATAAATAAATATAAATAAAAAAATTAAAGGGTGGTAGAAATTATATTCTTTGTTACTTTGAAGGAAGTTCGTATTGGTTTATTAATTTACTAATGTAAGATGTTACTAATAGAGGAAGCTGGGAGAGTGGTATATGGGAACTCTGTACTATCTTCTGAATTTTCCTTAAATGTAAAACTTCTAAAAGAGAAAGCCTATTTTAAGAAAAAGTTAATTTTTAAAAATTCTGAATAATATAAATTGCTTGAGGACGGGGTCATTTGACTTGTTAATATTTGCATACTTAAGGTCTAGCGTAGTGCCTAGCACAAAATAAGAAGTAAATGTTGAGGAACATTGTTACACTTAGGTTATTTTGTAGGAGTTTCTGGAAAGGTAAGAAAGTTGGAAAAGAAGCTATTAAATTTTCTCAGTTTTTATTAAAAAGCTATGAAAATTCAGTTTAATCAAGTTGAATTTATTTGACTACATTTCCTACTCAGTGCATTGCATAAACTTTCTATGATTGCTTGTGAAGCTAATTTTATTTTATTTATTTTTATTTTTTTTATTCTTATGTTAATCCCCATACATTACATCATTAGTTTTAGATAAAGTGTTCCATGATTCATTGTTTGTGCATAACACCCAGTGCTCCATGCAGAATGTGCCCTCCTCAATACCCACCACCAGGCTAACCCATCCTCCCACCCCCCTCCCCTCTAGAACCCTGTTTGTTTTTCAGAGGCCATCGTCTCTCATGGTTCGTCTACCCCTCCGATTTCCCCCGCTTCATTCTTCCCCTCCTGCTACCTTCTTCTTCTTCTTTTTTTTTTTTTCTTAACATATATTGCATTATTTGTTTCAGAGGTGCAGATCTGAGATTCAACAGTCTTGCACAATTCACAGCGCTTACCAGAGCACATACCCTCCCCAGTGTCTATCACCCAGTCACCCCATCCCTCCCACCCCACCCCCCACTCCAGCAACCCTCAGTTTGTTTCCTGCAATTAAGAATTCCTCATATCAGTGAGATCATATGATACATGTCTTTCTCTGTTTGACTTATTTCACTCAACATAATACCCTCCAGTTCCATCCACGTCGTTGCAAATGGCAAGATTTCATTCCTTTTGATGGCTTGTGAAGCTAATTTTATTTTATTTTATTTTATTTTATTTTTAAAGATTTTATTTATTTATTTGACAGAGAGAGACACAGCGAGAGAGGGAACACAAGCAAGGGGAGTGGCAGAGGGAGAAGCAGGCTTCCCGCTCGATCCCAGGACTCTGGGATCATGACCTGAGCTGAAGGCAGACGCTAATGACTGAGCCACCCAGGTGCCCCAGTGTTGTAAATGATTTTGAAAAGACATCAAGCTTAGTTTAGTTGATAAAACTATATCATTTCATTAACGGGTTGAGTGCTGAAATATTTACAGTCCTTTAATAAGTAGACTTAAATGTAATATTTAAAAAGAAACCTGAGTATATCGATGTCATTAGCATTAGGGAAATACAGATTAAAACCACAAAGAGATACCACTACATACCTATTAGAATAGCACAAAACCAAACATTCTGAAAGTACCAAACTGGCAAGGATGTGGAGCAACTGGAACTCTTACACATTGCTGATAGCAATGCAAAATTGTCCAGCCCTTTAGATAAATTTTTCAGTTTCTTGTAAAGTTAAACGTACACTTAGCCCATGACCCAGAAATCCTGTCCCTAGGTATTTTCTCAAGAGAAATGAAACTATGTTCTCTCAAAGACTGGTATATGAGTGTTTATAGCAGCTCTGTTCATAATTGTCAGAAACTGGACATGACCCAGGTGTGTGAATGGATACACCATACAGTGGAACACCACTCAGTAATAAAAGGAACCAACTTGGATGAATCTTAAAGCATTACACTGAGTGAAAGCAACTTGTTTCATGATTCCATTTATATGACCTTGTTAAAAATGCAAAACTGTAGTGATGGAAAATAGCACTGGTTATCGGGTTATGTTACTTATGACTACATATAACTTAGGACTATAAAGAAAGAGTATGGAGTTTTTGGGTTTTTTTTTTTTTTTTTTTTAAAGATTTTTATTTATTTGACAGAGAGAAAGACAGCCAGAGAGGGAACACAAGCAGGAGGAGTGGGCAGAGGGAGAAGCAGGCTTCCTGCGGAGCAGGGAGCCCGATTCTGGGCTCACGGGGCTCGATCCCAGGACCCTGGGATCATGACCTGAGTCGAAGGCAGACGCTTAACGACTGAGCCACCCAGGCGCCCCCAGTATGAAGTTTTTGGGTGTAATGGAACTGTTATGTATCTGCGTATTGGTGGTAGTTTATATGTTAACATTCATGGAACTGTATTCCCCTGAAAAAGTCAATTTTACTGTATGTTAATTTAAATAGGAAAACAGAAGACATACAAACCGAATATATGTCTGCTTTATAAAGCTTTTGTAAATAAGCTTAAATAAATAAGCTTATGTAATTACTGTTTGCTGTTTTCTCTATTAGATTTTTTTTTAACTTTCAAGAATTTGTATAAGGTAACTGGTATCAGAAAATCTTTTATGTTGGGCGCCTGGGTGGCTCAGTTGGTTAAGCGACTGCCTTCGGCTCAGGTCATGATCCTGGAGTCCCTGGATTGAGTCCCGCATCGGGCTCCCTGCTCGGCGGGGAGCCTGCTTCTCCCTCTGACCCTCCCCCCTCTCATGTGCTCTCTCTCTCATTCTCTCTGTCTCAAATAAATAAATAAAATCTTTAAAAAAAAAAAATCTTTTATGTTAAAAGAATTAGTACTATAATCATTCTGTACAAAGAATTTGGGTGGTCACATTTTTGGATAGGCAATAACTCGTTTATTGAAATAATACTGGTTAGTTATCACTTTGTGGAACATTTAAACTATATTTTGCTCATAATCATGGCTAAATATTATTTTTCCTGTTTTACACATGAGGAAACTGAAGTGTAGGGTATTAGATGTTTTGCCCTAGATTACTCAGTAAGAATGTGATAAAGCTGGAATTTCAGCTGTTAACTGTTGTTACTGTGTTTATGTATTTTCAACTAATTATCTAATTATATTTGACTTAATATCAAGGTAAAACCAACTACAATGTGCATATATACTAATTGGTGGGTCAAAGCAGCCCAACAACAGTCTGGGTAACAAAAATTAACTAACTTGGCAGTATAGATTTCCTTTTGCAAATGAATGTAGAGGTAATAGTTGCATGTATTAATAATTTAAACCATAATGTTTGCCAAATTGGCCATTAAGCATTATATTTATAGTTTTTATGCACCTCAACTAGAAATAGACAAAAAGGAAAATAAAAATGTGTTTGCTACAGTATGCCAAATTAACTTGTAATACAGTTTGTCTTTGACTTACAAATACTTTAAATTTAAGTCCCCTATAGAATAGAAATTGCCTGGAAAATGACTGATCTCTATGTAGAGGAATGCTGTCTCTTACCTGATTGTTCAGATTTTCCAGCAGGCACTATTAATTAATTTTCTCTTTAACTTTGAGTCTGTTGGTGAACCCCTGCCTCTCTGCAAAGCTGCCATGCTATCATGGGTGTCACGGACATTTCTGGTCTCACTGACAAACAGGGAGGCAATTGAATTCCTGAGATCACAGTTTAGCACTCAGAATATTAATACATCCACCCTCCTTCCCACATACACCTAGACACATGCATGTATATTTTCCTGTATTTATAAATGGTAGCTACATATTGTTGTTAAGTTACAATTTAAATATTGGCTGGCCTGGGAATAGAATGACCATTTTTATTTTATTTTATTTATTTTTTAAAGATTATTTGAGAGAGAGAGTAAGCGAGCACGAGCCGGGAGGAGGGGCAGTGGGCAAGGGAGAAGCAGACTCCCTGCTGAGCAGGGAGCCTGATGAGGGCTGGATCCCAGGACCCTGAGAGCATGACCTGAGCCGAAGGCAGACGCTTACCCGACTGATCCACCCAGGTGCCCCTATTTTATTTTTTAAAGGTTTTATTTATTTTAGAGAGAGAGAGCAGGGAGGTGGGGGAGAGGGAGAGAGAATCTGAAGCCAACTCCGTGCTGAGTGGGGAGCCCCATGCGGGGCTCGATCTCACGCCTGCAAGATCATGACCTGAGCTGAAACCAAGAGTCAGACACTTAACCGACTGAACCACCCATGCGCCCCTAGAATGAGCATTTTTAGCATTGTTTTCATATACAAGGAAAGTGCCTTTTAAGTTCTGAATAAGTTTTGGAATAGCATGTTCATTCATGGCAGCCTGCCTATTTTTATTTATTTATTATTTATTTATTTATTTATTTTTTAAAAGGTTTTATTAATTTATTTGAGACAGAGAGAATGAGAGAGAGAGAGCATGAGAGGGGGGAGGGTCAGAGGGAGAAGCAGACTCCCCGCCGAGCAGGGAGCCCGATGCGGGACTCGATCCAGGGACTCCAGGATCATGACCTGAGCCGAAGGCAGTCGCTTAACCGACTGAGCCACCCAGGCGCCCAGCCTGCCTATTTTTAATACATGAGGACCTCATTGCTTGTCAATGCCACGCATGAAATATTTGGTACATTTACTAGCTTATAATCATCAAGGATTATATATCTGAGTTTGGGATTAAACAGTGTACTGCAGGTAATTTACATTGTTGTGTAATTGAGACTGATAGTACTACTGATATTTTGTTAATGAGTGATAGAAGACTATAAATTTTATTATTTTTTTAATAATTTTTTTAAAGATTTTATTTATTTGACAGAGACACAGCAAGAGAGGGAACACAAGCAGGGGGAGTGGGAGAGGGAGAAGCAGGCTTCCCGCTGAGCAGGGAGCCCGATGTGGGGCTTGATCCCAGGACCCTAGGATCATGACCTGAGCCGAAGGCAGACGCTTAATGACTGAGCCACCCAGGTGCTTCAGAAGACTATAAATTTTAATCTGTGTAATTTGGTGGAGTGGAAAAAGCTATGGTTTTGGGGTCAGATCTGAGTTCAGATTCTAACCCTACTACTAACTGAATTTGTTTCTTCAACTGTAAAATAGAGATGGTAATTGCAGGGTGGTTATGAGATTTTAAATGATTTGGCAGTACCCTGTGTAAAGTGCTTATTTAGTCAAGGCATTTGGTACACATTAAACACTCAATAGCATACTATTAGCTCTTTAATTCCTTGAAGTTAGTTCTTTAGTAACTTGACATACATAAAAGTGAGCATTTCACTGAGCTGCAGCATAGAATTATGTTTTAAAAGGTGTAATAGTAAGTAGGTGTGATAGCATATGTTGATATCTCTTTGGCTATGTTAAATATAAGTTGGCTTATTTTAATTTTTCACATTTTAGTAATGCTCATAAAAAGCACTTATTAAGTACTTATCTATTAATGAAAGCTCAAGTAGCAAGTAAAAATGAATAAAATAATGCGCTATTTGTTTTTCAAATTATTATTTTGTATAGTAATATTTGCTTTAGAGGAAGTCTTATTTTATGGAGATACTGGCTCAATTTTTATTTCCCATTATGAAATAGTAAACTTTTGAAATGCATATGTACTTCTGAAATTCAGAGTAGGTTATCAGTGGCCAGTACTGACCTTCAAAGCTATTTCAATGAAAGTGAAGTAGAAACCTTAGAATGTAAATGAATTTGGTAATTGTTCTTATATGAACCTGATGGTAGGAGTATGGAAGTTGAACTAGTATAATATGTTTGTAGTCTAGTTTCAAGTTAATAAGCTAAGCACAATTAAACAAAAATAATATTCCTGGCCTTGAACACTCAAAATGGTTTGTGAGGAAGTTTCAGTTAACAAATACTTCATTTAAGCAATGCTGTTTGGCTAGGCCATGGTAAATATCAGATGCCTAGAGAAAATTCATTGATGAGTATCATGTACTTAAAATGTCTGGCCAGCTTTGTGGAAGGTCTACTTAGGAAGTTATTTACTCTTCTTTGGCTTTTCATCTCCCTTTACTTCCCATTTTCTCACTGCTTTCTCCTTACTTCTTCTCACCTCCTTTTTTCCCCTCCTTTTTCTTTCCCTTCCTCCCTTTTCCTCCCCTGTTCTTTTCCCATTTCCTTTATTCCAGTAGTCTCTACTGAGATTTTTTTAAGACTAAGAAACATTTCAGACGTATTAAAAAGTACAGTAAATCATATAGCAGACATTATCAACCACTGAAATTAAGCAGATGTCACTTTTTGCAGTCTTTAGTTCAACTCTTATTTTTTTAAAAGGGCAGGCAGAAGAGCAGGATTCTTGACTCTTGTTTTTTTGCAGTAATTCAGCACTTTGAATAATGCCTGAGTCTTAGTAGCTGTCCAACAGATATTTGTTAAAAAGACCAGCAAATATATATTCAGAAAAGAACAAAAAAGCGTCAAGGCAGGAGTGTTTGAGAGTCATCCACAATGTCAGAGACAATGAGAGAATTTCAGTAAAAATTGAAAGCAGTCCATTATCATTGATAACCTGGGTAGTCACTGAAAGCATTAGTTTTCACCTTAGCATTTGTCATGAGAGAGGCAGTGTGATATAGTAGTCATTTAAGGTCCAGGTTTTGGAGAAAGAATGTCTGAGTTCAAATCCCATTTTTCCACGTAGCTTTCTTTCTGTGTCACTGGGCAAGTCATGTTTCAGTTTCTTCTGTAAAGTAGAGATGAACTTAGAGGGTTGTGAAAAGTAATTCATGTAAAGAAAAATGCACTTAGAATAATGTCTGGTACACAGTAAATGCTAAAAAAAAAAAAAAAAAAAAAATGTGGCCTTTCAATAATTACTACCAAGTAATCCAAACACTGTATATATGGCTCCTCAGATCTTCTGTAGACTCTGTCTCAGTTTGGCAAAAACAAAGCCCCTTCTTCTACACATCCACAATATCTGCTGGTATGAAGTCTCTTCCAGTCTCTATAACTAAGGATGTAAACAATCTCATTATTTGTCTTTTTTATCTCAGTTCAGATAGTACTTTAAAATTTCTCTTAGTATTTTACTTGGTAGGCAGTAATTACAATATCTGTGAAAATTAAGCAGTGTGAATTTTTTTTTAAAGACAAAAGTGTGTTTTTGATGGTATTTTATTTACATAGCTTCTTATCCTGAAAATCTGATAAACTTTGTTTGATCATCATAGCTTTATGAACTTTGTTCACTTGTCATAGCTTTATGAGGATCTGAAAGGATGATCTTAACAGCTGCTAAGTAAATGGTTTTGAATTTTAGAATTATTTCTATTCTCAGCAGTACTAATTAGTAATACTGTATGCATTGAATGTCAGTATAAGCAGGGAAAGCTGAAGATTTTATTTTCTTCTTTGAGCTTTTAAATGTATTCCATTCCATCCAAAATCATTGGTTTTTCAACATTAATGATACATTGGGAATAGAGAAATTCACAACAAGAAAATACTTAGAAATTCTAAAATTTCCTTCTGTTATTTGAAAAAAGTAAGTTTGGTTATTTACTGAGGGAAAATAATATTTTAAGATAAATAGAGGTGTTAGTTGTATTTTAAGAACATTTGTTTTATCTGTACTGAATTGAATGGAGCTATGCTGTAATAATGACAATTTTTTTCTTATTTTCTAGCAGTTAGAGGAAGTTCTCTGACAAATCAGTTGGTTCTGTAGTAGTGCTTCTCAAACTTGAGTTCTTTAGACCCATTTTACATTCTTAAAATTTATTGAGGGGGACTGTGAGAAACTTGACTTTTTAGATCATATTGATATTTACCACATTAGAAATTAAAACCAGGAAATTTAACATAATTCATTTAAAAATAGCAATAATAAACCCATTATGTTTATGTAAATAGCATTTTTTATTTTTATTTTTTTAAAGATTTTATTTATTTATTTGAGAGAGAGAGAATGAGAGACAGAGAGCATGAGAGGGAGGAGGGTCAGAGGGAGAAGCAGACTCCCCGCCGAGTAGGGAGCCCGATGCAGGACTCGATCCAGGGACTCCAGGATCATGACCTGAGCTGAAGGCAGTCGCTTAACCAACTGAGCCACCCAGGCGCCCTAAATAGCATTTTTTAATAAATAATTTCCCAAACAAAAAAAGGTAATGAGAAGAATGGCATTGTTTTACATTTTTGTAAATTTCTTTAATGTCTGGCTTAACAGAAGATGTCTGGAATTTTACTTCTGCTCTTGCATTCAGTGTATCATGATACGTTGTTCCGGTTGAAGTATATGAAGAAAATATGGCCTCACATACATATATATTTGGAAGAGGGGTAGTTTTAGCTTTTTAGATGATTGTGGATATCCTGTTTGATACTACATCAAAACTTGACACATGGTAGTCTTCTAAATTGTGAAATCTGAAACTATATCAGTTAAATCTAATTTTACTAGTTACTTTATTACATTAAAATCCATGGCTATGCTGTGTACATTGATTGGATCTTTAATCCACGCATGATTTTGTAACATTAAGCTTGGGTCATTTGGAAAATACTGGTTCACTGAGTTACGCAGATCTTCCAAATGTTGACATGACACATTTCATTACACAGTATAAAAAAATCACTTGTTAATAGCACCACCAATCTCATTAGAAAGGTAAGATGTTAAGCTCATGACGAATACATATTTTCTCAACTTGAAAGTTTGAATTGGAAGCTGTCACTTTGGAAGATTGGCTTACTGGTTGCCGCAGGAGGACGGGGTGCTGGGTTGACTGTGATGGTGTGCACCGCCTTGCCTCCATCGTCTGCGCTCCAGGCTCGCCAGTGGTGGCTGGGACACGGATTCCCGAGGCCGCTCCCGAGCTCAGTGAGGGGGGGTAGGTCGCACAGCAGGCCAGTGGCTGACTGTGGGCCTCCACGTGACACAGGCACCCTCAGGAGGAACGGCCACCACGGGCTGCCTGCTTGGAGCACACGCCCACTGTGTGCAGGAAGGCCAAGTGCCTGCTGCCCTCAGAAGCCAGCTGGACTCCAGGTGTCTTGGGCTGCTTTAGCTGCCCTAACACAATGTCACAGCCTGCTGTGGCAGCACATGTTAGTGGGGGCTGCCCCCTGCACGTTGCCACCTGTGCAGGTCCTCCTGGCAGGCTGACTGCAACAGAGCCTTGCTCATACGTGTGTACCAACAAGCCTATGCACACCTCTGCCAGGTGCTCCTCCACCATCCACATCCCCTATTGGGAGCCATGATGAATGCTTGAGATGCCAGTGCACCCGGATGCCCTGTTCCCATAGGAGAGGTGGGCCTGCTTCCTGAAATGTGAGGCCCAGCGCAGAGACACAAAGGAGGAACCAGAGCTCTGTGACAACTTTGAGGTGGAGCAGTACAAGGTGTTTTGGATTAAAAAGTGACCATGCCAGGAAGCTGCCCTGGTGGGGTTCGCTGCAGGCGGGGAGTGTATGTCTTTAAACGGTACGTTCACACACATACACACAAAAAGATAGACTTTGTTCATTTTCAAGAAGATGTCTGCCAAATACCCAAGTCTGGAGAATCGGAGTTCTTTCAAGTAAAAACAGTATCCCATGGAAAGTGGCTCTTTCAGCTTGTAGCTCAAACAGTCCTACAAGTGGTTTTCCTCAAGACAGTTATTATTTTTTGGTACACACAGAAATGCTTTATGCATACTTCCATTTCAGTACACAGACTATTAAAAAGATGCATTCTTGGGCACCTGGGTGGCTCAGTCAGTTAAGCGTCTGCCTTCCGCTCAGGTCATGATCCCAGGGTCCTGGGATCGAGACCCACATTGGGCTCCCTGCTCCTCGGGACGTCTGCTTCTCCCTCTGCCTGCCGCTCCCCCTGCTTGTGCTCTCTCTGTCAAATGAATAAATAAAATCTTTTAAAAAGATGCATTCTCAAAGGGTGAGAATTTAAAAAATAAAAATTAAAAAAAAATTTTTTTTATTGTTAATCACCATACATTACATCATTAGTTTTTGATGTAGTGTTCCATGATTCATCGTTTGCATATAACACCCAGTGCTCCATGCAGAACGTGCCCTCCTTAATAACCACCACCAGGCTAACCTGTCCTCCCACTCCCCTCCCCTCTAGAACCCTCAGTTTTTCAGAGTCCATCGTCTCTCATGGTTTGTTTCCCCCTCCGATTCCCCCCCTTCATTCTTCCGCTCCTGCTATCTTCTTTTTTTTTTTTCCTTAACATATATTGCATTATTTGTTTCAGAGGTACAGATCTGTGATTCAACAGTCTTGCACAATTCACAGTGCTCACCATAGCACATACCCTCCCCAGTGTCTATCACCCAGCCACCCCATCCCTCCCACCCCCTACCACTCTAGCAACCCTCAGTTTGTTTCCTGAAATTAAGAATTCCTCATATCAGTGAGGTCATATGATACATGTCTTTCTCTGATTGACTTATTTTGCTCAGCATAACACCCTCCAGTTCCATCCACGTCATTGCAAATGGTAAGCTTTCATTCCTTTTTTTTTTTTTTTAAAGATTTTATTTATTTATTCATGAGAGACAGAGAGAGAGAGGCAGAGGGAGAAGCAGGCTCCCAAGGAGCAGGAAGCCTGATGCGGGACTCGATCCCAGGACCCTGAGATCATGACCTGAGCTGAAGGCAGACGCTTAACCATCTGAGCCACCCAGGCGCCCGAGCTTTCATTCCTTTTGATGGCTGCATAATATTCCATTGTGTGTGTGTGTGTGTGTGTGTGTGTATATATATATATATATATATATATATATATATATATATATACCACATCTTCTTTATACATTCATCTGTCGATGGACATCTTGGCTCTTTCCACAGTTTGGCTATTGTGGACATTGCTGCTATAAACATCGGGGTGCATGTACCCCTTCGGATCCCTACATTTGTATCTTTGGGGTAAATACCCAGTAGTGCAATTGCTGGATCGTCTGGTAGCTCTATTTTCAACTAAAAAATAAAAATTTTTAAGTTAAGCTAGCTCCCCTTTACTGTCCCTCACTCCCCATTGTGTGTCGTTGAAGTATATAATGACTAGTAATATAGTTTGGTGCCAGTGCCTTGATTCATTCTAAGGCACAAGCAGTTTTATCCACCTTTGCATGCGCTATGAATGCAAATGTTAACTGTGAAAAGGCAAATATCATCTGTGTTATTATGAAAATAGTTTTGGCCTTGTGGATCCCTGAAGGGATTTTTGGGTATCCCAGTGGACTTGCACATCATACTTTATATGCAGTAGGCCAGTTTGTGGATATATCTTTTAGTTATTGGGGAGGATTATTATTTACTGATAATTTTTTTGTAAAGATTTTTTATTTATTTGACAGAGAGAGACACAGCAAGAGAGGGAACACAAGCAGGGGGAGTGGGAGAGGGAGAAGAAGGTTTCCCACAGAGCAGGGAGCCCGATGTGGGGCTTGATCCCAGGACCCTGAGATCATGACCTGAGCCGAAGGCAGACGCTTAACGACTGAGCCACCCAGGTACCCCAATTTACTGATGATTTTTTTTAAATCTGGATTTTCCTGTTCAACTTCTTGTTTTGAGATAAATTTCTTAACTTTAAGCTGTTGTGTGTTTTAATGGAATCCAGGTAGTTGAAAGTTCGTGAGAAGAACCAATTTTGGATATTGATTATTTAATAGTTCCTAAGGCTTAGAACAGTGAAAAGGAAATAATTTTACCTTGGAGTTGAGTGATTCTCTGGAACAAGGTTTAGAAAAAGCAAGGAAAAGTTTGTATAAGTGGAGACTGGTATTAGAGCTTCAAAATAAGATCTCTTTCTATCTTTAAATTATCTTCTCAGAAAAAGAATTACCTTCTCAGAGCTTTTGAATCTTAAAAAATTGTTGGAGTCTTGATGCTGGGTGAAGAGAAGTTGAGGGGTTCCAAATCTTCATCAAATCCACATTAAAACTAGAGTGACTTCATTTTGTTTTCCTGCATTGAGGTTCTGTTTAAGATTTTAGTAGAGGAAAAGATTCTGCTGCTAAAATATGTGTAGAAACTTAATTTTTATCTTTAGGACTTACTTATAAACATCTCAGTTCATTTTCTCATGCAGATTATCATTGTTGGTTGTTATTTATATATTCATCCACTTAACACATGTTTGTTGAGTGTGCCTGGTGTGGGAGGCACTGGCTGGAACTGGGATTGAGTAAGACCCAAGGCAGACATAGACAGACATGTTTCCAGTCCCTACCCTGCTATACCATACAGTTTTGGACCTTAGAATGTCACAGAATCTTTTCCACCCTTCAGCTGGTCCTGGGTCAGTTCCTTGGTATCTATTTTCAAATCTCAAAATTATTACTCTAGTGACCTTTAAAGTTTTTTCAAGTTTTGTATTTTTAAAATAATTTCAGACTTGCAAAAATGAATGGTATAAGAATAGTATAAAGAATTCTATATCTTTTTTTTTTTTAAAGATTTTATTTATTTATTTGACAGAGAAAGAGACAGTGAGAGAGGGAGCACAAGCAGGGAGAGTGGGAGAGGGAGAAGCAGGCCCCTCGCTGAGCAGGGAGCCTGATGCAGGGTTCGATCCCAGGACTCCGGGATTATGACCTGAGCCGAAGGCAGACGCTTAACGACTGAGCCACCCAGGTGCCACGAATTCCTCTGTATCTTCATCTTGTTCCCCAAGTGTTAATATTTTACAAATTTTGTTAATTTTCTTCTTATTATATACATATTATTTTTTCTGAACTGTTTGAAAGTTGCAGACATGATCCTCTGAAAACTCAGTATATATTTTATGAAATTTCAGGGCAGTTTCCTGAAGTAATTAAGGACATTCTTTATAAACCTTATTCATTTGCTATCTCTATATTTATTAAATATTTAGTCTATGAATTTAAGTTTCACTAATTGACCAAATAATATAGCAAAAGAAAAACATTTCCTCCAGTCCAGGATCAAATTCTGGATGATGAATTGCTTTTAGTTCTCACTTTCTCTCATTTTCTTTATTTGGAAACGTTTGTGTCTTTCTTTTAAAGATTTATTTATTTATTTACTTACTTATATATTTATTTGAGAGAAAGCGCACGCACGAGAGTGGGTGAGGGGCCGAGGGAGAAGCAGGCTGCCTGCTGAGCAGGGAGCCTGATGTGGGGCTCGATCCCATGACTCCAGGATCATGACCTGACCTGAAGCCAGACGTGTAACCAGACTGAGCCACCCAGGAGCCCTTGTCTTTCTTTTGTAACAATGACTTTTCTGAAGAGTGTAGCCCAATTATTTTGTAGAATGTCCCTCAATTTGTCTAATATTTCATCTTCGTAAATCAGGTTATGAATTTTTTGCAGGGCTACTGAGTAGTGATGTTGTGTCCTTCTCAGGGTGTTCTATTGGAGATGCACGATGTTGATTTGCCCCATTACTAGTGATGTTAACTTTGATCACTTACCAGTTTTCTTCACTGTCACAGTCACTATTTTTTCTTCCCTTTGCAATTAGTAAGTATATTGTGAGGAAATACTTGAGACTATGTAAATATTTTGTTTCTCATCAGACTTTCTTTAACTACTTTCATATCCCTTTGAGGAGTTTTGATTGAATCAGTATTATTAATACGGTGGTTGCCAATTGGTGATTTCTCCTTTAATTAGTTGACATTCTAACATGTACATACATATAGGTTCTTATTTTTACTTAATGCTATCAAATTACTATCATTTATTTTGATTCTCAGATTGTCATACATCTGGTCCCTTTAGACCAGCTTATGTGTTCTTAAGGCATATTTCCATGATTCTTTGAGCATTTCCTTCGTTTCTGGCACAAGATATTCTGGCCCAGAATATCTATCCCAGCTGCTGAGGTGAAATCAGCAATTTTCCCAAGAAGTCTCAATCCTCTTAGTGGAGAAGAGTATTTAGATAAAAGGTCTGGGTGCTAGTTATTGTGCTCATTGTCACTGGGGTGTCATTGCTTCCAGGCCCTCTAGATAGAGTAAGGAGAATATACATGCTGACACATTCATATCCATTTATATTTCTATGTATGTACATTTATAACTGAGCTCAAGTTGATAGCTCCATTTTCAATCCAGTACCCCAGGATTCATTCCAAACTTAATTTTTCAAGTATTTCTAATTCCCTTTGCTGACAGCGAGACACCTGCCTCTATTATTTATGATACATTTGCTTATTCAATTAATCTTAGAATGCATAAAAGATAGCCTTAAAATTGATAACCCATTCCAGTGGTAAAACACACTAATGTTAGTTTTGTTTTCAGCTTGAGAGTATAGACAAAATACCATGCTCAAAAGTTACTTCAGGGAACACCTGGGTGGCTCAGTTGGTTAAGTGTCTGCCTTTGGCTCAGGTCATGCTCAGGGTCCTGGTATTGAGCCCCGAATCAGGCTCCTTACTCGGCAGGGAGCCTGCTTCTCCCTCTACCTGCCACTCCCCATGCTTGTACTCTCTCTCTCTCTCTGACAAATAAATAAAATCTTAAAAAAAAAGTCACTTCAGTTCTCTCCAGTGGCCCTATTTTTCTTTCAGTGGTGATGTGTTAATTATTTGAAATACTTTAGGTCTGGTTCCTTCTGTTTATATACTACTTTAAGGGCTAGCCCTTTTCTATACTTGTTGATTTTATGTATTTTTTGGGGTATGTGAAACACTCATATGGTCGAGAACTATAAGAGTTCATTAACAGGAGTCCAGAACTCTATAAAAAAGTATTCTCAAATGTCATTCCCCCATCTCTTCCACTCCATTTTCATATACCCTCTGAAAAATGACCTCCTAAAAGACATGCATGAGACATGCATACACTAATCTCTGGAACCTGTGAATGTTATCTTGTATGAAAACAGGGTCTTTGTAGATGTGATTAAAGTGAGGTAAGGTTTTTGAGATGGAGACATTACCCTGGGTAGGTCCTACATACAGTCACATATATTCTTATAAGAGAGAAGCAGAGGGAGACTTGACATAGAAGAAGAGAAGGCAGTATGATCATAGAGGTAGAGATTATAATGATGTAGGTACAAGCCAAGGAATGTGGGCAGCCACCAGAGGCCGGAAGAGACAAGGAACAGATTCCTTCCTAGAGACTCCTAAGGGAGTGAGGCCCTTTTAAACCTTACTTTCGGCTCAGTGAAACTGATTGTGGATTTCTGGCCTTCAGAACTGTTAAGAGTAAATTTGTTTTAGGCTGCCAGGTTTGTGGTAATTTGTTACAGCAGCCACAGATACTGATATACATTCCTTGCTAGTGACCAGTCTTACAATTTTCTTGTTTAATCTTTAATTTATTTTATCCTGATCCATGGATATTTTCTTAATTCCCCTTCATACTCAAAAGTTTACATACAATAAATATTCTTTGCTCTTTACTTTTTTTTCTTAATATATCCTGGAAGTCACGTATCTTCCTCATCTTTCTATAGTTGCATAGTACTTGATTGTATGGATGTAATAGTTTACTCAACCATGCTCCAATTTAGGATTTTTCACATTTAAGGTTTCTATTAATTTGATTAAAAGCAATGCTGCAATGAATAACTTTGTGCATATATGTTTGTATACTTTTGGGGGTTTTTTGTAGGGTAAATTTCTAGAAGTGAAATTGCTAAGTCAGAAGTTAAATACCCTATAAGTTTTATTAGATGTTGCTAAATTTTCCTCCATTAGCATTGTACTAGTTTACCTTATCACCAGCAATTTATGAGAGTACCTGTTTTCCTGTAGTTTCGGCAGCAGAATATTATATTTAAAATTTTGGGGGATAGATAAAAAGTGGCATATCAACGTAATGAGTGAGGTTGAACATTTTTTGTATGTTTAAGGGCAGTTTTAGGGTGTTTTATTATCTGAATTATCTGTTGCCAATTTCTCTATCAGGTTTTGGGTTTAATTTTCTCTCAGCTTTTAAGAATTCTTTCTATGCTAGGGATATTAGATTTTTATCTGTAATGTATGTTGTATATATTTTCTGTCAATTTTTCACCTGTCTTTTGATTTTGCTTGTAGCATCTTTTAAAAAAAATATTTAATTTTTTTAGAGAACTTTTAAGTTTACAGAAAAATTTATCAGAAAGTACAGAGTTCTCTAATTATACCCACTGCTCCCCTGTTCCTTCCGTGTTATTTACATCTTAGAGTGACACATTTGTTATAATTGATGAACCAATATTAATGCATTATTACTAACTAAAGTCCATAGTTACATTAGAGTTCATTCTTTGTGTTGTATATTTTATGAAATTTGACAAATTTATAATAACATTTGTCTGCTATTATTCTGTCATACAAAACAGCTTTTCTATATTAAGCATCTTCTCTGACCACATGGTATGAAACTAGAAATCCATTACAAAAAGAAAACTGGAAGATTCAGGTGATGAAATAACATACTACTGAACAACGAATCAAATAAAAAATTACCTTGAGACAAATGCAAATGGAAATACAGCATACCAGAACCTAAGAGATACAGTAAAAACAGTTCTAAGAGGAAAATTCATAGCAAGAAACACCACCCTCATTAAGTAAAAAGAGCTCAGGGGCACCTGGGTGGCTCAGTCATTAAGTGTCTGCCTTCAGCTCAGGGCATGATCCCCAGGGTCCAGGGATTGAGCCCTGCATCGGGCTCCCTGCTCTGCGGGAAGCCTGCTTCTCCCTCTCCCACTCCCCCTGCTTGTGTTCCCTCTTTCGCTGTCTTTCTCTCTGTCACATAAATAAATAAAATCTTAAAAAAAAAAAAAAAAGAATCGTTTCTCTAATTTCTCTTTCTACAGTTGCGTTGTTAGTGTAAAAGAAAGCAACTGATTTCTGTGCATTGATTTTGTATCCTGCCACATTACTGAATTGCTGTATGAGTTCTAGTAATTTGGGGGTGGAGTCTTTTGGGTTTTCCACGTAAAGTATCATGTCATCTGCGAAAAGAGAGAGTTTGACTTCTTCTTTGCCAATTTGAATACCTTTTATTTCTTTTTGTTGTCTGATTGCTGTTGCTAGGACTTCTAATACTATGTTGAACAATAGTGGCGAGAGTGGGCATCCTTGACGTGTTCCTGATCTTTTTTTTTTTGACGTGTTCCTGATCTTAAGGGAAAGGCTCTCAGCTTTTCCCCATTGAGGATGATATTTGCTGTGGGTTTTTCATAGATGGATTTTATGAACTTGAGGAATGTTCCCTCTATCCCTATACTCTGAAGAGTTTTAATCAGGAAAGGATGTTGTATTTTGTCAAATACTTTTTCTGCATCAATTGAGAGGACCATATGGTTCTTCTCCCTCCTCTTATTAATGTGTTCTGTCAGACTGATTTGCGAATGTTGAACCACCCTTGCGTCCCAGGGATAAATCCCACTTGGTCGAGGTGGATGATCCTTTTAACGTATTGTTGGATCCTATTAGCTAGGATTTTGTTGAGGATTTTGGAATCCATATTCATCAGGGATATTGGTCTGAATTCTCCTTTTTGATGGGGTCTTTGCCTAGTTTGGGGATTAAGGTAATGCTAGCCTCATAGAATGAGTTTGAAAGTTTTCCTTCTGTTTCTGTTTTTTGACACAGCTTCAGTAGAATAGGTATTATTTCTTCTTTGAATGTTTGGTAGAATTCCCCAGGGAATCCATCAGGCCCCGGACTCTTGTTTTTTGGAAGGTTTTTGATCACTGCTTCAATCTCGTTACTGGTTATTGGCCTATTCAGGTTGTCAATTTCTTCCTGTTTCAGTCTTGGCAGCTTATAGGTTTCCAGGAAGGCCTCCATTTCATCCAGATTGCTCAGTTTATTGGCATATAGTTGTTGATAATAATTTCTAATAATTGTTTTTATTTCTTTGGTGTTAGTCATGATCTCTCCCCTTTCATTCATAATTTTATTAATTTGGGTCCTTTCTCTTTTCTTTTGGGTAAGTTTGGCCAGTGGTTTATCGATCTTATTAATTCTTTCAAAGAACCAACTTCTAGTTTCGTTGATCTGATCTGTGTTTCTGGTTTCTAATTCATTGATCTCTGCTCTAATCTTAATTATTTCTCTTCTAATGTGTGGCTTAGGCATCGTTTCTTGCTTTTTCTCTAGTTCTTTAAGGTGTAGAGTTAGTTGGTGAATTAGGGATTTTTCTTTTTTTTTGAGTGAGGCTTGGATGGCTATGTATTTCCCCCTTAGGATGAGAAACAATTCCATTTACAATAAAACCAAAAACCATAAGATACCTCGGAATAAACCTAACCAAAGAGGTAAAGAATCTATACTCTAGGAACTACAAAACACTCATGAAAGAAATTGAAGAAGACACAGAAAGATGGAAAAATATTCCATGCTCATGGATCGGAAGAATAAACATTGTTAAAATGTCTATGC
Organism: Mirounga leonina; assembly: GCF_011800145.1. Taxonomy (NCBI): domain Eukaryota; kingdom Metazoa; phylum Chordata; class Mammalia; order Carnivora; family Phocidae; genus Mirounga; species Mirounga leonina. Next base: position 34,632,218 of record NW_023270825.1, on the reverse strand, counting down.
TACCCAGAGCAATCTCTACCTTCAGTGCCATCCCAGTCAAAATTCCAATGACATTTTTCAAAGTGCTGGAACAAACAATCCTAAAATTTGTATGGAATCAGAAAAGATCCCGAATCACCAAGGAAATGTTGAAAAAGAAAAACAAAGCTGGGGGCATCACATTGCCTGATTTCAAGCTATATTACAAAGCTGTGATCACCAAGACAGCATGGTACTGGCACAAAAACAGACATATAGACCAATGGAACAGAATAGAGAACCCAGATATGGACCCTCAACTCTATGGTCAAATAATCTTTGACAAAGGAAAAAACATGCAATGGAAAAAAGACAGTCTCTTCAATAAAAGGTGCTGGGAAAATTGGACAACCACATGCAGAAGAATGAAATTCGACCATTCTCTAACACCATTCACAAAGATAAACTCAAAGTGGATGAAAGACCTCACTGTGAGACAGGAATCCATCAAAATCCTAGAGGAGAACATAGGCAGTAACCTCTTTGACATCGGCCACAGCAACTTCTTTCAAGATACATCTCCAAAAGCTAGTGAAACAAAAGCAAAAATGAACTTTTGGGATTTCATCAAGATAAAAAGCTTCTGCACAGCAAAGGAAACAGTCAACAAAACAAAGAGGCAACCCACAGAATGGGAGAAGATATTTGCAAATGACACTACAGGTAAAGGGCTGGTATCCAAGATCTATAAAGAACTTCTCAAACTCAACACCTAAAAAACAAATAGCAAGTCAAAAAGTGGGCAGAAGATATGAAAAGACACTTCTCTGGAGAAGACATACAAATGGCTATCAGACACATGAAAAAATGTTCATCATCATTAGCCATCAGGGAAATCCAAATCAAAACCACATTGAGATACCACCTTACACCAGTTAGAATGGCAAAAAATGGACAGGGAAAGAAACAACAAATGTTGGAGAGGTTGTGGAGAAAGGGGAACCCTCTTACACTTTTGGTGGGAATGCAAGTTGGTACAGCCACTTTGGAAAACAGTGTGGAGGTTCCTCAAAAATTTAAAAATAGAGCTACCCTATGACCCAGCAATTGCACTCCTGGGTATTTACCCCAAACACACAGATGTAGTGAAAAGAAGGGCCATATGCACCCCAGTGTTCATAGCAGCAATGTCTGCAATAGCCAAACTGTGGAAAGTGCCCTTCAACAGATGAATGGATAAAGAAGATGTGGTCCATATATACAATGGAATATTACTCAGCCATCAGAAAAGATGAATACCCAACTTTTACATCAACATGGATGGGACCGGAGGAGATTATGCTAAGTGAAATAAGTCAAGCAGAGAAAGTCAATTATCATATGGTTTCACGTATTTGTGGAACATAAGGAATAACATGGAGGACATTAGGAGAAGGAAGGGAAAAATGGGGAGCGGTAATTGGAGGGAGAGACGAACCATGAGAGACTATGGACTCTGAGAAACAAACAGGGTTTTAGAGGGGAGGTGGGGAGGGGGGATTGGTTAACCTGGTGATGGGTATTAAGGAGGGCACGCACTGCATGGAGCACTGGGTGTTATACGAAAACAATGGATCGTGGATCGCCACATCAAAAACCAATGATGTATGGTGACTAACATAACATAAAATTTAAAAAAAAGAAAAACTAATGATGTATGGTGACTAACATAATAAAATAACATTAAAGGAATAAAAAAAAAAAAGAGCTCAAATAAATGACCTAACTTCGTACCTCAAGGAACTAGAAAGAAGAAGAACAAACTGAATCCAAAGTTAATAGGGAAAAGGAAATTCTAAAGATCAGAGTAGAAATAAATGAAATAGAGACTAAAAAGACAATAGAAAAGATCAGTGAAACTAAGAACTGTTTTCTTTAAAAAGATAAAATAGACATACCCTTAGCTAGACTCACCAAGGAAAAAAGGGAGAGGATTCAAAATCAGAAATGAAAGAGAAGGTGTTATAACTGGTGCCATGGACATACGAAGGATCATAAGATGGCTATGAACAATTATATGCCAACAAATTGGACAACTTAGAGAAATGGATAAATTCTCAGAAACATACAACTTACCAAGACTGAATCATGAAAATTGAAATTCTGAATAGACCAATTACTAGTAAGGAGATTTAATCAGTAATCAAAAACCTTTCAACAAATAAAACTCTAGTCCCAGGTGGCTTTTCTGGTGAATTCTACCAGATGTTTAAAGAAGAGTTAATATCAATCTTTCTCAAACTCTATAAAAATTCTAAGAGGAAGAAATACTCCTGAACTCATATTGCAAGGCCAGTATTACCCTTATACCAAAGCCAGTCAGGGACAATATAAAGTAAAGAAACCTACACCAGTATTCCTGATGAACATAGATGTAAAAATCTTTAACAAAATATTTTTTTTTTTAAAGATTTTATTTATTTATTTGACAGAGAGAGACACAGTGAGAGAGGGAACACAAGCAGGGGGAGTGGGAGAGGGAAAAGCAGGCTTCCTGTGGAGCAGGGAGCCCGATGTGGGGCTCGATCCCAGGACCCTGGGATCATGACCTGAGCCGAAGGCAGACCCTTAACGACTGAGCCACCCAGGCGCCCCTAACAAAATATTATCAAACCAAATTTCAACAATATATTAAAAGGATCATACACCATGATCAAGTGGGATTTACCCCTGGGATGCAAAGATGATTCAACATACACAAGTCAATAAATGTGATACACCAAGTTAATAGAATGAAAGATAAAGATCTTATCATCTCAATAGATGCATTAAAAGTATTTGACAAAACATAACATCCTTTTCATTATAAAAACTGTCAACAAATTGAGTGTAGAAGAAGGAACTTACCTCAACCATGGAATGGGAGAAAATATTTCCAAGTCATATATTTGATAAGGATTTAATATCCAAAATATATGAATAACTAAACTACTCAATAGCAAAAATTTTTTAATCCAGTTATAAATAGGCAAAGGAACTTAATAGACATTTTTCCATAGAAGACCTACAAATGGCTTAGTTACATGAAAAGATGCTTGACATTACTAGTCACTAGGGAAATACAAATCAAAACCACAATGAGATATAACCTCCACCTATTATAATGGCTGTTATCAAAAAGACAAGAGATAACAAGTGTTGGCAAGGCTGTGGAGAAAAGGGAACTCTTGTGTGAACTATTGGTGGGAATGTAAATTAGACACCCACCATGGAAAACAGTACGGAGTTTCCTCAGAAAGTTAAAAATAGGGCTACCATATGATCCAGCAATCCTACTTCTGGGTATATATCCAAGGAAGTGAAACTGGATCTTGAAGAGATACTTGCACTCCCATCTTCTTTGCAGCATTATTCACAATAGCCAAGATACGTGTTAGTGGACGAATGGATAAAGGGGATGTACATAATATATATACAATGGAATGTTCAGCTATAGAAAGGAAATCTTGTCATTTGTGACAACATGGATGGACATTGAGGGCATTATATGCTAAGTGAAGTAAGTCAGAGAGAGACAAGTAACTGTGTATCATACAGTATAGGTACTTGAATTGCGTATGTGGAATCTGAAAAAGCTGAACTCCTAGAAACCGTGAAATGGTGGTTACCAGGGGCTGGGGGATGGCGGAAATGAGATGTTGGCCAAAGGGTACACACTTCAGTTATAAAAGTTCTGAGAAAATTAAGTTTTTATTGATCAAACTTTAGGTTCACTCTTTCCTATATCATTTCCAGTGTGTTCTCCTTATTGTAGATACTCTTACTGTTCTAGAATTTCTATTTGGTTGTTTTTCTGTGGATTCTATTTCTTTATGAGCATATTTTACTTTATTTATTGGGCATAATTGTAAAAGCTCTTTTAAAATCCTTGTTTATTGATACCAACATCTGATTCTATAAGGTTGGTATTTACGTATTTTTTTGTTGTTTGGTTTTATTTTCTTGACCTTTGTATGTCAAATAAATTTGGATTGTAGTCTTTACGTTATGAATGTTATGGAATTCCATTATATTCCTCTATAAAAGGGCTGATGCAGGCAATTAATTTGGTTATACTCATACTACAAACTCTGTATGTTAGGAGGCAGTTAAGTTTGGCCATGCCTACTTTAAAAAATAGTTTTTGTTGAATATGTCAGTTAAAAAATGTATCTTTTGCTTTTGGATTTTGAATCACTGCTAGACTGACTTTTCTCATTCCCAGGTTATACTTGAAATCATTTATGTTTTCTTACAGGACTTTCATGGTTGCAATTTTTATATTTTGATCTCTAATCCATTTGGAATTTATCTTTATGTATTATACAGTTTTGTTTTTTTCCATTTCATTCAAAAGTTGTTTAAGATAACAGTTTTTAACCTGCAGGAGTAAGGGCTTTTTGTTATTTTTCATATGTAGTTTTATTGCACTGTGATCAGAAAACATAATTTGTGGTATTTTTACTATTGTGAACTTACTGAGATTTTCTGTATGACCTTATATATGATCAGTTTTTGTGAATAGTCCATGTCCACACGAAAAGAGATTGTTTTCTCTATCAATATACAAAATTCAATATAGCAAGTTCAGTATGTTACAATAATGTACCTTACCGATTACATTGCTTTAGTCTTCTTTAGCTTCACCTACTATTACTCTGTTTCTATTAATTTTTTCGTACAGCTATTGTAGATTTTTTTTAAATTAATTAATTAATTTATTTATTTAAAAAGATTTTATTTATTTATTTGAGAGAGAATGAGAGAGAGCACATGAGAGGGGGGAGGGTCAGAGGGAGAAGCAGACTCCCTGCCGAGCAGGGAGCCCGATGCGGGACTCGATCCAGGGACTCCAGGATCATGACCTGAGCCGAAGGCAGTCGCTTAACCAACTGAGCCACCCAGGCGCCCTAGATTTTTGTTTTATAAAGCTTGTGACAGGGTTATTTGGTGCAAAAGTATTTGTAACTGATTTATCTTCCTCATTGTTAATTTGTCCTTTAACATAGAAAAAGCCCTGTTTTGTCTTGCTAGGTGTTTTTTGGGCTTGAATTCTACCTTGTCATTTATTAACATCATAACCTCTGTTTTCTTTTTTTTTTTTTTCTTTTATTCTTATGTTAATCCCCATACATTACATCATTAGTTTTAGATGAAGTGTTCCATGATTCATTGTTTGTGCACAACACCCAGTGCTCCATGCAGAATGTGCCCTCCTCAATACCCACCACCAGGCTAACCCATCCTCCCACCCCCCTCCCCTCTAGAACCCTCAGTTTGTTTTTCAGAGTCTATCGTCTCTCATGGTTCGTCTACCCCTCCGATTTCCCCCGCTTCATTCTTCCCCTCCCGCTACCTTCTTCTTCTTCTTCTTTTTTTTTTTCTTAACATATATTGCATTATTTGTTTCAGAGGTACAAATCTGAGATTCAACAGTCTTGCACAATTCACAGCGCTTACCAGAGCACACACCCTCCCCAGTGTCCATCACCCAGTCACCCCATCCCTCCCACTCCACCCCCCACTCCAACAACACTCAGTTTGTTTCCTGCGATTAAGAATTCCTCATATCAGTGAGATCATATGATACATGTCTTTCTCTGTTTGACTTATTTCACTCAACATAATACCCTCCAGTTCCATCCACGTCGTTGCAAATGGCAAGATCTCATTCCTTTTGATGGCTGCATAATATTCCATTGTATATATATACCACATCTCCTTTATCCATTCATCTGTCGATGGACATCTTGGCTCTTTCCACAGTTTGGCTATTGTGGACATTGCTGCTATAAACATCGGGGTGCACGTAGCCCTTCGGATCCCTACTTTTGTATCTTTGGGGTAAATACCCAGTAGTGCAATTGCTGGATCATATGGTAGCTCTATTTTCAACTTTTTGAGGAACCTCCATACAGTTTTCCAGAGTGGCTGCACCAGCTTGCATTCCCACCAACAGTGTAGGAGGGTTCCCCTTTCTCCGCATCCCCGCCAACATCTGTCGTTTCCTGACCTCTGTTTTCTTTTTGGTTGTATTTGCCCATTATACCTTTGCTCATATCTTTTTCCTTTCAATGTTTCTTAATGACTTTGTTTTTAGGTGTTCCTTGTATAATATACAATTGGATTTTACTTCATGAGCCAATCTAAAATTTTTTTTTCTTTTAGTAGAGGAGTTAAGCTCTGCATTTATTATTGACACTGATACGCTAGATTTTTAGCTCTGACAATTATTTATTATATTTACTGTGTGTATTCTGTTTACTGTTTGGCTTTCATTATGTTGTATTATGTTTTCATTGCTCTTTTTAAGAGTTTGCTTTGACATTTTTTTTGATATTTAGTATATTTATCTGAATAAAGTATGGAGTTTCATTAGTAATAATATATTAACATTTTTTTCATTAATTGTGACAAGTGTTCAGTAGTAATGCAAAATGTTAACCATAGGGGAATCTGGGTGTGCCGCGTATGGAAACTCTTTGTATGTTGCAACTTGTCTGTAATATAAAACTATTCTAAAATTTAAAAAAACATTTTTTTACAAATTTATTTATTTGACAGAGAGACAGTGAGAGAGGGAATACAAGCAGGGGGAGTGGGAGAGGGAGAAGGAGGCTTCCCGCAGAGCAGGGAGGCCGATGCAGGGCTCGATCCCAGGACCCTGGGATCATGACCTGAGCTGAATGACTGAGCCGCCCAGGCGCCCTAAAAAACATTTTTTTAATGTAGTAGGACTGAAGGTGTCCACGACTGGTTTGGGAAAGTACATTTTATGTGAGTTTATTGCTGAACTTGGTGAATATAAGCTGTATTTTTCAGTTTCCAGTAAATCAGCGAGCTGTAATCACTGTATTTGATGGTAAAGAGTTAGAGGAAAACATCTCTGTTTTGTAATAATGAAAAAAAATCAGTTTTTGGACTGGAAAATTTTTAAGCAAAAGATTAAGGAAAACAGTTGCTTCTAGAACTGGTTACTCAAATCATATCTTGTCAAGATGAATTATTTAGAATGTTGTTGGGGAAGAGGGCTTGTTTAGTAGTAAGGCATAAAGGTGAATTGGTATATAAACCCAAGAATTTTAATGGCTCCTACAAGGTATAGTTTAGGCTTTTACTCCCAGAATTTTAGAGCTGCAAGAGACTTTTAGAATTTTTTCCAGTTCTTTCATTTGTAGAAGAATAACTAGAAGTCTAGGCAAGTGATATGTTACATCCAAAATCATGTAGTAAATTGATATTCAGAGCTGGGACTAGATTCAAAGACTATTCTTCATTTCTGTTTTAAGATTCTTTCCTCAATGCCAGAATGTATTCTTGAAAGTCACGATAATCTTGAAAGTCAGGACATCCTGAGCTCCTCATATCCTACTTACCATGCAGCTAAGGCAAGGTTACATATTTATACTGGCATTTTAAAAAAAGGCACAAGTGATTTTTTTATTCAACATTACAGAGATAATGTTAGGTCATAAGCCTCTGCCTTGTTGATTTTTTTCTCTGTATCTTATCCAGTAGGGGAAGGGCCTGCTTGAAGATTGTAGCAAAAAGGCCAGTCATTATGAACTATAGACTGGGAGCTAGAACTGGAGCTGGTGCTGGAAACCATAAAAATGCCAGATGATGTGGGGGTTGGGATGCTGTTGGGATGATGACTAAGTGGACTCTAGAACCTGTAGAAAAGGGGACAGAGTAAAGGAGGCTGTGGAGCTACCATCAAACTCATGCTAATCATGAGGGCCAGTTCTACTTTCGTTCCATGGAGCATTCTACTACTTGCCAGCTAAGATTTAGGATAGCCATAGATAATGAAATAAAATTCATCTGACATCTGCAAGACATTTTTATTTTGCAGAGTACTGTCACAAATATTACTCTGTTTGATCCTTGCAATATCCTTGTGAGATGGGTAAAAGGGATATTGGTGAGCAGAAAATGTTAAATACTAATGGGTGTCAAGATGGCAGTGTGTTAGAAACCACTAAAGGATATAAAAATGAATACACATAGTTTTGGCTCTCATGGTGTACACAATCTTGTGGAGATGGGGTAGGGAAAACAGCGAAAGGTAGTGTTAAGGCAAGTTGAAAAAGATTTAGAAATTCAGATTACCATGGGAATTTAAAAGGAATGGTGGTATTATAACTGATGGAAATTTTAGCATTTTGCCTTCTGATTTCAGACTAGTTGAAAGAATAACTATAAAAGGATCTCTTTACTTTTTTTTTTATTGTATGTTACTGTTCTGTTAAACAAGGCATAACATTTCATAAGGCTATTTTGGGACTACAGTCAGTGACCACACAATAGTGGTCTAACTCTCTAAATAACAATACTAGACAAACTGGACACCCTCTCACATATGGACAAATCTGCATGGAAAAGTACTCAAGTTTTAGGTGTGGACTTGTGTACTTTATTTTCCCTTTCTCTAGTATATTAAGAAATGACTTGCACTTCAGCTTGCCAAAAGCAATGCTTGCATTCTAGTGGCAACATTACTACTTCTGTTACATAGTACAGTGAATACCAGAACTACAAAGGCAGGAGGTGTAAGTAAATTTTATTAGGAAGGGAAGTTGTCAACTTAAATAGCAGCAAATGATTGAATAAGGAAACTTCTGTTGTCATAGACATACAAGATCTCCATCATATACAGGATACAGGAGGCATTTCTGTTTGTGATATCTAGCCCAGAAATGTCAAATGCTTTTCCATTTAATCTCATACTTCTGGATTCCTACCAGAAAGGAATACATTAAGAGCATGGAAAAGTTGCTTACTAAAAGGAAACCCTCGAAAAAAGTAAGAGAGAGAAAATAGCAATTAAGTTATGTAGAATACTCTTTAAGTGATAATTAACTACATTTTATATCTTCACAGTAATACAAAACCCAATAACTTGCAGAACTGGTTCAGATTACTTAAATACCAGATACGTTTTTAGTCTACATAAATGTTTAGAAGTTACTTACATTTATATGAAATGAAGCTATTAATACTTTTCTACAGCAGTAACTGCACACCAGGAAGGCCAAGGCAAACACAAATCAAGGAATGGAGTTTTCCCAAAGCTGCAGTGTGAAGAGAGTATAAACATTTGATTCCATACACATGAATGGGTTTCTTTGCTATAGGAAATGGGTTTCTTTGCTATAGGAAATTCAAATGGAATAAGGAATGGAGATGTATAAAAAGGTTTCTTAAGGGGGAGAAGGATGACAGCCTGTATGCACCTAAGTTTTCTGCCCCTTCTGCAGCATCATATTCTTCTCCTGCACTGTCTGATGTCCATAATGTTAGGTTGTCTCTAAGCAACTGCATGATGAAGGTGCTGTCTTTGGATGAGGCTTCATTCACTGTATCAAGTTCTGAAGTGGCCTCATCAAAAGCCATTTTAGCTAATGTGTAGGCAAGCTTGGATTACTAAGGATTTTACAGTGAAACACAGAAAAGTTAAGAGCCAGCCTCAGGCAGATTGGGTGTGTGGGTTGCATCTCTTTTCTTGCTTATATCAAAAGCCTCTTGGTAAGCAACTTGGGAATTACCTATCATTTGTTTTTGATCTTGACCACCTGCAACTTCAGCAACATGCTGTGGGTAATCTTTCCTCATTTTTAGGTAGAAGACCTTACTCTCTAGATTAATTGCATTGGCTGTTAAATATGCATCCAACAAATAGCTTTTTATTATTTTTGATTACTGGGTCCTGTTTGTTCTTTGTGCTCAGCTGTTATTTGTCTTTTTCACTTTCATGGTTACTGTTCTTTTCTACCACGTATTATGCATTTATTATATGCTTTAGGATAACTTATTAATGTATGAGTGGTGTTAATTGAATACATCTAATTTTTGGAAAATGTCAGCATTCGGTGCTGTCATAAAATTAATCTAGGTCGTAGCTCCCCTTCAAAATAATTAAAATAGTGCTTCCGGCCAAGTTGGACCAATAGGGATTAGTATCCTTCCACCCTAAAAAAACTAACTGGATTAAAGATATGAAACAACAGTTTCTAAGATATTTGCTATCAGGCAGCAAACGACTTTGATCCCTGAGCGACAGGAAATAAATTAAGTGAGACTTAAGAATGCTCTAGCCTGGAGAGAGTTTCTAGGCATGGAGCAGGTCAGTAGAACCCAGGAGGAATCAAGAAATCTTCCTGAGTGGAAGAGAAGGAGCTGGGAGGCTGTGGGGAGCCAAGGCAGCTGGAGTTCACAGGGCAGAATATCAGAGAGAGAGCTGCAAGAGAATTTCCAAGAATTCAGTTGAGTACTAATCAGTGAGGTTCCTTTCAAGAATTCAGTTGAGTACTAATCAGTGCATGCCTGTGAGGAAACTACTTGAGGCTAGGAAGAGCCACTCAAAAGGAATTGAAGGAACAATACAATACTCATAGCTCACATACAATACCAGGAATAGAGCCCCGAATCTATCAGAGTAGAAAATCTTATTCACTGAGGTAAAGCATCTTCAGCATTCTAGTTGTCATTTTTAGATGTTTGGGTTGGGTCTTTTTTTCTGTCTTTACTGAAAATATAGTCAACCTTTTTTCTAGCTTCTAGAACATACGGGATTTATAACAACTTTTAATGTCCTAGTTTCCTAATCCTATCAACTGTGTCATGTCCAGGCTGGTTTTGATTGATATTTTTACTCATTATGGCTGTATTTTCTTTTTCTTAATCTTTTTTTTTTTTAAACCTGCTTGGAAATCAGTTGATGCTTGTCAGGCATGTAAAAGCAGACATTGTAAATTTACCTTGTTGGGTGCGGATATTTTTGTATTTCTATAAATATTCTTGAAACTTTTTCTGGAATGTATTGAAGTTACTTGGAAAGTATTTGATCCTGTAAGGTATTGCTTTTAATCTTTGTTAAGTGGGGCCGTTTAATCTAATTGCCCCACTACTGAGGCAGAACCTTTTTGAGTACTTTACCTGATGCCCTGTGAATAATGAGGTTTTCCATTTGGCTAATCATCTGGTTACAGATGTTAAATTGAGGAGCTGGTTGTTCCTTCAAGGTTTGTTTTTAAGTTCTTTTGGGATCATTAGAGAGTAGTCTTTATTCTAGGACTGATTTTTAGCCATGCTGAGGTCTCTGCTTATTGCCCAGAGTATACAAAGTCTTTCTGTACTCTGGTTGGATGGCACCTCCAATGTCTCCAGCTCTGTTTGAACCTTGCATTGTTTTGTGTGTGTGTGTGTGTGTGTGTGTGTTTAAGCTCCTCAGCAGTTGCTTTTTGCCTGGCCTTGTGGAATTTCATTCTAAGTGTATGTAGATTAGTATTAAGTTAGAATCAAGTGGACCCCTACCTTGATGTCTAGAGCTTTTTTCTGCATAACCCCTCCTCTCTGGTACATTATTCCGGTAATTCCTGTCACCTATACCTTACTGAACTTACATCTTTGTCTTTTCAAGTTAAGTAGATTGCTGTGCTATCCTTTGACTCTCCCTGCCTACAGTGGTGTTTAGAACATGTCTCTTGGTAGAAAGTCAAGATGTTCATAGGGCTTATCTAGCTTGTTTTCTTCTCCCATGGAATGCAGATCTACACTAATTATTGTCCCATGTCCATAAACTGTTTGTCATATGTTTTGTCTAGTTTTGTAGTTGTTTACTGTCTGAGGGTAAATCTGGTACCAGTTACTCCATAATAGCTAGAAGCGTAAGTCCTAAGCTACTGGATTATTGCGGGAAGTTGGTAAAGACTTTTGGGTGAAGTTACAGGAAGGAATAACGAGCTTTGGCTGATTTTTATAGTTAATGGCCATTTAGGAATTGTTTACAGACCCCTGGAGTGGTTGACTTAGCAGTGGTTCGTCTTTTTCAACTAGATCTAGCAGATGGGATAATGTAAATAGTAAAGCACTATACAAATATGCTTACTATTTTTAGCTTAGAGTAATTTATTGAGTGTTCTTATTAATAAGCTGTTCTGCCTCAGAATAGATTTTTCTTTGGAATTTAAAGTGAAAATAGTTGGATTACCTTTAGGCTGCGGGAGTTGGAGTTGGTGATGATGCCTTCAGTATTATTTCTAATTACCAAAAATTGGTTTCAGTAGGCTTTGATGTCATTGGATAAAGACTGCTTCTCACAATTAGTAATAATGTCAATCCAAAATCTCACGTTGTAACAACAGTAAAGTTGTTGGCAGAAAGACGTATTTCTGAAGATTGTATTGTGTCGCTATATTATTCTTGGGTTTTTGTACTTAGGAACTTGCACGTATATATTCAGTGAACATTTGATGTGTGAATCTTTATTAAGACTATTCACTTGTCAACTTTCTGTATGTCAAACATGGTAGTAGATACTAGGGAGGCAAAAGAAATAGTAGATAGGGTCCCTTATCAGAAGATCACATGAGATGGCACATGTATAAGGCAACAACATATTCTAGCAAAGATTAATGGAGTACAGAGTGATTATGTCAGCTCTTAGGGAGAAATGGAGGGGCTCGATTTTGAGAAAATTGATGGATATGCGTTGATTCACTAAGAGGTTAAGGGAGAAAAAGTCCCTGTTCTAAAAACAAGGAAAGGTGTGTTGCAGGGTGACAGCTGAGAATGACAAAATCGTTCTGTGAAAAACACGAAATTAAGTTGGCTTTAATGGAATTCTCTGTAGAAGATAATCAGACATTAGGTTGTAGAGCTGATTGTGGTGTGAGGGATGTAGAAGATTTTGAGCATTAGTGTGAAAAGAGAGAGAATTCTGATTGCCCTATATGTTAAAAAGTAGACAAAATTAAAGAATTTTGTGTTCACAAAGTAAGTTTTATAGGTGCTAACTTATTTTAAAATAAACTGTGAAGCAAATTAAGACACTGAGTGTTACTGTGTTTGATTACAATAAAGTAAAAACCCATTCTTTATTGGGATTTGAAAAACACTGCTTACAGAAGTGAATATGTAAAAGTTTTACATGGGGGCGCCTGGGTGGCTCAGTCGGTTAAGCATCTGCCTTCGGCTCAGATCATGATCCCAGGGTCCTGGGAACAAGCCCTGTGTTGGGCTCCCTGCCCAGTGGGGAGCTGACTTCTCCCTCTGCCCCTCGCCCTACTCTCTCTCTCTCAAATAAATAAATAAAATCTTTTTTAAAAAGTGAAAGTTTTACATGTTATGACATAAGGGGAAAAAAAGGAATTTTTTAAATGGTATAATAACTGAAGGTACTCTAACTGAACTTTGAGTGGGGCTGAGTTTCATTTGTTTGTTTGTTTGTTGTTCCAGGTTGCTGCTTTTGCTAAGAGACCACTCATGACCCAGATGGTATTTTCATTCAAGATAAAGTGTTCTATTGCCTTTATTGATTAACTGAACAAATTCAGGTTAGTATATTTTGTGGACAGCATTTCCCTGTTCTAATTATAAGTTAATATGTTGAGAAATGGATAATTTTGTGTTTAAAGCTATGTATGTATATGGCAGTGAATTAGAAAGACCAAGTCAGTCTAAACTCTATTGAATTATGTATCAGTTAACAGACATTTTTGCCCTACCTACTATGTATAATCTGTAGTGCATAAAATTAAAAAAAATGTTTTACTCCTTGTTTAATAGCTTTGTACTTTAAGAGGCTGGATAAAAACAAGTTGTGGCTGAATATGGTACATTGTACTTTTGGCATTATTTTGTGACATATTTGGTGCTGAAAATAAACAACTCATCTTAGAGCTTTTGGACATTTTTGTAGCTGACTTTTAAAGGATTGATTGTTGTCCAGATTTTAGTCATACATTAAAATTATTGTTTTTAGTGTTCAGTCTAAGAGTTTTGATAAATATATACTCATCCCCATAATCTTGTAAATTCACTCATGTTGTCTCTTCGTAGTCAACCTCTCTTTCCTCTCAACTCCTAGCAACCACTGATCTGTTTTTTGTCCCTATAGTCTACCTTTTATGGTATGTCATTTAAATAGAATAATTTAGTATGTAGCTTTTAAAATCTAGCTTCTTTCACTTAGCATAATGCATTTGGATTCATTCATGTTGTGTGTACTAGTAATTTGTTCTTTTTTTTTAATTGCTGAGCTGTGTTCTACCATATGGGGATATACCATAGTTGTTTTATCCATTCACCACTTTATGGACATTTCGGGAGTTTCCAGTTTTGGGTAATTATTTTAGTCATACTTTTTTTCTTTTTTTTTGTGATAAAATACTTATATATAACATAATATTTATAACAAAATACATAACATAATATTTACTATCTTAGCCATTTCTTTGAAGAATTTATTTAAGGGAGAGAGAGATTGAGAGAGAGCACCAGAGAGGGGAGGGTCAGAGGGAGAAGCAGATTCCCTGCTGAGCAGGGATCCTGACTTGGGGCTCTATCCCAGGACCCTGGGATTATGACCTGAGCCGAAGGCAGATGTTTAACCGACTGAGCCACCCAGGCGCCCCCCCATCTTAGCCATTTTTAAGTGTACAGTTCAGTGGTATTAAGTACATTCACTTTGCTATGCAGTCATCACACCATCCATTCCCATAACTCTTTTCATCTTGTAAAATTGAAACTATATACCTATTAAACAATAACTCCCCATTCTCTGTTCCCTCCAGCTCCTGGAAAGTAGTATTGTACTTTGTCTTTGTGAATTTGACTCTAAGTAATTCATATGAGGAGAGTCATATATAGCATTTGTCTTTTTGTGGCTGGCTTATTTCATTTAGCATAATGTCCTTGAGGTTCATCTGTGTTGTAGCATAGCACAGAATTTCTCTTCTTTTTAAAGCTGAATAATATTCCATTGTATGTATATACTTCATTTTGCTTACCTACTTATTGGTTGTTGGACATGGGTTGCTTCCACATTTTAGCTATTGTAAATAATGTGGCTATGAACATGAGTGTACAAATATTTCTTCAAGACCCCGTTTTTAGTTCTTTTGGGTATATATATATATTCAGAAATGGAATTGCTAGATCATATGGTAATTCTATTTTTAATTTTTTGAGGAACACCATACTTTTTTCTACAGCAGCTTTACCATTTTACATTCTAATCAGCAGTGCACAAGGGTTTTACTTTCTCTACCTCCTTGCCAACAATTGTTATTTTCTGTTTTTTGATAGTAACCATCTTAATGGGTGTGAAGTTGTAGGGTTTTTTTGTGTGTGTGTGTATCGTTTTGATTTGCATTTCCCTAATGAACATCTTTTTATGGGCTTATTGGCCATTTGTATATCTTCTTTGGGACAATGTCTATTCATGTCTTTTTTCTAATTTTGAATTGGGTTGTTTGTTTTTTGTTGTTGAGGCTTAGGAGTTCTCTATATATTCTGGATAGTAATCCCTTATCAGATACATGTTACAAGTATTTTCTCCAGTCTGTAGGTTGCCTTTTTACTTCATGGATGTTATCTTTTGATACACAAAAGTTTTAGTTTTCTTGAAGTCCAGCTTGTCTATTTTCCTTTCTTTCTTTCCCCCTATGCCTTTAGTGTCATATCCAAGAAATCATTGGTAAATTCAATATCATGAAGCTTTTGTCCTATGTTTTCTTCTAAGAGTTTTATTATTTTAGGTCCTACACTTAGGTACTTGATACATTTTGAGTTAATTTTTGTATATATGTTAGGTAGGGGTCCAGCTTCATTCTTTTGCATGTGGATATTCAGTTTTCCCAGCACCATTTATTGAAAAGACTGTCCTTTTCCCCCATTGAATGTTATTGGCACTCTTGTCAAAAATCATTTGAACCATATATGTGAGGGTTTATTTCTAGGCTCTCTATTCCATTGGTCCATATGTCTGTTTTTGTGGCAGCACTATACTGTTTTTGTTGTTGTTGTTTTTTAAAGTTTTTATTCATTTATTTGAGAGAGAGAGAGAAAACACAAGTGGGGGGAGGGGCAGGGGGAGAGGGAGAAGCGGACTCCCAGCTGAGCAGGGAGCCCAACACAGGGCTGGATCCCAGGACCCTGGGATCATGACCTGAGCTGAAGGCAGATGCTTAACTGACTGAGCCACCCAGGTGCCCCAACACCACACTGTTTTGATTACTGTAGCTTTATAGTAAAATTTGAAATCAGGAAATGTGAGTCCTCCAGTTTTTCTGTTCTTTTTCAAGATTATTTTGGCTCTTTGGGATCCCTTGAGATTTCATACGAATTTTAGTGTGGGTTTTTCTATATCAGAAAAAAATGTGATTGGGGTTTATCAGAAAAAAATGTGATTGGGGTTTTGATCAGTGTTGCATGGAATCTGTTGATTTCTTTGGTTAGTGTGACATTTTAACAATATTAAGTCTTCAATGTTACTAACATGGGATGTGTTTCCATTTATGTCTTCTTTAATTTCTTTCATCAGTGTTTTGTAGTTTTCATTGTATAAGTCTTTTACCTCCTTGGTTAAGTTAATTCGTAAGTATTTTATTCTTTTTGATGCTGTTAATGGAATCCTTTTTGTAATTGTCTTTTCAGATTGTTCATAGTGTGTAGAAATGTTTGTTTTTGCATGTTGATTTTGTATCCTATTTTGATGAATTCATTTATTAGTTGTAAGAGCTTTTTTGTGGAGTCTTTAGGGTTTTTTTAACATATAAGATCATATTATCTGCAAATAAATAATTTTACTTTGTCTATTTCAATTTGGATGCCTTGAATTTTTTTTTTTTCTTGCCAAATTGCTCTGGCTAGAGCTACCAGTACTATATTGAATAGACGTGGGGAAAGTGGACTTCCTTTTCCTTGTTCCTGATCTTAGAGGAATAGTTTTCAGTCTTTCAACATTGAGTATGATGATTGCTGTGGGTTTTTCAGATATGGCTTATATTATGTTGAGGTAGTTTCCTTCTGTTGCTTTTTTCTTGAGTGTTTTCATCAGGAGAGGGTATTGAATTTTATCAAATGCTTTTTTTTTTTTTTTTTACATCAAATGAGATGATCGTGTGGGTTTTTCTTTCATTTTGTTGATGTAGCGTATTACATTGATCAATTTTCATATGTTGAACAATCCTTGCATTCCAGGAATAAATCCTGCTTGGTGATGGTGTGTAAATCCTTTTAATATGAAGTTATACATTTTAAAAATAAAAATGTCATTGTATTAATAGAATGTTTATTAGTAGAATTATTAATAGAATGTTTTATTAATAGAATTTATTAATAGAATGTTATTTGTTGTTAAAGAAACCATGATGATTTTACTATTGCTTTTTTTGGGCTGGGGTTGCATTTCTTTTAAAAAGCATTAAAGCATAACCAAATAATTTTTTTTAACAGATCTTGTGGGTAGGGGAAGAGACCTGCAATTTATGATTACTTAGAGTATATAAAGAGAGGGGATGCAAAATTGTTAGAAATGGGGTATATTGGATCTTGCGGTGTTTCTTGACTATTGAAAAATCATGTTGCTTTCTTAGATCAGAAATGTACAGATAGGCTTGTATAGTTAACCCTCATATAGGTTAGGTATAGGAGGGTAGCTCCGAAACCTGTTTAGAAAAGTCAAGTAAATTTTAAGAATTTTCTTATATTAAAAATTGTACTTCTTCTTCTTCTTTTTTTTTTTTTAGATGGCAAAGGCTGGGCATGAAAAGTCAGTTTAAACTTTCTTGAATGAATATCTGGGTTGAAAGTGATGGAAACTGTCCTGCCTTGGGGAAATTAGTAATATAAAAATTAGCTATGGGATGTTCTCAAAAGGGTTTTGATTATTTGTAAGGATTATCTGGTGCATTATGTGCTACAGAAATAAAAATATCTTGAGCAAAATATTATGCTCTGACTCAGAATATTGCTTTAAATTCCAGCTCCTCAGCCTGGAGATTAAGAGTCACTGCAACTTTGAACTGTTCTCTTGTTTCTGAATATTTTAGATAAATTATATGACTTGCATAGTGTCTCTATAGATAAAATAATATGTTATATTGTGTTCACAGGGAACATTTCCAAAATAGGTAAAACATTTTAGGCAGAGTCAGAGCATTATAGAGATGTTCCCGAGAGAGCAATTATTTGGTCATTGGGTAAATATGACACAGAGTCAAAGACTGTGCTCAGAAGTCATGATTTCTTCAGACTTGAGCTATTCTTTTCATGTCATGTTAATTATATAAGTTATCTGGCATAACTTTTTAATACAGCATCAAAGACATTATAACTGAAAGCCAAATATTAGGAAAGGGATGGACAACTAGCATGTAGGAACACAGATTCCATTTGTCAAAGAGCATAGTAAAAAAAAAAAATTTTTTAAGTTTTTTTCTCCTTTTCTTTTTTTTTTTGAGAGAGAGAGAGAGTGCGTGCTTGCAAGCAGGGGGTATGGGGCAGAGGGAGAGGTAGAGAAAGAATCTTAAGCAGGCTTAGTGTGGAGCCCGAGTCGGGGCTTGATCTCATGACCCTGAGATCATGACCTGAGCCAAAATCAAGAGTTGGACACTTAACTGACTGAGCCACCCAGGCACCCTGAGCATAGTATAAATTTTTAAGGCAAATACCATATATTTCCCAAAATTTATTAGGATTTTGGGTACATACATACTTTTGAGCTCTCAAATAGATGACTGAGCTTTTTTAAAAATATTTTTTAATTTTTAATTTAAATATAGTTGACATACTAATTTTAGGTGTAGAACATAGTGATTCAACAATTATGTATGTTATGAAATGCTCACCTTTCACCATACAAATGTATTACAATATTATTGACTGCATTCCCCATCCTGTGACTTATTTATTTTATAACTGGAAGCTTGTACCTCTTAATCCCTTTCATCTATTTTGTCTATACCCCCACCTCTCTGGCAGCTATCAGTTTGTTCTCTGTGTTTATGAGTCTGTTTCTTTTGTTTGTTTTGTTTTTTAGATTCTATATCTAAATTAAATCATGCAGTGTTTGTCTTTTTCCGTCTGAATTATTTCACTTAGCATAGGACCCTCCATCCATGTTTCATGAATGTCAAGATTTCATTATTTTTTATGGCTGAGTAATATTCATTGCGTATATATATCCCATCTTTATCCATTCATCTGTCAGCACTTAACATTGCTCCCATATCTTGGCTATTGTAAATAATGCTGCAGTAAACATATGGGTGCATATATCTTTTTGAATTAGTGTGTTTGTTTTCTGTAGATAAATACCCAGAAGTGGAATTGCTGTGTTGTATGGTGTTTCTATTTTTAATTTTTTGAGAAACCTCCATATTGTTTCCCATAGTGGCTGCACTGGTTTACAATCCCACCAACAGTGTACAAGGTTCCCTTTCCTCCATATCCTCATCAACACCTGTTTTTTCTTGTTTTTTTGATACTAGCCATTCTGACTGCTATAAGGTGATATCTCACTGTGGTTTTGATTTGCATTTCTCTGATGACTAGTGATATTCATGTTTCTTTTGATTGTATATTTTCTTTCAGGTGGTCTGCCCATTTCTAATTGGATTGTTGGTTTTTTTTTGGTGTTGAGTTGTATGAGTTCTTCATACATTTTGGATATTAGTCCCTTATTAGATTTATCATTTGCAAGTATCTGCTTCCATTCTGGCTTTTCATTTTGTTGATAGTTTTTTTTTGTTTGTTTTTTGTTTTTGTTTTTGTTTTTTTTTTTGCTGTGCAAAAGTTTTTTGATTTGATGTAATCCCAATTGTTTATTTTCACTTTTGTTTTCCTTGCCTGGGGAGATATCCAGAAAAATATTGCTAAGGCCAATGTCCAAGAGATCATTATCTGTTTTTTTTTTTTCTCTTAAGTTTTATGGTTTCAGGTATTACATTGAGACCTTTAATCCATTTTGAGTTTATTTTTGTATATGGTATAAGAAAGTGATACAGTTTCATTTTTTTTGCATGCAGCTGTCTAGTTTCCCAACACCACTTACTGAAGAGATCGTCTTTTCCGCATTGTGTAGTCTTGCCTCCTTTGTCATAGATTAATTGACCATTTAAGTGCGTGTTTATTTCTGGGCTCTCCATTCTTTTCCATTGATTGATGTATCTCTTTTTGGGCTGTTTGATTACTGTTTTGATTACTGCAGCTTTGTAGTACAGTTTGAAATCTGGGATTGTGATACCTCCAGCTTGCTTGCTTGCTTGCTTGCTTGCTTGCTTTCTCTTTCTCTCTTTCTCTCTTTCCCTCCCTCCCTCCTCCCCCTCTCCTCCCCCCTTCCTCTCCTTCCTCTTCCTTCCCCTCCCTCCCTCCCTCCCTCCTTCTCTCTCTTCCTTCCTCCCTTCCTCCCTTCCTTCCTTTATTTTTTTAAAGATTTTTTTATTTTTAAGTAATCTCTACACCCAACATGGGGCTCAAATTTACAACCCCCCAGATCAAGAGTCTCATGCTCCACCGACTGAACCAGCCAGGCACCCTTCCTCTAGCTTTGTTCTTTCTCAAGATCATTTTGGGTTAGATGATTGAGCTTCTTGTCAGCAGTGATTGTTTTAGATTTTGGTGTTTTCTGAAGGAAGTATTCCTATAGCAAGTATTACTGAATGAATTAGTCTCACCCATCCATGGGCTACTTAGAGTTCATTAGAGTACCATGCATCTGTGGTGGATTCTCCAAGATCGACAGGGCAAGAAGTAGGAAGTGAGTTTTCTGAAAGCCTGAGAAAATGGAACCCAACAGAATGATAAAACTGGTACTTCTCACAGAATTTTTACACAAAATGGACCTTGAGGAACATTTAGTCCAATGCCTGTAGTTTTTTTGTAAATGGGAAAATGGAGCCCTGGAGAGATGGGGTGATATGCTTTTAGTCACATAGCTAGCTGGAGACTAGTAGTGTAGTGGCTCATTTTACTCATTACCCTGCCTTTCTTGATCCTGGGATTGTTACTTGACGTAAGGATAGGGATAAAGTTAAATTGCTCAATTTAAAATTGTTTACAGAATTCAGTTTTAATTTTTTTCAGTTGACTTTAAGTTAGAACAGGTCACTATTGAAATGGTATGAGATACAATCTTAATTTCCAAACAGATGCAGAAAAATATGCTGATGTTCAGATATATCTAGAGAAATCTAACAAATTATTTTTAACTACCTCAAAACATTTTTATGTAGATTAATTTAAAAGTATAAAATTTAAATGACACCTCTATTTTCATAAATATGGACCTCAGATTTTTTTGGTTTTAACTTTAAGCATCTTAAAATAATGGGTTATACTCTGCTCTGGAGGATTTCACTAATAAACATGTTTACAGGTATAATTATTAGCAAAGTTCAGAACTACCAGTTTCCTTTTTCTCATGAGCACTACCAAGCCTAGAAAATTAGCAAAAAAAAACGCAAAACAAACAACAACAACAACAACACCAACAACAAAAAACTTGTTCAAGATACTATTTTAGAAATGGAACATTTTAAAATAAAGTAACATTTAAGTATTTATTTTTAGATATTTGATGTATGGCCATATTAAGAGATTGTGACTCAGTTGAAGTGGTTTTAGTTATACAGAAAGTATACCTCTTTGCTCTAATTTTTTTCTCCTGTATCATCTTCTATTCATTATATTATACTAATTTCATTCTGATTTACTAAGAATTTCTAGCCCTTTAGAACAAAGGAGACACCTATTTGGAGACAATTCTGCAGGAGTCTTTTGCGTTTCTGCCCATATACTGAGCAGAAGCATTGACAGCTTTTGTTGGGGGCTGTCTTTTCAAGGAAATTTGTATAGCAAACATCCTAGAAAGATAGGAATAGTGTTTTCCGACAGGTTACAGATTTCTTTGCCGTCCAGGATAATCAAGATAATCCCTTTGGGGAAAAAATGGGGCACATTTGCTTGTAAACCCCTTGAAAGAGTGGGGTTTCATAAGCTCATCTTTCTTTTCCTGTAATGCAACCTACTGTGTGTGCAGGCATCATTGGCTCACCTTGTGTTGCCTTTTAAGAATTAGGGCTTGGGGAACCAGTGCAAATGATGATACTCTGGCTACTGCTGCTATTTTGAGTAGTAAGCTGTTCTTTGTCTCTGACCCGGGAGTGTCAGATCTTCTGCCAGGATTATCTGATGCTGAGTTGCCAAATATCATTAACACAACCTATTGATAAAATCAAGCTGAGTTTATTGCTTATTGCCGTGAAGGAGAATACCACCTTCAGAGAGCTTTGGTGATATCTTAGAGGGGCAAAGCCAAGGTCAAAATGTGAGAATTTGAAGTTCAGTTTGAGTCTTTAGTGGTGGTGGTGATGGGGCTTGATTAGGATTGAGTATCATAATAATATAGAATTGGTAGAAACAGCAAGGAAAGGATTTGAAAATTGTTGATCCTTCCTATTGAAGAGATGATCGGTCTTTCCTGAAGCTTCTGTAATGAACAATCAAGTTATATTCATGCAAGAGTCTCCTGCAATAGTCTTTAGTGGTCGTTAATATACACCGGAAGATGTACATATAGGTATATTAACTTCTTAGGGCTGTTATAATAAATTACCACACACTTATGGCTTAAAACAATAGGTTCTAGGGAAGAATTCTTTCTCTTCTAACTTTTGGTATTTATAAGCAATCCTTAGTGTTTTTTGGTTTCTGGTACCATAACTCTAATCTTTACCTCCACGGTGGTCTTCCCTCTGTATCTGTATCCCAAATTTTCCTCCTCTTAAAAGGACTCCAGTCACTGGATTAGGGCCCACCTTAATCCACTATAACCTCATGTTACCTTGATTATATCTGCAAAGACCCTATTTCCAAATAAGGTCACATTGACAATGAATGAATTTTGCGGGGGGACACTATTCAACACAGTACAAAGGTACAAGGGAGTATGTGGTTTCAGTCCTCAGTATCTGGTGTGGCTAGATGATTTTGTTTCTCAGTATCCATGACACTGTGGCAGGCTGACTGCTTAGCTTGCATGTAGGCTAAAATCTCAGACTCTTCAGAGTTCTTGACAACGGGATGATATAGTGGAAAGAATACCAGTATGGAAATCAAGTTGCTTTGGTTCTAGTTTGTACCCTGCTATAACTAGCTTGAGAAAGTTACTGTCTTCTCCAGCTATTAGTTTCTCAATGGGTAAAATGGGGAGGTCTGGAAGAAAAGAGGAATGGACCAAATGATATGTATGGACCTTTGTAGGTCTCAGATTCTGAAGTTTGGTAATTGTTGAGTGTCTGCTATATACAATATTGATAGTAGTTTTGTTAGAGTGACAAAATTAAAAAAGGAAATAGGGTATGATAGATTCTGACTTGTGAATGTGGCCTTATTTATGTTTTGTTTACTTGGGTGAAGATCATTCATGAAGATACTAGGTAAACATGGGGTTAGTCCTGATCTCTCTGACTTAACCATATTTTGTTTTTCAATTTGAATAGTATATTTGGAATGGAGACATTTTTGAAGTCAGTTAATTCACTTGAAGTTAGAAAAATGTGTTGTTGCTACACTATCTCAGCTGAGTTCAGAAAATGAAATAACCTTTTCTGAAGTGAGCATGAGAGTGTAGATCTCCCTTCATTGCTCACATTGCTCTATCATAATATTCCTGCAGTCAAGGGATCTGAGAAACATTCTTACTAGAGAATGTTTACTTACTAGAGAACAGTCTAGTGAGGTGGAGGCTGGTGCTGGAGTTCTAGGTGTAAGAGATTCTTCTTCCATTGGATTTTTCTTATGTTTTGAATAGCTCACTGCAGTATTCTTTGAATAATGTTGAAAATACATAATAATTACTTCATTGACATATTGTGGATACTTAGGAAATTTTTGGTAATACTAAAACCACCTG
Source organism: Mirounga leonina (assembly GCF_011800145.1). Classification (NCBI taxonomy): domain Eukaryota; kingdom Metazoa; phylum Chordata; class Mammalia; order Carnivora; family Phocidae; genus Mirounga; species Mirounga leonina. Next base: position 34,608,541 of record NW_023270825.1, on the reverse strand, counting down.
TGGTTGTGTCTGTGCTTGTTCTTTTCAAGGTACAAATTAATAATGTCTATGTATTGGTGGTAAGTATAGATACAGGTTGAACCAACATCTTTGGATTTGCATTAAAAGTGACTGAAGTGGAAGAAAATGGATTTTTGATTCATCCCATACAGTAGAATTTCAAACCCATCTTCCAGGAAACCCTGGAAATCTCTCAACACTTGAACTTCAAGAATCTTCCAGCATATGGCTCTTTAATTACCGACAAATTTTCCCAGGCCCCTGTTTTCAGGGTGGGTATTTGGATGATTCAGAGATGATCACCAGAGACTGCAACAATGGTGATTTCTTTTCTTTCTTTCTTTTTTTTTTTTTTAATTTTAGAAGACCTATTAGAATATAAAATTTGCAATAACACTGTAACAATACTTGAAATAAAATACGTTAAAAAAAAGGGTGCCTCAGTGGCTTAGTTGGTTAAGCATCTGATTCTTGATTTCAGCTCAGGTTATGATCTCAGGGTCTTGAAATCAAGGCAGCCTCCCTGCCTGCTGTCGGGCTCCATGCTCAGTAGGGAGTCTGCTTGAGATTCTCTCCCTCTCCCTCTGACCCACTCCCCTGCTTGCATACACACATGTGCTCTCTCTCTCTCAAATAAATAAATCTTTAAAAAACGTTAAAATGATCATAATATAAAAACTAATATAAATAGATGCTATAATTATGGTAATAAAAATACGTACCTTCTTAATCATATTTTCTGTTCACATTTCCATCCTTCAATGAAAACAGTAGGAGAATGTTGTTACTGTATTTTTTTAATGTGCTGTCCACATCAGTGAAAATAACTTGACCTTTAAAAAGCCAAGATTTTTTTTGATTTGTGGGCCATTCTGATGAATCCTGGAAGGCTTTTTTGGGGCAGGGTGTGTGGGGTGGATATGGTGGATGATGATTCAGATTTGTATAAAACTCTGTTTGGTTGCAATTTTTCTTCCTCATTTTAGACCTTGAAGTTGGTCTACTAATATTTAACAAGATAAAGTTTCTTCTACTTGTAAGAAATATTTTCTAGTTTCAGAGAATTTTGAATTGGCAAAGATTAGAAAGTAGAGTATGGATATGTTTGATTTATTTTATGGTTTGGAATCTTCACTTTATATGTAGTGTTCATTTTTGTTGGATTCACATATGCTTGAGAAATTAGAGGAATCTCCTTCCCCCCCACCCCTCAACCAGCTACTTCTGCAGCTTCATAGGAAAAAAAAAAAAAAAAAGGAAGAAGGAAAATCATGATCATGTTAAATACAGTTTTCTTTTTTTCTCTCCTTGAACACCTATTCTGAATTAATAGATTACTGTGCTGGCTGTTTGGTTGAAGGTTTTTTTATTGATTGATTGATTTGTCAGAGAGAGAGAGGAGAGCACAAGCAGGGGGAGCGGCAGGCAGAGGGAGAAGCAGGCTCCCCACTGAGCAAGGAGCCCGATGTGGGACTTGATCACAGGATCCCGGGATCACGACCTAAGCTAAAGGCAGATGCTTAACCAACTGAGCCACCCAGGCGTCCTTTTTTTTTTTTTTTAATAGATTTTATTTTTTAGAGTAATTTTATCTTTAGAGAAAAATGCAACACAAAATACAGAGTTCCCTTATATCCTACAGTCTTTCTATAATTGCTTATTACTACCAGGGTTTTTTTCCCCTTATAGTTCCTTGGGACTTTTTATGTAGATCATACCATCTGTGAACAAAGACAGTTATTTTTTCCTTCCTACTTTGTATATCATTTATATCCTTTTTTTTGTCTTACTGCATTAGCTAGGATGTCCAGTATGATATGAATAGGAATGGTGAGAGGGAAAGTCTTAGAGGGAAAGTATCTAGTTTCTTACTATTAAGAATGATATTTGCTGTGGGTTTTTTTTAGATTTTCTTTATCAGCTCGAGGAAGTTCCTTTGTACTCCTATTTTGCTGAGTTTTTTATCATAAATGGGTGTTGGATTTTATCAAATTCTTTTTCTGTGTGTATCGATATCACATGATTTTTCTTGTATAGCATGTTGATGTGTGATGGATTACATTAAAAAATTGATTTTCAAACATTGAACTTGATTTATATACTTGGAATAAATCCTGTTTGGTTGTGGTGTATAATTTGACTTGCTGATATTTTTTGAGGATTTTTTGCGTCTCTCTCCATGAGAGATACTTGCTTGTAGTTTTCCTTTCTTGTAATGTTGTCTGGGTTTAGTATTAGGGTAATGCTGGACTCAGAACGAATTAATAAGTGCTTCCTCTTCTTTCTGGAACAGACTGCAGAGAATTGGTATTTCTTGTTTCTTAAATGTTTGATAGAATTCACCCAAGAAACTATCTGGGTATGGAGCTTTCTGCTTTGGAAGATTGGTAATTATTTACTCAATTTTTTTGATCAGTATAGACTTATTTGGGTGATCTGTTTCTTCCTTGTGTGAGCTTTGGTAGATTGTCTTTCAAAGAATTGTTCCATTTCATCTAAGTTGTCAAATGTATGGGCCTAGAATTATTTATAATATTCCTTTATTATCCTTTTAAGGGTCACTAGTGATGTGCCCTCTTTCATTTCTGATATTACTAATCTGTTTCTTCTCTCCTTTTTTCCTGACTAGGGGTTTATCCATTTTATTGATCTTTTCAAAAAACCAGCTTTTACTTTGTTGCGTTTTCTCTTTTGTTTACGTATTTTCAATTTCATTGATTTCTGCTCCAAATTTTATTCTTTTCTTGTATTTTATTTGCCTTTTTCTCACTTTCCTATGGCAGAAGCTTGGGTAATTAATTTTAGCTCCTTTTATTTTAATATATGACTCCAATGCTATAAAACTTTTCTCAGAAAGAGAAAATGCAGTAGTACATTTACTGCATTCCACAGATTCTTTTGTTTTATTTTCATTTTTAAAGTATTTCTTGGGACTTTTTCTTTGACTCATGTTATTATTATGTGTTGTTAATTTCCAAATATTTGGGTATTTTCTAATTATCTTTTTGTTACTAATTTTTAGTTTAATTCCATTGTAGTCTGAAAGCATACTTTGTATGATAAGGTGTGTTTTCTGGGCCAGAATGTAGTTTATCTTGATAAATATTCTCTTTGAGCTTGAGAAGAATGTGTATACTGCAGTTGTTGGATAATATAGTCTATAGATGTCAATTAGATCCAGTTGATTGTCAATTAGATGCTATTTAGTTTTACAATATTCTTACTGATTTTCTGTGTACTGGTTCTGTCAATTACTGGTTAGAAGGACGTTGAAATATCCAAATATAATAGTGAATTCATGCGTTTCTCTTTGTAGTTCTACTAGTTTTTACATCATATATTTTGATGCACAGTTGTTAGGTGCATACATATAAGGGAAGTTACATCTTCTTGGAGAATTGACCCTCTGTCATTGTGTAATGCCCACCCCTTATCATAGGCTGGCAGTCTCTGTCTTTTAGTTGATGTATTTAGACCATTGATGTTTAAAGTAATTATTTGTATACTTGGATTAGTATCTACCATATTTTTAAACTGCTTTCTATTCCTTGCCCCTGCTGTTTCTTTTTTTGTCTTCTACTCTGTTTCTGCTTTCTCTTGTTTCATTTGAACATTTTATATGATTTTTTTATCATATCTTAGTATATCATTATACTTTATTTTATTTATTTATTTTTTTGATGTAGTGTTCCATGATTCATTGTTTGTGTGTAACACTCAGTGCTCCATTCAGTACATGCCCTCTTTAATACCCATCACCAGGGTAACCCATCCCCCCAACGCCCCCCCCCAGAACCCTCAGTTTGTTTCTCAGAGTCCATAGTCTCTCATGGTTCGTCTCCCCCTCCGATTCCCCCCTTCATTTTTCCCTTCTTGCTATCTTCTTCTTCTTCTTCTTTGTTTTTTTTTTTTTTTAACATACAATGTTTTATTTGTTACAGAGGTACAGGTCTGTGATTCAACAGTCTTAACACAGTTCACAGTGCTCACCATAGCACATACCGTCCCCAATGTCTGTCACCCAGCCACCCCATCCCTCCCACCCCCCACCACTCCAGCAACCCTCAGTTTGTTTCCTCATGAAGAATTTCTCATATCAGTGAGGTCATATGATACATGTCTTTCTCTGATTGACTTGTTTCGCTCAGCATAATACCCTCCAGTTCCATCCATGTTGTTGCAAATGGCAAGCTTTCATTCCTTTTGATGGCTGCATAATATTCCACTGTCATTATACTTATTTTAAAATTTTTAGTGGTTGCCCCAGAGTTTGTAATTATACATTTACAACTAATCTTGGTTCACTTTCAAATAATATACCACTTCATGGGTAGTGCAGGTACCTTATTATCATAGAGTATTCCCAGTTCCTTTCTCCCATCCCTTATAACATTGCTGTCATTCATTTCATTTATCTATAAGCTGTGATCACTGAATATATTGTGCTATTGTTATTTTTAACAAGTTGTTATTTGTTAGATCAATTAAGAATAAGAAAAATAAGATTTAATTTTATCTTTATTGCTTCTCTAAAGCTTTTCATTTTTTTAATGTAATCCACCTTTTCTGACCCTTTGTAATTTGTCCAAAATTACAATGCTTTGTAATTTTCCTTCCCTCTGGAGAACTTTTATTTTTATTATTTATTTATTTTTTTAAAGATTTTATTTGAGAAACAGAGAGATTGAGAGAGAGAGAGCATAAGCAGGGGGGAGGGGTAGAGGGAGAGGGAGAAGCAGACTCCCCGCGAGTAGGGAGCCCGAGATGTGGGGCTCGATCCCAAGACTCTGGGATCATGACCTAAGCCAAAGGCAGACACTTAACTGACTGAGCCACCCAGGCATCCCTGAAGAACACCCTTTAAGCATTTCTTGCAAGGAAGGTGAGTAGGCCTTCAGTTCCCTCAATTTTTGTTTGTCATATAAAGCCTTTATTTCCTTTTCACTTTTGAAAGATAATTTTGATAGGTACAGAATTCTGGATTGGTGGATTTTCTTTTAATACTTTAAATTTTTCACTCTGCTCACTTTGCTTGCATGGTTTCTGAAGAGGAAGTTTGATGGAATTCTTATTTTTCTCCTGTCTCAGTAAGGTTTTTTCTTCTTTTTTTCCTCTTGATTCTGTCCAGATTTTCTCATCTGTTTTTCTGCAGTTTTATTATGATATGCCTAAGTGCAAATATTATAGTATTTATCCTGTGTGGTGTGTTCTGAGCTTCATGGATCTGGTTTATTGTTTATCACCAAAGACATACTTTTTCTGTTACAGTGTTGATTTGTAGCATTTCCTTTTGATTTTTTTCTTATCCATATCTCTGCTTACACTACCCACCTGTTCTTGCATGTTGTTTACTTTTTCCATTAGTGCCATTAGTATGTTTATCATAGCTCTTTTTAAACTCAGTGATAATTCTACAACCTCTGTTATACCTGAGTCTGGTTTTGAGGCTTGCTTTGTGTCTTCAGATAGTACTTTTTGCCTTTACAATGCTTTGTAATTTTTTGTTGATAGCTAGACATGTTATATTAGGTAAAACAAACTGAAGTAAATAGGCCTTTAGTGTGAGGTTTTATGTTTATTTGACCAGGAGTTAGGCTGTTTACTATATTCCATAGCAGTGGTGTCAGAGGCTAAAATTTGTAGTGTTTTTGTTTTTGTCTGCCCTGTTGTTTTTGGGTTTTGTAGAGAATTCTTTAATAGGGTCTGAGGCTTGCAGTTCTTTTACTTACATATATATATTTATCTATCAGAGAGAGAGAGCATGAGCAGCAGGAGGGGCAGAGGGAGAAACAGACTCCCTAATGAGCAGGGAGCCTGATGTGGGGCTCTGTCCCAGGACCCTGAGACCATGACCTGAGCCAAAGGCAGCTGGGCCACCCAGGTGCCCCTAAAATCAAGAGTTGGATGCTTAACTGACTGAGCCACCCAGGTGCCCCGCAGTTCTTTTAGTTAGAATGATGTGATGTGGTGGCAAGGGATGGCATTAGGTCCCAGTGTTTTAGTGGGCCTGATTTGGTTATCTTCGACCCCATGTTGAAGGATAGAGGGGTTGGAGTTGGATATTTCCTTTCCCCCAGGTTGGTTAGATTCTGTAAAACCCTGGTTGGTTAGGCTCTATATAATTCTAGTTTGTTAGACTTCATTAAATAGTTTTATTTTCAGGCAGGCCTTTTAAAGAGTAACAGAGTGTTCTGGGCATATTTTTTTTTTTTTAAAGATTTTATTTTTATTTGAGAGGGAGAGACTGAGAGAGAGAGCACATGAGAGGGGAGAGGGTCGGGAGGGTCAGAGGGAGAAGCAGACTCCCTGCCAAGCAGGGAGCCCGATGCGGGACTCGATCCAGGGACTCCAGGATCATGACCCGAGCCGAAGGCAGTCGCCCAACCAACTGAGCCACCCAGGCGCCCCTGGGCATATTTTTAAGATGGTTACTTTTCCCCTCCCCCTTTTGGAAACAAGAAATTTTTCTCAGATGCTCCCAGTGAGAACCTGATAGGGGTTCTTGGAGGTAAAAAGTCAGGAATGCATGGGGACCTTTCAAAGGCTGGGTTCCCTCTCCATTTTTTCACTTCAAGCTAGTCGACACAGAGCCTCCAGCAAATTGTCAATTATTGTTAAAGTATTCCTATTGATCCTGGCTCCAACTGAGGGCTTATTATATTCCTAGGCTTCTGCAGCTCCCACACTGTGATTTTCTGTATCTGCCTGTCTGTGTCTCTAGTTTTCAGGGTAGCAGATTGCCCTCGGAGTTCAATTCTCTGATGGATCTAAGAAGAATTGTTGATTTTCCTTTTTTTTTTCTTTCTTTCTTTCTTTCTTTCTTTTTCTTTCCTTCCTTTTCTTTTCTTTTCTTTTCTTTTCTTTCATCTTTCTTTTCAGTAATGAGAACAGGAGTGATGAATTACAAGCTCTTTACATGTTGGACCTGATTGAAGATTATTTTTGATTCTTTTTGGCAATTTTGTATTGGTAAAACTTGGTATGATATCTTCTGTCTGATTTGACAGTATTTTGGAATTTTATTTCCTTCTGGCATTAGGTCTGCACAGTTTGAGGTAATGTATTCTAATTTGCAAGAATGAGTATAGAACTTTTTCAGAGGGAAATTGATCTTAGGACTGATTCTTGTTATTGGTGAAATGACTCATTCTTAGCCCATTTACTGTTCTTCTGTTTGCAAGAGTAGTTTTGGGACAATGGCAACCTTTCCTTTGTTTCCTATGTTAATAGTCAGAGCTTCATTTTTATACTCTTGAACTAAACAAAAAATAAATTTTATTTTTACAGCCTTTTTGGGTGTAGGGTCATGTCAAGTTTCACTAATTTGCACTTATGGTAATTATACTGATGATTCTGGGAATGGTTATTAAAACCTTGTGCTGGGGTGCCTGGGTGGCTCAGTTGGTTAAGCATCTGCTTTCGGCTCAGGTCATGATACCAGGGTCCTGGGATCGAGTCCCGCATCGGCCTCCCTGCTCAGTGAGGAGCCTGCTTCTCCTCTCTCTCTCTGCTGTTCCCCCTACTTGTGCTTTCTCTCGCTTTCTCTCTCCTGCTCTCTGTCAAATAAATAGATAAAATCTTAAAACAAATTTATAAAAACAAAACAGAAAACCTTGTGCTGATGCTTTGGATATATGGAATTAATTGGATGGCTAATTCAGACTGGGTGTCATAATTTAATTAGTACATTGTTCACTAATTATTTTTATGAGCAGAGAATAGAGTAATAATGTTAATCCTTATATTTTCTGTGATGTGGTAAAAAAAAAAACCTTAATGTACATCATTAATTTAATGCTTAGATATCTTGAATTTAGTGCTTGGTAGAAGTATGAAAAGAGAAATTGGTCTATATTATATGTAAAATGTAGTTTATTTTCTTTTGGAAAAAAGTTACATTAAAAAAATCACTATGTTACAGGTATTTCAGGCAACTGTTTTATTAAAATAAGAGAATCATCCTTTATCCCGTAGTTTAACATGACAGTAGTTACCATGTGTGAGTATATGGGTCTTTTAGTTCTTTTTCTTTTCTTTTCTTTTTTTTTTAAAAAATTTTATTTATTTGACAGAGAGAGATAGTGAGGGCAGGAACACAAGCAGGGGGAGTGGGAGAGGGAGAAGCAGGCTTCCTGCCAAGCAGGGAGCCTGATGTGGGGTTCGATCCCAGGACTCTGGGATCATGACCTGAGCCGAAGGTAGATGCTTAACGACTGAGCCACCCAGGTGCCCCAGTTCTTTTTCATATATAGATTTTTTTTACATAGTTGTGATCATAATTTCTTTTTAAATTTGTGCTTTTTGTAGTGTGTTTTCTCATTCTGTATCACTGTGTTTTTAATAGTAATGTTTTTTCATTGAGTGAGGTACTGTTAGGTTGGTCAGACTGACAGTTTATTCTCTTATCACTGTGATGAACCATGTATGCATTTAGCTTTTCCATTTCTTTTGATTTAGCTTTTTAAAAAATTTTTAAAAATTTTATTATTTTTTTAAATTAGATAGGTTCTGTGCCCTGTGTGGACTTGAACTCATGACCCTGAGATCAAAAGTTGAATGCTCTACTGACTGAGTCAGCCAGGCGCCCCCTGATTTAGCTTTTCTATGTTTGTGCCATTTCCTTGCCTGGATTTTCACAAGTTTTAGTCTCTCTTTCTTTTAAGGGATATTTTATGTTTTCTTCCCCAAGGCTAATTAACTTTTATTGGATCTTGAAAATATAATTTTTTTCTTAATATGATCAGAAAACAATGCTTTAGAACTTATATTGCTGCAGTGATTCACATTGTTCTTTTCTAAAAATTGAAATTTGTAACTAGGTGATAAAAATGATCTCCTAGACGTGTCAAGCTTGGTATTCTAGACTCTCATACTTAGGTTATAAATTATCTATAAAATAATTTAATATTTTATGTTGTACTTACAAATTGAATTTTTCCTGATTTTATATTTGTGGGTTTAATTTGATGTCTTTGTTAGGATTCCTTATTAGATTTCTCAGCATTCTTCTGAGTTTTCCTCTACCCTATCACTTGTGTTTAGGCCTGAATTGGGTCTAGCCTTTTGAGTGGAAAGTCAGTAGTAATAGAAACTTCTAGAAACATTTAGTGAGTCTGATGATCCTGAACCCACTTCCTCACCCATAAAAGCTAGCAAAGGATTGTTTAGGACCTTCTATACTGCATATTCTCTTCTGGCTTTCTAAGTTGACATTTTATAAAATATTTAGCTTTTTTTACTCTTGTCATCTTCAAGATATTTTACCATGATTTAAAAAAAAATCATGTTTCTACTGAGACATAGGTGAACCCAAGGGAAGGAAAAGATCATGCAGAATTGTTGGGTTCATTTCATTTAAAAGCAGTAAAATTCCATAATTGGAATTTGTTCTTATTCTTTGCAATTTTTTCAGGAAAGATAGGATTTAAAAATATATATATCACTTAGGAATATCTGTATTGGTGTGGGATTTAAAGTGATGTATACAAGGATGCTCATCATATTTCTTTCTGTCCTTACTCCTTTCTTTTTCCTAGTCTTGCCCTTTCTCCAACAAATTTAATGAACAACTACTATGATTTTGGGCACAAAATGATTAAGACCCTGCCTTTAGAAAGCTGATAATTTAATAGGTGAGCTGGAAATGTAAGTCAATAGTTGTAGTGTAGGAAGTCCCCTAATTTCCTATATAATAATATGTTCCCCAAAATGTGTTTGAAAATAAATATTCACATGGCAGAGGGGTGGGAGGTGTTTGGGTATTTCTATGGGGAGTTATTCCATGAAGCCAAAATGTGTCATTATAAAACATCTAATTCTAGGTGAACCTGGGTGGCTCAGTTGGTTAAGTATCCAACTCTTGATCTCAGCTCAGGTCTTGATCTCAGGGTCTTGAGTTTAAGCTCAGTTGTGAAGCCTACATAAAACAAAAACAAAAACATCTAATTCTAGTTCCTGGGCATGTTGTCTCCCTTGGGACCAGGAATCCTATTTGGTGCACAACATCAAATGTATCTGAGTGGGATTGCTAGCTGTGCTTGAGCTGAGCAAACGGATCTTGGACCCAACCTTATTGTAGAGAGGGGTGCAGCCTCTGGGATTTGAGCTCTGTTACTGGGATGGTAGGTATATGAAGCTGAGGGGAAGAGGGTCCTTCTCACCCTGCTGTGACAGTATGAGCTGGGTACATAAAGGATGTCTCCCACTTATATATTTGATTACCTGGGATATCTTTTTGCAACCCAGCAATACCTGTCGCTCTGCACTGTCCGAAGGGAGAAATCAAGGACTGTTGGAGATAGGCCTGGGGAAGAGTTAGACCGGACAAGAGGACACCTATCCTGCAGGATTTTAAAATGATAGCTTCAGTCACCCCTTCATCCTTACCCATCCCAACTTTTGTGTATATGTGGCCAAGGCTTTGTCTGTAGAAGGACTGGGAAATGAGGCAGGAAGAGTTAATTTTTTTTTCCATCATAGGCCAGGACAATAACAAATGTTTATTTCAATTTCAGGGAGGCCTGGCTTCACACTTCTTCCACTCCTTAGCATTGTGGGCTATCAGAGCTTCATGCATTACCTCATAATCATTAATAAGATGATGTCTAAGAGACTGAATTTGGTGTCCTAAAGGTAGTTTAAGGGTATCAGTCTGTAGTGTGTGAAATGTGTTGAGTTGTGTGAAATTTAGGCCTGGTCTGCTTCGTGTGGTAAGTATAGTTGGTGTATCTGTAAAACTCAGTGGTAGCACATAGGGAGGAATAATAAATTGTGCCTAGAAGGTAATGAAAGGGCTTACATAGGAGGGAATACTCAAACTCTTTAGTAAATGGGTGGCTTTAAAAGAAGATCTAATACTGAAAATTTCTGCCTGGTAACACTGGTATCTTAAGACCTTATTCAAATCAGATGGGGCTGTGGTCCAAAATACATTATTTGGGACTGAGCTCTCTTGAATATCTTTATACCTTAATTCTTTATACACAAAATTCAGTAACTTCTAAGCTGCCTTTAGTAAATTTTCACTGTGAATTATACATTAGATGATTAAATGTTTTTTTAAGTAGAACAGTTGTTCTATTTGAACTTTTATTATGATTCAGGTACTGTGTTGAATGCCTGAGACAGCTACAACATACGACATGAATTAAATCTTAAGAGGCAAAAGTCCAGAGCAAAGACAGAAATCTCTAAAATTGTGACAAATAGGGAATTGTGCTCTTACAAAATGTGCTTTGCGAGAGTAGGGAGGGAGTGATGATATTCTCAGAGTGGAGAATTAGAGAGTTTGAGAATGGTGCTTGATAGAGATGACAGTTGAGTTGATAGCAGAGATACTTTTAAAGCTAAACTTCCAGTACCTGGTCTCTAAGTTTTCTTTAACTCTAGGCTTAATTGGTTAAGTTACAGTCTCCCATAGCATTTAGTTACATATGTGTACAAGGAGAGTTACTGCTTTTAATAAGGACTGTCAGATTTTGCATGGTTCAGGATCAATAAAGCAAAATTATATTTTCCTTGGTATATTATATTTACTAGTAATATAACTAATAAATACTACTGTACTACCACTACTGTTCCTGTAACTACTTCTATCAGTACTATGATTACTGTTATTAGTACAGTGTTCTAATGCTCTTACCCCTTCTCCTCCTCTTTCCACTCCTACTACTACACTCCTACTACTGGGTAATGCTTGTTTTTACTAGGAACCACTTTTAAGTTCTTTTTTTTTTTTAAATTATTTTTTATTTTAAGTAATCTCTACATCCGATGTGGGGCTTGAACTCACAACCCTGAGATTAAGAGTCACATGCTTTATTGACTGAACTAGTCAGGCACACCTACTTTAAGTTCTTTATAGGTTTTCTTTTTTTTTTTTTTTTAAGTTCTTTACAGTTTTAAGATGGGAGATTATATCAATTTTTAGAAGGGTTTTCAAGAGTATTAATTAAAAAAAAGTGACTATTTCACAGAAACTTAGTAAAATTATCCCCATTTTCAAAAAAGTATTCTGATAATTCAAGTTCTAGTTATGAGGGGTTATCCTATGTTTTTCTTTGTTTCTTGATAAGTATTATTATATGTATGGTAATATGATTGAATTTTTATGATTAGATTTATTCCAAATAAAAATTAATCCTAAATATAAAGCTTTTTTCTATGTAAGTATATGTTTTTTTGTTACTCTTGATATTTTTTCTGGACATTCAGGTCAATCAGGGTGTTTAGAATTTCTCTAAAGAGCATAAGCTATGGAGTAAGGCAGATGTGGTCTGATTCTTAACTTGGATACTAGCTGTGCTTGAGTAGTTAATTTTAGATACTAAATTTCTACATCTGTAAAATGTAAATAAATAATAAATGCGAAGTCTTTAGCACAGTGCCTGGCATAAAGTAATGGCTCAGTAAATGTTAACTACTACTGTTAACTGACTTAGGAGTTAGGTCTCTGGCCTTAAATGTGGACCTTGGAGACTGGGAATACCTTGGGGCCACCTTGAGAGCCCCTAAGTGGAGAAGACTGCCTATAAGATGACCTATTCTGGACGTGCCTTTCTGACCTGAAACTAATCAAATGCTTATGGGCTTTGCTGAAAAATTTTTAAAGAACTCTAATATTGCAAAAACTAAGAAGAAACTCTTAGTATACATCTAAATTTTGGCATAGGATGAGGCCACAGGTTGGCTAGGTTTCACTATGATGTAAGCATAATCATGGAGCAAGAGTTGATGAGAGAACCTTTTTCACAGCCTCTGGTCTGGGGTAAGTTTGGCTTACTGGGGATAAGGTAGAGGAATCTGAACTATAGAGTCAGTAGTGCCAAACAGGAGGGAGAGGTGTCTTTTTTTTTTAAGAAGTTCTAGATTTTTTTAAAAAAGCACCTTGTTTTAGATGTTATCAGGCATCAGAGGTAACTGATGAAGGTAGCAGAAAAGTCAGAGACACGTGTAGCTAAATCTAGGTTGTAGCTCCTATAATCTTTTTAGTTAGAGAACCAGGTCTGTAAACTGTTGAGAACCCTCTAAGGGGACTCCATGATAGGTAAATACTTGAGAGCTCTGATTTTACCTTGTCTTTCTTTTTGGACGGTGGAGGTTAGAAGTGCATTCACAGTCATAGAAACCTTTGTATATATGGTTACCGTTCTGAAAAGAGACATTCTGTCTTCCACTCCAGATAGTTACCTTAGATACTTAGATTTTTAGAACAATAATGTCAGTATGGTTTAGGTTCTGAGTTAGTGGCTTGAGGAAATTTGATACAGGCCATTACAGAATAGAAGATAAATCTCATTTAAAAAATATTATTTACTGTGCCACCAGTTAGTAGTGACTTGTAATATGGAAACATTCTTAAAAATCCTAGGAGAGTTGTACTTTCATGATAGTTTAATTTATTATGTGTACTTTGCATTTTGGGGGTTTAAAAAAAGTGCTACATGGGGAAGGGGATGGCTTAAAAACAAATTGGGTTCTTTTACGCACCAGTAAGTTGACAGTTTGACTAATTGTAAATGAAAGTGGAGTTATTACTATTTATTTATTTTTTAAATTAAGTAGGCTACACACCCAACGTGGGGCTTGAACTCCACAACTTGGAGATCAAGAGTCACATGCTCTACCAAATGAGCCAGCCATATGCCCCAAAAGTAGAATTTTTAATTGATTTAATTCTAGATTCTAAAGGATGCTTTACAAAACACCTAGTCTGTCAATCAGTAGGTTGGTATTTTTCATACATATTGTTAAGTTAAAAACTGGAATTTGTAGAGTGATAGTATTATACATGACACTTTATCAAAGAGATTAGTTGACAGCCTCATACAAACTCTTCCTGATCACTCAGTCTAAAATAAATATCTATTTTTTATCATTTCATCTTATGTATGACACTATGGTGTGTGTGTGTGTGCATGTGTTTGTATTTGTTTATTGACTATTTTCTTACCAGAATGAAATTCCATGAGTTCTTTTTCTTTTTTCATCAAAACATTTATTAAATGGTTAACTGCACGTGGCCTGAGCTGTGACTAGGCTTTGTTAAAGACTTGAGTGCCTGGCTAAAACCAGGAAAACTGCTGCCTCCTTTTCATGTTCATAGAGCAGCTACTGCTCATACTTGGGCCAGTCCTGTGGCCTGCAAAGGAGGGGATACATATACCAGAGCAGGATTCTGCTAAATGGAATGGGGCCCAGGGGTAAGGACACTAAGCCAACCCGTCCAGCCAACCCTTCAGGAGATATCCTGAGCAACTAAAATAGCACGTGACACAAAGTAGGTGGTCAACGGATATTTGATGAATGGAGGATTTTCTCTTTTCTTTCTTCCTTTCTCTCTCTCTCTCTCTTTTTTTTTTTTTGAGGGGAGGAGTGTCAAGGTTCAGATTTGAATGACATATAAGTAACTTTAAGTTACTCATTTTCATAAAGATGATGCTGGGAAAGTATATTTGCATAATAAAGGGATACATTTCAACATTTAAAAAATGAAGAATTAAGAACTCATTAGTTTTAAGGCTTGCTAGTGTTCATCATTGTAATCTGTTAAAGGAAAATATCAATTGTGATAATTAAATTGAAAATACAAGAGAAATTTTGATTGGTAAAGTGATAATGTTTGTAATAAAAATTATAAATATAGTTAAAATTTTAGAAAAGCTTGAATACCATGAGATCTCCAAAAGTTAAAAAGTCAAAGCAGAGTGACGCAATCCCTGGCAGAAGTCCCTCCACCTGCGGTGTTGTGCTGTGGGAAAGAGAGATGGATTTGTAAATCCCAGAGTATGAGGTTCTGCCTACCCAAAGCCACTACTGTGCAGAGACCCTGGGTGAAGCCACCTTCATCATGTCTGACCAGGAGGCAAAACTGTCAACTGAGGACTTGGGGGTAAGAAGGCAGGAGAATATATTAAACTCAAAGTCATTGGACAGGATAGCATTGAGATTTGCTTCAAAGTGAAAATGACAACATATCTTAAGAAACTCAAAGAATTGTGCTGTCAAAGACAGGGAGTTCCAATGAATTCACTCAGGTTTCTTTCTGAAGGTCAGAGAATTGCTGATAATCACATTGCAAAAGAACTGGGAATGGAAGAAGATGTGATTGAAGTTTATCAGGAATAAACGGGGTCATTCAATGATTTAGATACTCTTTTTATTTTCTTTACTCTTAATCCTTTTTTATTTTTAAAAATAGTTCTTTTGTAATGTGGTGTTCAAAATGGAATTGAAAACCTGCACTCCCATCTCTTTAAAACATCTGGTAATTTGAATTCTAGTGCCTGTTACTCATTATCACTTGTTTTCATTATGCTGAGTTTTAGTGATCAAACCTCAGTCTCCTTCATATTGCCCTCTCCCTTTAAAAAATTACATGTGTGCACAGAGAGGCACAGAGAAGCATTGCTTTCACAGGCAATGTGAGTATTCATAATGACTTTCTAGTTGGCCCTAAAGTTCTAGCATATTATTGCTTCAGTCCTGGACTATGATTTTCAGTGGGAAATGGAAGTTTTTCAGAGAACTGAACTTGGAAAAATGACCTTTCCTTAACCTGAAGCTACTTTTAAAATTTGCGGGTCTGGACCAGAAGAAGAGAAGTATCAGGCTGGAGTCAAGATGACAGAGATGGTGAGAGTAATGACTACCTCCAGAGATGGCTTCACTCTGGAGAAAGCATATTAAGAAAAGAAGTCTTGTCAGAAGATCCAGAGAAGTTCTAATTTTATTAGCAGTTAATAAAGTTATTCATGCAGTTGTGTATATAACAGAACACTGCTCTTTTTAATTTTATTTGTACTTTTTGGCCTGGGATATGGGTTTTAAATGGACATTGTACCAGCTTCATTAAAATAAAGTGTAAAAACCATTAGAAAAAAAAAGTCAAAGAGAATCTCTGAAGTAGACGTTTATTCTAGAATCTGAAAGAGAAAAAGAGTAAAATTAGGTTATAAGTAGGCTAGGTATTGACAAAGCAGGCCAATCTGAGGCTAAATGTTGTCAGCCAAGAACAGATGTTAGGTGGAGGAACCCAGAAGTACTACCTTCAACCTACTGTTGAATTAGACTACATTGGACCTATCATAGACTCTCTCCTTAAGAACAGTGACTAAGTTCACGTTGTTCAGGGCTATCCCCAGTGCTCAGTATAGTTCCTGGCAATTTGTATGCTCTGCATAAAATTTTTTCTTGAAAAAAAGTGAATTAATCTGTAGGTAGTAAATTCTGGAGAGCTGACTTCAGACATTTTTAGGGGTGTTGTTGCCATGGGTTTTCAGCCATAGCTGCTCCTGTATCATTTTTCTTCGAGTTTCTCTTAACCTTTTGGGGTGAAGGATCAGAATTTGTGCCTTTGGCCCTTGTTAATAATATGCTTTGAATTATTCTGCATTATTCTTATCTATAGCTGGACCCTTTTTTTCGTAAAAGACAGGGCAAGCTTCTCTTAAGTTCTGGTAGCTGAAATTTGAGTCTATGTCCAGTGTACTAATAGAAAGTCTTGTATTTATTTTCTTTTTTTCTTTTTTTTATAAGGTATTTTTTTTCTTTTCTTTTTTTCTTTAAAGATTTTATTTATTTATTTGAGACAGAGAGAATGAGAGAGAGAGAGAGAGAGCACATGAGAGGGGGGAGGGTCAGAGGGAGAAGCAGGCTCCCCGCCGAGCAGGGAGCCCGAAGCGGGACTCGATCCAGGGACTCCAGGATCATGACCTGAAACGAAGGCAGTCGCTTAACCAACTGAGCCACCCAGGCGCCCTTGTATTTATTTTCTTAGTGAAGTTACTTTAAATAAAATTCCAAAGGGTTTAATTGTCCTGCTAAATAAATCTGTATTACTTAGTTATGTGAAGTTAATGATTGATTTAAGGGATTAGGAATGAGTCATCAATGCTTTTCTCTTGCAGTTAGTGATTTCAAACCTTTTTTGTGCTGGTAGCGATGAAAAATTACTTAGTCCTTGCTGGACATGAAGAAATTCAGAGTTGTTTTTGCTTGTATCTTCATGGAATGAAAGAAGTGGATTAAATTGTCCTTTTACTAATATAAATATGAAAAGAACTTAGTCTAGATTTTCTTCTAGGCTTTTATTTCACTTAGACTTTTTTCCCCCCAAAGATACACTCCTCTCATTTTAATGCATGTTAAAATTGGATGAGTAAGCTTAGATATGTTAGTGTGCCTCCCCTTCAGTCTCACTAGCCCTATTTTAAGTGCTCTGTAGCCACATATGGCTGGTGATTATTATATTGGGCAGTGTAGGTATAGAACATTTCCTTCTTGCAGATATACCTGATATAGACATTTTCTCTTATAGAGTCTAATGATCCAGGTAATTATAATTTTTAAGGTAAGATTCTCAGTATTTTTGGTAAGACATTTGTATTATGAAATTTATTTTGATTATTCTGTTATATCATGGATACGCCACTAATTTTTATTACTCTGTTTTAAAATGTCATTTTTATCTAATTTTGAGACTAGCTTCCATTTTGTAATATAATATAATGGGAAATTTTGATATAGTAACTAGAAATTGCCCTTACAGGTAACACAGAACATTAATCTTGTTAAGTGAGGTAATGAATATAACTGCGTGAAAATTCCTTTTAAGGCTTTTACTGTCAGTATTTTAGGAATGTAGAGCTTCCAAAACAGGCCTTTGACTCCTAATGTGTTTTGGTTAAACATGATAATGATTTTGTCAGTATAGTGCTGGCCTTACAAAAGTTGCTGATTAGATGTCAGTTCTTTTAGTACATAGATTTCATTTTCCAGAGCATGGTTCCCCAAACCAGATGATCATAAGAATTCCCTGAGGAGGGGCACCTGGGTGGCTCATTCGGTTAAGCGCGTAAGCATCTGCCTTTGGCTCAGGTCATGATCCCAGGGTTCTGGGATGGAGCCCCACATCCGGCTCCCTGCTCAGTGGGAAGCCTGCTTCTCCCTCTACCTCTGCCTGCTTCCCTTGCTTGTGCTTTCTCTGTCAAATAAATAAATAGAATCTTAAAAAAAAAAAAATTCCCTGAGAAGCTTTTTAAAGATACAGATATCCGAAGCGGATGTATTATATAGCATATGTATTAATAAAATCCTTTGTGTACATTCCTTAGTATTATAAACTCCTTGAGATAGAATTGTTGGCTCAAAAGATTGAACTATTTTTTGGATTTTTGATTCACAGGAACAAATTTCCTTCAGAAAGTTTACACCAATTTATAAACTTTTCCTCACATTTTCTCTGCACTGGGTATTATTGAACTTTTAATATTTCTCAGTTGATTAAAAAGATCTCTTATTTTAGCTTGTATTTCTTTAATTATGAGTGAGAGCATTTTTCAAAATTTTTTTTTTAATTTTATTTTATTATGTTAATCACCATACATTACATCATTAGTTTTTGATATAGTGTTCCATGATTCATTGTTTGCGTATAACACCCAGTGCTCCATTCAATAAGTGCCCTCTTTAATACTCATCACCAGGCTAACCCATCCCCCGAACCCCCTCCCCTCTAGAACCCTCAGTTTGTTTCTCAGAGTCCATAGTCTCTCATGGTTCATCTCCCCTTCCAATTTTCCCCCCTTCATTATTCCCTTCCTACTATCTTTTCTTTTTTTAATTTTTAATTTATTTATTTTTTAATTTTTAATTTTTTTTAAAGATTTTATTTATTTATTTGACAGAGAGAGACACAGTGAGAGAGGGAACACAAGCAGGGGGTGTGGGAGAGGGAGAAGCAGGCTTCCCGGAGCAGGGAGCCCGATGCGGGGCTCGATCCCAGGATTCTGGGATCATGACCTGAGCCGAAGGCAGATTGCTTAACAGACTGAGCCACCCAGGCGCCCCCCCCCTCCTTTTTTAACATATAGTGTATTATTTGTTTCAGAGGTACAGGTCTGTGATTCATCGGTCTTACACAATTCTTTTGATAATGCATTTTTTTCTCCTCCCTCTTTCTTTCTTTTCTTTCTTTTCTCTCTCTCTCTCTTTCTTTCTTTCTTTCAAATTGCCTGTTTTTGATATCTCTTCTTTCACATACCTAGGGTTCTTCATTTTGATTAGCAATAAGTTGAACGATAGGGCTAGAAGGCAATGACTAAAAACAAGAATTGGTGTTCAGAAGGTGGGGTGATTTTGGGTATTGAGCCTGGTACAGATATGGGCAAAATGTTAAATCTATCACAGATTTGCAAGATTCTTTGTACATAGTTTCCATCTATTCTCTCATAAATGGTATCTTTTAGGAATGGTCCTTTTCAGTTTGACAGTGGAGGAATTGGATTTAAAATTTTTTATGAAGAAAGGAAGTATTTTGCTACTATCATTTGGAAACTGATCATTATATTTGGTTCTGGTTGTTATTGGAATCAGTTTGAAATAATGCCATCTAACACAACTATTTATTTTTGATTTCTTGCCTATGTATATATATGATAGAACAGAAATCCCTTAATTATGGGGACCTTTTTTCTTTGTGTCTCTAGTGCTTCATAGTATCTGGCCCTGTAAAAGAAAACTCATTTTCTGTACTCACAACACTTCTGACACCAGATGTGTGGGTTTTCCATACCAAGCAATTCTTTAATTCTCGGAGGATACCAACTGAATATTTAGCATAGACCCCAGAGGTTAAGGCCCAGTCCCACAAGACTACCCTCCACTTCACATGTCAATTGGGAGTAGTGGGTACCCAGGTTACCCACACTTCTGTCTGACTTGGCTACAAATTGGAGGGATCTCATGACTTCCTCCTCAGGTTTGATAATTAGCTATTATGGCTCACAGAACTCAGAAACACTTAATGTTTATCATCTTATTACAAAGGATATAATTAAAGATAATGTTGAACAGCAAGATGAAGAGGTACATAGGATGAGGTCCAGAAGGATCCTGAGCACACAGAGTGGAGTGTGCCACTCTCCTGGCACATGGATGTGCTTATGAACTTGGATGGCCTCTAGGACCCATAGTTTAGGGATTTTTAACGGAGGCTTTATCACATAAGCATGATTGGTTATTAAGTCAATGTCCAACCCCTCTCTTGTCCCTGCAGGATAGGGCATGGGGCTGAAAGTTCCAATCTTATGATCTGGGTTTGGTCTTTCTGGTGACCAGCCCCTGTGTTGAAGCTATCCGGGAACCCACTAAGAGGAGCCTCATTAGAATGAAAGATGTTACTATCAAGAAATTCCAAGGGATTTAGGAACTCTGCATGAGGGATGTGTGCCCATTTGGGCCACAGACAACTGTGTTCAGTCTGAATGGGGGCTCACAGAGGGAGTGGGGGTGCTGGCACCAGCAAGAGTCCTTGAGAGTGTCTAGGGGCTCAGGTTTCCATGTGCAGAGGGAGTTGACAGCTTGTTACCAGGCTGAGGCTTCAAGGTTGCACAGGAGGATTGTGTTCTGTCTAAGCGACTGGGACAGCACTCCACTAGAAGTCCTCACCCACATGTCCAACACCACTTCATACCAAGTCCCTACTGTAAACTGGTGGAGAGCCTCTTTCTACTTCAGTGTCCCTTGAGTGCCCTCTACTGAAAAAGCTTAGCATAGTGCTCATGTTAAATTAGAATAGTTAAAGGAATTTTGTTGTTTATCACAAAACATACATTGAAAGATTCCTTCAGAGCTGGAGTCTCTGCATATGTGTCCATAACTGACACATATGGATAATACCTAAGTTTGTTAATCCAGTCACCTGTTGATGGACAGTTTTGGTTCTTTCTAGTTATTGGTTCCTACAAGTAAAGCTGCCATGAACATTAATATACAAGTTTTTGCATGGATATATATTTTGATTTCTCTTAGGTAAATACCTAAATGTGGAATAACTGGATCGTACATTAGTGTGTGTAAATTTTTAGGAAATTGCCAGATAGTTTTCCAAAGTGGCTATACCATTTTTTGTTCTTGCTGGCAGTTCCTCTATGTCTTACCAATATTTGGTATGGGTTATTCCTTTTAATTTTAGCCATCCTAATAGGTGTATGGTATTATCTCCTTGTGTTTTAATTTCCATTTCTCTAATGACTAATGATATTGAGTATCATTTCTTGTGTTTATTTACCATTTGTATATTTTCCTTGGTAAAATGCTCAAATCTTTTACTTTTTTTTAATTGGGTTGTTTTCTGATTATTGAGTTTTAGATGCTTTTTTTTTTTTTGAGTTTTGAATCCTTCTTCTATATTTTTGATTCCATACTTTGCCGAGTTTTTTTCCTGGATTGTGGCTTCTCTTTTCATTCTTTTAACAGTATCTTTTGAGGAATAATAATTTTTAATTTTGATGAAAGTTCAGGCTATCAATTTATTCTTATATCCATCATGTTTTTGTATCTAAAATATTTTTGCTTAATGCAAGGTGATAAAGGCTTTCTCCTAGGATAGCTTCTGGAAGTTTTATGGTTTTAGTTTTGTTTTGTTTTTTTGTTTTGGAAAGTTTTTTTTTTTTAAGATTTATTTATTTTTTCTAGAGAGAGCACGAGCACGGGGAGGGGCAGAGAGAGACAAGCAGACTCCCTGCTGAGCAGGGAGCCTGACAAGGGGCTCAATCCCCTGGACCCTGAGATCATGACCTGAGCCAAAATCAAGAGTCAGATGCTCAACCCACTGAGTCACCAAGGTGCCCCATAGTTTTAGGTTTTATGATTAGTACCATGTTGCATTTTGGGTTTTTTGTTTGTTTTGTTTTTTAATTTATTTGTCAGAGAGAGAGAGCACAGCAGGGGGAGTGGGAGAGGGAAAAGCAGGCTTCCCGCTGAGCAGGGAGCCTGACTCAGGGCTTGATCCCAGGACCCTGAGATCATGACCTGAGCCGAAGGCAGACACTTAACCAACTGAGCCACCCAGGCGCCCCTGAAGTATCACCTTTTATTTAGATTTTCAGTTTCTTTTTTTTTTTTTTTTTAATATTTTATTTATTTATTTGAGACAGACAGAGATAGTGAGAGAGAGCTCGAGCAGGAAGAAGGGGGAGAAGCAGGCTTCCTGCGGAGCAGGGAGCCTGATGCGGGGCTCGATCCCAGGACCCCGGGATCATGACCTGAGCCGAAGGCAGAGGCTTAACCATCTGAGCCACCCAGGCGCCCCTTCAGTTTCTTTTTTTTTTAAGATTTTATTTATTTGTTTATTTGAGAGAGAGAGAGAGTGCTTTCATGCGTGGGAAGACAGGCAGAGGGGGAGCGAGAGGGAAAGAATCGTTGTTTTTTGTTTTGTTGAAGATTTTATTTATTTATTAGAGAGAGAGAGAGTGCACATAAGAATGGGGAGTGGCAGGCAGAGTGAGAAGCAGGCTCCCCACCTGGCAAGAAGCCCACTGGGGGACTCTATCCCAGGACCCTGGGATCATGACCTGAGCCGAAGGCAGACGCTTAACTGACTGAGCCACCCAGGCATCCCGAGGGAAATTATCTTAAGCAGACTCCACGCTGAGAGTGGAGCCTGTTGTGGGCTTGATCTCATGACCCTGAGATTATGACCTGAGCTGAAACCAAGAGTTGGACATTCAACCAACTGAGCCACCCAGTTGCTTCTAGAATTTCAGTCTCTTTTAGCAGTGTTATTTTTTTTTTTATGCAGATCTTTCCCAGATTTTGCCACATTTATCCCGAAGTGTGTTACATTTTTTTGCTCTTATAAATAGCATTATTTTTTTAAATTCCACTTTCCACTTGTTCATTGCTAATATATAAAAATGCAGTTGATTTTTATATCCTGTAACCTTGCTAAATTCACTTTTTTTAGTTCTGGTTGCTTTTTTGGGGGGGGTTGTTTTTTTGTGGGGGTTTTTTTTTTTTTTTTGGTAGGTTCCACTGGATTTTCTACACAGTCATGTCTTCTGTGAATGAAGAGAGTTTTACTCCTTTCATTCCAATTTATGTTCCTTTTATTTCTTTTTCTTGCCTGACTTCTTTGGCTAGACCCTCTAGTATAATGTTGAATGGAAATGGTGAGAGAGGACATTCTAGTCTTGCTTCTAATTTTAGCGGGAAGGCATCCATTCTTTCATAATTAAGTATGATGTTAATTGTAGATTTTTCATAGATACCCTTTATTAGATTGATTAAATTCATTTCTATTTCTAGTTTGCAGAGATTTTTCAAATCAGGAATGGATATTGGATTTTGTCAAATGCTTTTGGGTGTGTGTCTATTGAGATGAGAGTTACTGTTTATGTTTTAGCTCTAGGTAATGCAAGTGTCTGTTGTTATGTACAATTTTGTTGGCCTTTTTTTTCCCCGAAAATGACCTCCTCCCCTAAAGAAAGTCAATTAATCTGCATGTATAATACCTGGGTTTTAAAAATATGTTATGTGCAGTATCATCTCTAATTGGTTAAAATATGAATTATAATAATGCTAATGGAGTCTAATTATTGAGCTGTGATGTGAAAAAATAGAGAAAAATCTGAGAATTATCCATAAAATACATATCTACTAAAGAAATTTTGATTGAGTACAATTGTTTTAACTCTAAATTTATATTTAGCATTACTGAAGGGAGACAGCTATAGGATACGGATACTTAATGGTCTTTGGTAAGTGTTTAGGAAGAAGTGAAAAGAGTAGATGAATTACGTGAAGAAAAATTTAAAGCATAGAGGCTTACTTAAAGATTGAAAAAAGCAAGTAGACTTAACAGAAAACAAAGGAGTCAGAAAGAATGCAGTTGTTTCTTATAGACAATAATTGGAGTTAAGGCAATGTAGCTGGTGCCTTTGGTGAAGTGGAAAGGATTGCCCTGGGATAATTGGGTTTAAATCCTGTATTTCCCACTTGCTAACTCAGTAAGTTTCTTAAACTAAGTTTCTGATTTCTCATCTATGGAATGAACATAAGAATATTTATCCCAAGGGTTGTAATGAAGATTAAATAGAATCAGTTACATAAAAGTGCATAGCAGTATAGTTAGGTGCTTAATAAATGTTTGTCTTTATTATTTTTTTTAAATGACCAATAGAAGCATTACTTTTCTGTTGCCTATTTCCCTGGTGATTATATATAGACACAGAAGTAGTGTCCACAGTTACCCTGAAACCCATTGAGAAAATAAAAACCGAAGCCAATTCCTGCTGTGTTGACCTCCTAGAACTTCTGATAGTTTGAAAGAAAATTAACCAGAGCACAGTGAGCATAAGATTATATTAGAAAATGTTCTGAAGGAGAGTTCTAACTTGAGGAAGGAGGGCAGAATTTATAGGGCATTAGCAAGAGGGGTTAGGCATAGTTCAACTAGTTTGGGGAATAGTTGGTCAAAGATGGCTCTCAGAGAATTGGTCTTGTAGATTAGTAGTCATTGGGCAGATTTTTTCAAGAAGTTTGAGGAGAAGCAGCTGTGGGGGTCAGTCAAGGATATGAGAGGATCAATGCAAAATTCTCAGGTTTTTAGTGTCTGCACAGATTTTTCAATCATTGGCTCTTCCAGTCTTTTCCTCCTGCACCCCCACCACTAGTATAAGGGCCCTTTATTCTGGTCATGATTTTAGACCTTTGTAGCTCTTGATCTCAGAGGTAATATCTTTATGAAATTATAAAGAACAAGGAATTAAGTATTTTGTAGAACTAGAAAGTTCTCTTAGTCTTTGCTTCCTGCCTTCTTTGTATTGTGTTTTGGATTCTATTATGTCGGTGCTCTGCAGTAGAGGAAATGGTAATGTATGATAACGAAAAGCTTCAAAGTAGACATATGGCTGGTAGGGAGATTCAAATAGGGTTTTACAGCAGCTATTTTAGATGATGACACATCTTCAGCTTAAATTGCAATTGATTTTTTTTTTATTTTGCCTTATCTTTCTGTGATGATTCTAGTAGAAATCAAATGAAATTATTTTTGATAGCTGGTTTGTGAACATTGGTATTTGCAGCTAACCTTCCAAAGCCTACCTGTGCTTTCAGGGAGCTCAGCTTGTGACTAAATGGATCATCTCTTCTCTTTTATCTATTTAATGCCTTACTGGTTTCTAGCAGCTGGTACTTAGCATTGTTCATTCTTGAGTTTGGTGTTTCAAGTGATTTCTTTGCCTTTATGAGGTACTTTCTGACTATAGGTGAATCCATTCTCCTGTAAATATAATCTGTGCTTTGAAATTAAATGATCCTTGTCCTCTTTGAATACATAAATCCTTTTATTATCTGATAGTTTGCCTCTTGATTTGTGGCTTCCTGTGTTCCTTTTGTAATGCTTACTTAGCTTTTAATTTAAATTCAAGGTTGCCTTAGTTAGCATCCAAGGAAGACTTTGGCCTATTCAGACGTTGAGAAAGTATGAATATTTGGCCACCATATTTATGATTATTGGGGCATTTCATAGAAGGGGAGGCAAATTTCTTATTTTTTCCTAATCAGGCTCACCATAGACCTTGTATTTTTCAAAAGAGCTTGAGTGGGAAAAAAAATACATGAAGGATGGCATATCTGCTCTTTCTACATGGATGTACTTACCATAACTGTGAAAAATATATTTGATTTACTGTGAAGCTCTCAGGGTAAATGCGTCAGATATAATCAATATTTTAGTATTGTCATGTATAGTTAAGCACTTTCCCGTAAATTATAAGAAAGTTATTTATGTTTTTTTGTTCGCAGAATATCACAAACATTTCCAAAATGTAGCTTTCTTTTTTTTGATATTCAGAGGAAGTTAGAGATAAGATTTATCTACAACTAAATAGTAAGTCACTGGTGAGAATTTTTTCTACCTCATATATTACTATGCTTCTTAAGTCTCATTCTTCTCCATTTTTAACATTTGGTGATATGATACAAATGTCACTATCATAGCTTTCTTTAATTTCCTGGGAAGTATCTTTTATAGCCTTCATATCTTTCAATCTTAGGAACTCTGAAAGGCTTCTTTATCCTTTATTTCTTCTAAAGAAAATATCCTCATTTGCTCTTTAAAAAAAAAAAAGTTTTTTTTAATTTATTTGAGAGAGAGAGAGAGAGCACAAGCAGGAGGGGCAGAGGGAGAAGCAGACTCCCTGCCAAGCAGGGAGCCCAAAGCGGGGCTCCATCCCAGGACCCTGACATCATGACCTGAGCCAGTCAGAGGCTTAACAGACTGACCTACTCAGGTGCCCCTCTTTATTTTCTCTTGATGTTTTTATAGAGATTCCTGCTACCCATGGAGAGAAATAAAAACATGCAATGTAAAATCTCAGTCATTTAGGACATTTTAAATATTAACAAATCAGTTATTTAAAAAGTTTCATGGATTTGTGATTTTTTTTTAGTTGTTTTCAGCTTTATTGAGGTATAATTGACAAATATCATAAAATATTTAAAGTATACATGATAACTTCATATATTCTTTCTTAGTAATTATATAGTGTAGTGTTATCAACTATAGTAACCATGCTTTACATTAGATTCTCACACTTTGTACATCTGATAGCTGGAAGTCTGTACTCCTTTATCAACTTCTCCTTATTTCCTGCACCACCCAGTCCCTGGCAGCCACTTTTCTACCTTCTGTTAGTATGAGTTGGGATTTTTTTTTTTTTTTTTTTTGTAGATTCCACGTATAAGTGATACCATACAGTATTTTCTCTGTCTGTCTTATTTCACTTAGTATAATGCTCTTAAGATTTATTCATATTGTTGGAAATGGCAGGATTTCTTTTTTTCTCATGGCTGAATAATATTGCATATATACAAATATATATGTATATGGATACATACACACACATACACATACACACCCCACATCTTTATCCTTTCATTTCTGGGTGGATACTTAGGTTGTTTCCATATTTTGGCTATTGTGAATAATACTGCAGTAAACATGGGAGTGCACTGGTCCTGTTTCCATTCCCTTAGGGTATATACTGAGAAGA
Organism: Mirounga leonina; assembly: GCF_011800145.1. Classification (NCBI taxonomy): domain Eukaryota; kingdom Metazoa; phylum Chordata; class Mammalia; order Carnivora; family Phocidae; genus Mirounga; species Mirounga leonina. Next base: position 34,581,704 of record NW_023270825.1, on the reverse strand, counting down.
GGGATGTCTGGATCATTTGGGTAATTCTGTTTTTGATTTTTTTGAGGAAACCTCCATACATTCTCCATAGTATGCTGCATCAGTTTACATTGCCACCAGCAGTGAACAAGGGTTCTCCTTTGTCCACATCCTCACCAACACTTGTTAAATTATGTTTCTTTTTTTGTGATAGCCATTCTAACAGGTGTGAGGTGATATCTCATTGTAGTTTTGATTTGCATTTGGTGATGACTACTGATGCTGAGCCACCTTTTCACATACCTGATAGCCATTTATAGGTCTTCTATGGAAAAATACTGTTTTTAAATCAGATTTATTGATTGCTATTCAGTAGTATGAGTTCTTTGTATATTTTGGGTATTAACCCCTTATCAGGTATGTAGTTTGAAAATATTTTTTTCCCATTCTGTAGGTTTTGTCTTCATTTCGTTGATGATTTCCCTTGCTGTACAGAAGCTTTTTTTTTTTTTTTTGGCAAAACGGTGGTTTTATTGAAGGAAGAGCTGCTGCTGCTCCCTGCTGCCCAGAACCTTTTTTAGTTTGACATTGTCCCATTTATTTATTGTGTTTTTGTCACCTTTTTGTGTTTTGAAATTGAAAAAATCCTTGTCAAAACTGATGTCAAGGAGCTTACTTCCTATGTTACCTTCTAGAAGTTTTACAGTTTCAGGTCATTTTGAGGTGATTTTTGTCTGTGTTGTTTCATTCTTTTGGCTGTGGCTGTCCAGTTTTCCCAGCACCTTTTCTTGAAGAGACTATCCTTTTCTCATTGTATATTCTTGGCTTGTCAAATATTAATTGACCATATATGCAAGAGTTTATTAATTAACCATATATGCATGAGTTTATTTCTGAGCTTTCTGTTTCGTTTCATTGATTTGTGTATCTGTTTTAATGCCAGTATTGTACTGTTTTGATTACTATATATAGTAATTTGTAGTGTAATTTGTAGTATAATTTGAAATTAGGAAGTGTGAGGCCTCTAGCTTTGTTCTTTCTCGAAATTACTTTGGCTATTTGGAGTCTTGTGGTTCAATACAAATTTGAGTATTGTTGGTTCTAGTTCTGAGAAAAATGCCATTGGAATTTTGATAGGGATTGCATTGAATTTGTAGATTGCATTAGGGTGTTTGGACATTTTAACAATATTCTAATCTGTGAGCACAGATTTATTTGTGATTTCCATTTATTTGTGTCTTCTTCAGTTTCTTTCATCAGTGTCTTATAGTTTTCATGTACAAATCTTTTACCTCCTTTAGTAAATTTATTCCTAAGTATTTTTTTGATGCAATTGTGAATGGGATTTTCTTAATTATTCTTTCTGCTAGTTTGTTGTTAGTGTATATAAACACATCTGGTATTTGTGTATTGATTTTGTATCATGCATTTTTACTGAATCTGTTGATTGGTTCTACCAGTTTTTTGGTGGAGTCTTAGTATTTTCTATATATAATATGTCATCTGCAAATAATGAGTTTTACTAACTCCTATCCAATTTAGATGTCTTATTTCTTTTTCTTGCCTAATGGCTCTGGCTAGGATTTCCAGTACTGTGTTGAATGACAGTGGTGAGAGTCAGCATCCTTGTCTTGTTCCTGATCTTTTAGCTTTTCACTGTTGAGTATGATGTTAGCTGTGGGCTTGTCATATGTGGCCTTTTTATGCTGAGGTATGTTCTCACTATACTCACTTTGTTGAGAGTTTTTAATCATGAAAGAATATTCAATTTTGTTAAATGTTTTCTTCATCTGTTGAGATGATAATATGATTTTCTGGGGGGGAGGGCAGAGTGGGGAGGGGCAGAGGGAGAGAGAGAATCTTACGTAGGCTTCATGCCTGGTGTAAGAGCTTGATGTGGGCTTGATCTCACAACGCTGAGATCATGACCTGAGCCAAAATCAGGAGTTGGATGCTCAACTGAGCACCCAGGTGCCCCAATATGACTTTTATCTGTCGTTTTGTGTGTGGTAATACATTTACAGATTTACCTGTATTGAACCATCCTTGCATCCCAGGGATAAAACCCATGGTGTATGATCCTTTTAATGTGTTGTTGAATTCTGCTTACTAATATTTTATTGAGAATTTTTGCATTCATATTCATCAGGGATATTGCCCTGGAGGCTTCCTTTTTGTAGTGTCCTTGTTTGGTTTTGATTATAAGGATAATGCTGGCTTCATAAAATGAATTTGGAAATGTTCCCTTCTCTTCAGGTTTTTGGAAGTTTGAAAAGGATTGATAATAATTCTTCTTTAAATGTTTGGTAGAATTTACCAGTTGAAGCCATCTGGTCCTGTGGGAAGGTTTTTGATTACTGATTAAATCTTTTTTTTTTTTTTAAGATTTTATTTATTTATTCATGAGAGACAGAGAGAGAGAGAGAGAGAGAAGCAGAGGGAGAAGCAGGCTCCCAAGGAGCAGAGAGCCCGATGCGGGACTCGATCCCAGGACCCTGGGATCATGACCTGAGCTGAAGGCAGACGCTTAACCATCTGAGCCACCCAGGTGCCCCGATTACTGATTAAATCTTTTTACTAGTAATTGGTCTGTTGAGATTTTCTCTTTCTTCATAATTCAGTCTTGGTAGGTTCCTAGGTTTCTAGGAATTTGTCACTTTCTTAGGATGTCCAATTTGTTGTATGTAATTGTTTGTAGTAGTCTCTTATGATTCTTTATATATGTGTGATACCATTTGTAATGTCTCTTCATTCATTTATAATTTTATTTGAGTTCTTTCACATTTTCTTGGTTAGTCTAGCTAAATGTTGTCTATTTTGTTTATCTTTTCAAAAAACCAGTTCTTAGTTTCATTATTTTTTCTATTGTCTTTTTAGTTTCTGTTTCATTTATTTCCACTCTAATTTGTGGTCTTTTTTTTTTTTTTTTAAACTAACTTTGGGCTTAGTTTGTTATTATTTTTCTAGTTCTTTTTAAAATTCTTCTTTAGTTCCTTGATGAGTAAATTTAGGTTGTTTATTTGAGCTTTTCCTTTTTTTCTTAATGTGGGTATTTATTGCTATGAACTTACCTCTTAGAACTGCTTTTCCTGTAGCCCTTAAGCTTTTATATTGTGTATTTCCACATTAATTTGCCCATAGATATTTTTTTATTTCTTCTTGGACCCATTTGTTAGCATTAGTAGCATGTTGTTTAATCTTCACATATTTGTGAATTTTTCAGGTTTCTTCTTGTAACTGATTTCTAGTTTGATATTATAGAAAAGATGCTTTATATGATTTATTTTTCTTGAATTTATTAAGACTTGTTTTGTGGGGGCGCCTGGGTGGCTCAGTTGGTTAAGCGACTGCCTTCAGCTCAGGTCATGATCCCAGGGTCCTGGGATCGAGTCCCACATCGGGCTCCCTGCTCTGCGGGAAGCCTTCTTCTCCCTCTCCCACTCCCCCTGCTTGTGTTCCCTCTCTCGCTGTGTCTCTCTGTGTCAAATAAATAAATAAAATCTTTAAAAAAAAAAAAAAAGACTTGTTTTGTGGCCTAACATGATGTATCCTGGAGAGTGTTCCATGGGTAATTAAGTATTCTGCTGATGTTGAATGGAATGTTCTGTAAATTTCTCTTGAGGCCATATGGTCAAATGTGTAGTTTAAGTCCAGTGTTTCCATATTGATATTCTTTCTAGATGATTATCCATTGTTGAAAGTGGGGTGTTGAAGTTTCTACAATTGTTGTGTTGCTTTCTATTTCTCCCTTCAGATCTATTATTATTTGCTTTATAATTTTAGGTGCTTCTGTGTTGGGTAGATAAATATTTAAAAATGTTACAACCACTTGTTGGATTGACCCCTTTATCCTTATATAATGACCTTCTTTGTCTCCTCTTGCAGCCTTTTGCTTTGAAGGCTATTTTGTCTGATATAAGTGTAACTGTTCTTGCTCCCTTTTGGTTTCCATTTGCCTAGAATATCTTTTTCCATTCCTTTACTTTCAGTCTGTATATATCCTTAAGATATGTAAGAGAACTTAGTCCACTTACATTTAAAGTAATTATTGATAGATGTGGATTTATTATTGTCATTTTGTTAATTGTTTGCTGGCTGTATTGTAATTCCTTTGTTCCTTTTATCTCTTTCTTTGTCATTTGATGATTTTCTGTAGTGGTATGCTTAGATTTCTTTATCTTTTGTGTATCTGTTACAGGTTTTTACTTTGTGGTTACCATGAGGCTTATATAAAATATTTTATATTTGTAGCAGTCTATTTTAAATTGGTAGCAACTTATGTCAAATGTATACTAATGCTCTCTATTTTTACTCTACCCCCATTCATTTTGTTTTTGATGTCATAATTTACATCGTTTTACTTTGTATATCCATTAACAAATTATGTATCCAATTATGTATACATTAACAAATTGTTATTTTTACTAGTTTTATCTTTGAGCTTTCATACTAGATTCACAAGTGATTTACCCACCTTCATTACAAATTACATTAATCTGAATTTAACTATGTATTTACTTTTACCAGGGAGATTTGTTGTTTGATTTGTTGTTGCTAATAAGCATCCTTTTGTTTGCAGCTTGAAGAAGTTGTCTTAACATTTATTATAAAGCTGGTCTAGTATCGATGAACTCCTTAAGCTTTTACTTTCCTGGAAAACTCTTTCTCTCTCCTACAACTCTGAAGGACAACTTTGCTGGGGAGAATATATTGGATTGGTAGTTTTTTCTTTCATGATTTTCATTCCACTTCCTTCTCACCTGCAAAAAATTTTCAGATTCTGCTGAAAAATTTCCTGATAATCTTATGGTGATTCCCTTTTATGTAACATAAGTTTTTCTTTTGGTACTTTTAAGATTCTGTCCTTGTCTTTAACTTTTGACAATTTAATTATAATGTGTGTTGGTTTAGATTTATCTTGTTTGAAATTTTGTAGGATGTTTGTTTCTTTTCCCGTGTTAGGCAAGTTTTCAGCCATTATTTATTCAAATAGGCTTTCAGCCCCTTTCTCTTTTGCTTTGCCTTCTGGGGCCGCATAATACATATATTGGTATATTTGATGGCGTCCCATAATTCTTTGAAGCTACGTTCACTCTTTTTCATTTTTTTTTCTTTTTACTTCTCTAATTGGGTGAATTGCGCTGTCCTGTCTTCAAGTTTGCTAATTCTTTCTTCCACTGATCTAATCTGCTGTTAAATCCCTTTATTGAATTTTTCAGTTCACTTATTTAATTATTCAGCTCTTTGATTTGTTTGGTACTTTCCTATATTTTTAATCTCTTTGTTGAAATTCTCATTTAATTCATGCATTATTCTCCTGATCTTGGTGAGCGTCTTTTTGATCATTATTTTGTACTCTTGATCAGGTAAATCACTTATTTCCCTTTTATTAAGGTCTGTTTTGAGTTTTGTCTTGTTCATTTGTTTGTAACATATTTCTCTGTTTCTTCATTTTCCTTAACTCTCTGTGTTGGCTTCTGTGCATTAGATAAAACAGTCACATCTCCCAGTCTTGATGGAATGGTCTCCTGTAGATGATGAATCTTTTCATTCAGCCTGGCCCTAGCTCTTGGTTGTCTCTCAAACCTTTGTGATTGTCCAACCTGCCTTCTTCATGGCTCCCAATAGCTGAGAGTATGCCAAGATCTTTGTGTCCCCAAGTGGAGGATCAGTCATTGACCTGTGTGCAGGCTGAATGAAAGTTGGACCCTCAGGTAGCAGCTTTTAAAGTATGCAAGTAGATGTGTTCTAGGGAAAAACTGGGATCTGGGTGTTTCTGTCTCCTCTGTCTGTTCTGAGCCCTGGGGGTTAGCCAGTTAAGAACTGTTTCTTTGTTTGCTACTGTCTTGTGGGACCTGTGAATGCAATCCCTGCAAGCTGTCAGAACCAACCAATCAAGGAGTGCATCCCCCGGGTGGTAGCCATAGTACTCATAGTACCAGATGTGTGTATAAGCTCCTTCCAGGAAGCTATTTGTGATTTGTAGTCATCTACTGGGAGAATGCAGAGATGGTGTCTGCTGGCTTCCCAGTTTTCATGGAGGATCGACATCTGTCTGCACATCTGTGCTAAATTAGAAGCCTCATCCTCTGACAGCAGCTTTTAAAGTATGTAAATAGGTCTCTTACTGGGAATGACTGGGAGATGGGTGTTTCTGTCTGCTCCCTGTGCATTGAGCCCTGGGGAGATAGCCACTTGAGAAGTATTTATTTGTTTGCTACAATCCTGTTGAGTCTGCTAATGCAAGCCCCACTGGCCACCAGAGTTAGGCTATCAAGGGGTATGTTCTTTGGGCAGCAGTTGCAAAAGCCAGGCACTGGGTGTGTACACAAATTCCTTTCAGGAAGATACCAGTGAGTGGGACCTGGGCAGAGAGAGAATGCAAAGATGGTGCCACTGGCCTCCCTGGTTTCTGGGGAGGATTTCAGTTTGTCCCTAGATGTGTGTTAAATGAGAAGCCTGGCCCTCAGGCTGCACCATTTAAGATATACATATAGGTGGGTTTCAGGAAAGAATGGTAGGTGGGCATTTTTGTCTGTTGCCTCTGTGCTGAGCCTTGGGGGCATAGTCACAGTGAGTCCGTGGTGCCCACCAAGAACTGTTTCTTTGTTTGCTATAGTTTTCTAGGTCTTGTGGACACAAGCCCCATTAGCTTTCAGAGCTAGATGTTTTGGGGGCCCATCCCTGAGTTGGAAGTCTTAAAAGTGGCATTAGATGTTGGGTCGAAACCCTTTAGTCTTTTTTTTTTTTTTACTTAAGATTTTATTTATTTATTTGAGAGAGAATGTACACAAGTGCTCACACCAGCAGGGGAGGGGAGGGGGTAGGTAGAGAGAGAGAGAAAGAATCTCAGCATGGAGCCCCACAGGGGGCTCCATCTCACGACCCTGAGATCATGACCTGAGCTGAAACCAGGAGTTGGATGCTTAACCAACTGAGCCACCCAGGCGCCCCAGAAAATCTTTACTCTCCCAGTTGTGTGTTGCTGTGCTGGGAGTGGGGTTTATGGAAAGAGTGTTTCTCAGCTTTTCCTACCCATTCAGTGTATGTTTTTTATCTGTCCTATGTGTAGTAGTCACACAGCTAGTTTCTAGATTTCTTTCAGAGGGACTTATTTCATGTTTAGATGTAGGTTCACTATGACTCTGGGAGGAGATGAGTTCAGGATCTTGTCATCATCTTCAACTGGAATCAGAGTTGTGATTTTCACATGTTATCTTTTTGAATGAATAATTACTCCAGGGTATTAACAGAGACGCCAGTCATATCTAAAATACAATACAAAGGTAGTCTTAAAAGGTATATAACTTCATTTGTATTGCTGCATGATATAACTCTTTTCAGTAAATATACCATTAGAGAATACAGTAGTTCCCCTTATCCACAGTTTTCCTTTTCACAGTTTCAGTTATCCACAGTCAACCATAGTCCAGAAGCAGATGGTCCTCCTTCTGATGTCAGAAGGTCAGTAAGTAGCCTAATGCTGTGTCACAATGCCTATGTCATTCACTTCATTTTATCTCATCATGTAGGCATTGTATCATCTCACATCCTTACAAGAAGAGAGGTGATAAGATATTTTCAGAAAGAGAAACCACATTAATGGTATTTTTATTATAGCATATTATAATTATTCTATTTTATTTTTAGTTGTTGCTAATTTCTTACTGTGTCTAATTTATAAATTAAACTTTATCATAGGTATACATGTATAGGAACAAAAATAGTATATAGAGGACTTGGTGCTGTCTGTGATTTCAATCCACTGGGGGTCTTGAAATGTATATATACCCTGTGGAAAAGTTGGGGGGACTACAGTATGTTTTGAATGATAGCAAAAGGCTTGTGTTGTTTATTGATATCATACATATATGTAATTTGTGTCATAGACTGGTCTCATAGTTGCATAAAATAGGTGGCATGGGGAAGGAGAAGAAACATAAAATGAGAGTTTCTGCAAAATTACAAAAGGAAAGAAGTGCAGTCTACTTTCTAATGTACTTTTTGATGTTAAAAAATTAAAAATTCCAAAACCCAAGCAAACTAGAAAGCTTCTTGGACTTACATAACAATTTTTATCTATTAGTTGCAGAGCAAAAACAATAGGAAATTAATTTTATATAAAAAATAGCTTTTAACTATGAAGTCCTCCTATCATTGTTCAGTTCATTAAGCCTACTTTTGGTTGTTATTACTTAAAAAAAATGTAATTAGGCAGTTCCAAGAAAGCTTCAGAACAGCTGTAATTACAGCTGCAGATTTAGTCAAAATAGGGGTTTTTAAAGGCTCCACTCCCTTTTTGCATCTCTTTCCCTCACCCCAAGTAACCCAAATTTAGTTGTAAAAGTTTTGGTGAGCTCAGGATTCCCGAAACTGGAGTGCCATATGTTTAACTGCATGCAGATGTGATGATTATATGTGACTCTTCGTTAAGGTTTTCGGAACCTGTTTAGTTTTACTGCTCTATGCACAGTTAAATGATTTTTATCAGCTTGTTTCTGTATTTAATTTTATAGATATATGTGTATTCCAAACATAGTTTATTGATTTTTATCAAGGCTCAGGCATCTGCTAAAACTACTTAGGGGGATAATAGTTTTTAAGTTTAAATTTGAGTTAATGCTGCTATTATTACAAGTTGACTGGAAATCTGTAAAACCTTACATCTATGTTTTTCTTGAAATTTTACTTCAAATTTTTTTCAAAAATATTTCTTCAAATTTTACTCTAATAGGAAATTGACTTTAACCTTGTCTAAAAACAAATTTGATACAGCTCTTAATTATTGGAGAAAGTTCTATTATGATAAATCAAAAGTTAAATATACATCCTTGTTAGTGCTCCTCTCACTCTTCCTTCCTATAGCTTTATGATCTAGGGATATGGATGTCATTCTGAGGTCTGGTTTTCAGTTAGTCAGGGATTGGCTATAACGGTTATGAAAAACTATGGCTAAGAGCAAGGTTTGGGGCCAAACTCCCTATCTCAATTAATTGCCATCTCCTTTGCAGATGTTAGTTATGCTGAATATCAGTCATGGGCTACAATAACTTAACTTGGATTCTAACCATAATTTTGCAGTGTTGTATTCTCAGAATTTGTTTAAAAATTATAGTAATTTGTGGTTGAATCACACATAGGGATATTCAAGAAGTCTTCTGCCAAAGTTAACAATTTAACACTTGTAGGCAGAAGAGCAAATGAAACCTATCTATATGTATATACTACCATGTTCAAAGGGATAAGTTTACAAAGATATATGGTTCTTACCTTCAAGTACAGTAGGTAGAAAAGATAAAAATATGTGCATTAGTTTAAGAAATCAACTTTTAGAAGTGCCTGGGTGGCTCAGTCAGTTAAGCGTCTGTGCCTTCAGCTCAGGTCATGATCCCAGGGTCCTGGAATCGAGCCCCGCATTGGGCTCCCTGCTCAACAGTGAGTCTTTTTCTCTCTCCTGTTGCCCCTCTGCCTGCTTGTGCTCTCTCTCTCCTCTCTCTCTCTCTCTCAAATAAATAAAATCTTAAAAAAAAAAAAAGAGAAATCAACTTTTAGAGGGTAAATAAACTTGGATTTAAATCTCCAGACTCAGGAACTCTTTAGATCTTAAAGAAATTCCAAAGCTCTAGACCAATTTTCTTCTACATGAGGAAACAGATTCAAAGACGTTGAGTGAATTACATTAAGTCATTGATTAAATAGGAGATTTATAGGACATTCTACAAATGAACTCAGGAGCAAGTTAACTTTGCTCTTAGAATCTTGGATGTCAGCTAATGTCGATTGATTGCTCATTGTAGGTACTTTTAGAGAGAAACTGCGGTTCTTTCCTCACATGAGTCTAAGTGGGAGTATCAGCAGAATGTGGACTTATATAGTAGGTTATTTTTAGAGGGATAAAATTGAACAAAACCCATTTCAGAGAATACTGCTGAATTCAAATGAATAGTTAAATACATTCATTAAGACAGAATAAAGAACTGTATTTACAAAATTACATAACTTAAAACATAGATTGGCTTATTTGAGATTGAGTATAATTTTGATGATGAAGATACAACTAATTATGTGAAAATAAAGGAAGAAACTTAACAGAAACTATTAGGAATGAAAATAAAACTGAAGCTTTAAAAAGATAGGAAAAATGAAATGTGAAAAGCAGTTTAATTTTATTTAGGGACTGGCTATCTATTTATCTTATTACCAAAACTTAATGTTGTCACTGTCTCTTCTTTCGTCTTCCTCCTTCCTCTGCTGGTTCCCTCTGAAAAAGGCGCTAGTGTGGTGTGGTGTGATGTGGTGTGATACAGTTCAGTGCAGTTCTGGGTTTGTCACCAATGACCAGCATAATCTTGGATTTAAAGTTTGTGTATTTAAGACATACAAAAGTGAATAATTTTGAATTACTTTGACTTCTGAGCTTCAGTTAAGGTACTTCATGAAAAATGAGATTAGGTCTTGGTTGTGACTATAAGATTGTTGGGACAATCAAATGAAATCACATGAAAATGTTTTAATAACTGAAGACGTCACAAAGGTAAATAATTTATTTTTTGTAACTATAGATTCAATCCAGCTTGACAAATACTTGAGTGTCCAATAGGTCAGAACCAGGGTTGTAGACTTTTGAATTCACGAAGATAGAGTCCTTGCCTTTAAGATACTTTCTGTGTAATTTGGGGAAGAAACAAAATATATAATGCAAATGTCTGTAGTGTATGACAGAATATGAAAAGGGTAATGAGAGGTTCAACTGACCCAGATTGTGGCTTAAGCTAAAGAGCTACCCCCCTGAATCTGCTCGAACGAAGTGCATGAGACGCGATATGCCACAAGTGACAGAGTATTTTGGCCTTTTCTTATATATCTTCTGCTTTTTGAGCCTTTAAGTAAGAGTGGGCAGATTTTTAACTTGCATTACAATGTGGTGAAAGTCTAAACTTGGGCTCTTTAGTATTTGCGGATGGGAGCTTACTGGTTTTTTAGGTGTACAGACACGAATCCGTAGCTGAGTCAAAGTGTCACAAAGAATGTATAATTTTAGATTTGATGAGTATTGTCAATGGGATAGGTTCTAGATTTTAACATCCGGGTTGGATCCCTTGACAGGGACATAGAGAACGATTAAAGGGAAGCTTGAGGAATATCTGTCCAGCCTCCTTGAAGATAACTTTTACAGGGTCCCAGAATTAGCTTGACTGTTTCTCATAGTGAGGAATCTTTCTGTTATGTGATGAAGTACACTTTCTTATGTGCTGTTGTGTTTGGAATTCTTTGTTTTTGTCAGACCAAATGACCTTCTGCTCCATCTGCTGTTCTGTGTTTTTTTACATTTTATTAGATATGCTACAGGCTTGAATAAGGAGAGAACCTATTGATGGGGCAGCCAGAAATAGAAGAGGAGAATGATAGGTTCAGGAAACAAGTCAAAAAAGGAAATAATAATGCTAGTAACTAATACTTATTAACATTGAAGTTCCAAGTCCTGTTCTAAATGCTTTTCTTTTATTACCTTATAACAACATATGGTATTGATATTTTAATAGTAAATATTAATTAAATGAAATATTAATTTAATGTTAAATGGTAATATTTATCCTTGTTACAGACAAGGGAGCTGAGCTATAGTGCTTTGCACAACGAGAGGCAGGGTTCATACTAGGCGTATTTGATTCTATATACCAAACTAACACTACCACATACTGCTTGTTAGAGATAATCTGGAGGCCCTTTTAGGAAAAATTCTCAGCCTCCTCTTCTCTAAGTACAGTACTCATTAAAGTTAAAAGATGAATATTTTAAGGCAAGTAACTTGGTTGGCAGAGGTGGGGTAGAGGAGGTGAAATATTATAGAATTTATTCAACATTTTAAGACTGACTGAAGGTATCAGAAAGGAAGGAACCTGAATACGAATATAATCTACTTTGCAAATCAGGGAGAAAGGAAATTTTGGTTAGGCTGTTGTAATGACTAGACTTTATGATGCTAGATAGTCATGAAAGGTTGACATAGAAATAGTTTCATAAGAGCTTATGATTGATCACTAGTTTGTAGACCAGCATCATCCAATAGAAATATAATGTGAACCATGCATGTAATTTTACATTTTCTGGTAGCCACATTAAATAAGGTAAAAAGAAATGGGTGAAAGTAGTTTTAATAATATATTTTATTTAACCTAATATATTAAAAATATTACCTCGACTACCAATTAATATAAAAATATCAATGAAATATTTTGCATTCTTCCTAGTAAGTATGAAATGAGTGTGTATTGTACACTTAGAGTTTCTCAGTTCAAATTAGCAATATTTCACATGCTGAATGGCCACATTTGCTACTGACTACCTTACTCGACGGGGCATTTATGTACCATTAAAAGATAAAAGATTGGTTTCTCTTGTTATGTTCATAAAACATTTCTGATTGAATTACAGATAGATGGTTTATACTCCCTCTGTGTATAACACACAAAGAGTGGAGGTTGATCTGGGGCCAAAAAGACATCACTCACTATTCAGTTGTGTCTAGAGAATCTGCTCAGGAGGGGAATATATTTTTAATATTTAGTAAGAAGGGATGGGGAAAGATTTACCAAATGTTTAGGCTTCCTGCTGTTTGAGGTTCTGTGGGTGTTACATAGTTAGAGGGACTTCCAGGGGACTCCAGAGAATTTCTGCTACGTCGTAAGTGCTGGGGTCTGGTTTTATATAAAGACTACAGTGCTTTTTCTGTAGACAGAGCTGTGGAGGAGAAGCACACAGTTCTTACTCTTAAAACATGGCGTTAGTGACTCTGCCTGGAACCCTTCCTTCACAACCTCACTAATTTGCTTTTTGTGGGATTTAATGTTTACGGTTACATTCCTCAGACAGGAATTTCTAAATCTGCCTTTTCCTCCAAAAAAAAAAAAGGCTATATCTAATTAAATTTACCACTTAAAAATGACAAAATCATAATTGGGACACCTGGGTGGCTCGGTCTGTTAAGCATCTACCTTCGGCTCAGGTCATGATCCCAGAGTGCTGGAATCGAGCCCCACATTACAGGGGCTTGCTTCTCCCTCTCCTCCCCGCTTGTGCTCTCTTTCACTATCTCTGCTCTCTCTCAAATAAATAAATAAAATGTTAAAAAAAAAAAATAAATCTTTCATAATTGTAAAAGTGTAATATGCATTCTTTGTAAAAATTTGGATAGCAGAGATATGTACTTTTATGTGTTTTAATCAATGGATCTCCAGCAGAAGGAAGCATTATCGCTTTGGTTCCTTCCTGTAGTGCTGGGGTTCCTTGAGCTCTGTAGCGTTCCAGTGAATCAGAACCTCTTTGGTTTGTATGGGTATTCTCTCCTTAAAGGAGAGGGTGAGCAAATGGGATATATCTGTTCTCCCCCGGCTGAGTTATATTTGTATATTGTTCTGTATTATGTATCATATTTTATATTTAGCTAAGAGCTTAATTTTAATGCATTTCAAAACTTTCTAGAGAGTTACCTACAAATTGTAAGGTTTATAAAACTAAATAACAGCCACAAGACTTATATTAACTTGTTGAGAGTTACCAGGTTAAAATATAAGTTCTGCTCTGTGCAATTTTAACAGAATAGAATATGCTTTTATCATTGGTAATTTCCATTTTCTGAATTTGTAGTTTTGGTGGTTATGTAGTTTGGTGGAGGTTATCAGTGTATACATATCTTTTTTTTGCATGACTAATTGTATTTGTTGTGAATGTGGTTCAAGTGGGGGAGGTTTGTGGAAACCATTGCTTACCATTTTTAGAGGTAGCTGGTTGGAACAGGCAAGCTAGAAATGTACTTGGGAGAGAGAAAATGGTGGCCATTTGGGAGGCACTGAGATGAGGGGAAAACAGATGCTTTGAGAAGAGGTCCAGAATATTTTAAAAAATAAATGATTCATACAGAAAACTTAATCATTAGGAACATAGGCAGATTTTACGAAATTTGAGTAGAAAGCATCATGAAGGAGAACTTTGAATTGCATATTTATTATGTTCATATTTTGTGTGGATGAAATCTAGAAGTCTCTGGTTGTTTTGAATTCATCCCCTTGTAGCTTCTTATACTCTTAACTAAGGATTATAGCCCTTAGATGTGGGAAGTCATGAGACTGAGTTTGTAATGTTTTTGAGTTCAACAGCTTTATGACTTAGACTGGATTTTGTTTACCTGTCTATATTCATATTGTCTGCTGGAATGTTAACAGTCATACTGACCCCCACTGTGGAGTTATTGCTAATTTATAATTTTAAAGTGCTGTGAAAACATTAAATGCTCTTTAAATATTAAGTATTATATTTATTAGTAGAACATTCCAAAATATAAAGTAGTTCACTCGTTAACCTGTACTTAATTTTGCTTATTATAATTACCTATCGTTAGCCATCCATCATAGTATATACCTTTCAGTTCTTAGTCATATAGGAACATTTGTGAGACATGCTTAGGCCATGGTTGACCCAGGGATGATTCAGGAAAATTCTTCTAAAGTGTAGTTATGACTATGGAATGGTTTTATACCTACTGTTGTTCTCCTGCTGTTTCTGGAAGCTAGCCTAAGTTAAAGTAAAGAGTTCAGGTTTTGGAGTCACAGGTATCATCTTGAATCCTTTCTCTGCTCCTTAACTATCTCTGGGCAAATTACTTGCCCAGACAAGTTATTAAACCTTAATTTCCTCAACTGCAACTTGGAAATAAGTAACAACCATGTCTTAGGGTCATTATGATGACCCCCACAAAATAATCTCTTACTAGGGATAATAGTAGCTTACTGTTTCCTTCTTCTTTTTAAAATTTATTTATTTATTTTTAAGATTTTTAAATTTATTCATTTGAGAGAGAAGTGCAAGTGAGTGAGAGCATGAGCTGGAAGGAGGGAGAGAGGCAGAGGGAGAAGCAGACTCCCCGCTGAGCAGGGAGCCCGACACTGGGCGTGATCCCAGGACCCTGCAGGGATCATGACCTGAACCAAAGGCAGACGCTTAACGACTGAGCCACCCAGGCGCCCCTCTTGCGCCCCTCTTCTTCTTTTTTTTTAATAAAGACTTTTTTTTAGAACAGTTTTATGTTCACAGCAAAATCGAGAGGAAGTTATAGAAATTTGTCTTATATCATCTGCCCCTACACATGCATAGACTCTTCCATTATCAACATTCCCCACCAGAGTGGTACATTTGTTGTAATTGATGAAGCTACATTGACATATAATAATCACCCAAACCCATAGTTTACCTTAGGCTTCATTCTTGGTGTTGTACATTCTGTGGATTTGGACAAATGTATAACATGTATCCATCATTATAATCGAGAGTATTTTCACAGCCTTAAAAATCCTTTCTCCTTTCTACCTATTCATCTCCCCTGCTCTTTCCCTAACTTCTACCTGTGGACAGCCCCTGATTTTTTTTTTTTATACTGTTCGCATAGTTTTGCCTTTTCTAATATGTCATATAGTTGGAATCACACAGTATGTAGCCTTCTCACATTGGTTTCTTTTCACTTTGTTTCCTCCATGTCTTTTCATGGCTTCATAGCTCATTCCTTTTTTAGTGCTGAATAATATTTCATATGTATCAAAGTTTACTTTTTCATTTACCTTTACTAAAGGACATTTTGGTTGCTTCCAAGTTTGTCAGTTATGAATAAAACTGCCACAAACATCCATATGCAGAGTTTTTGTGTGGATATTAGTTTCAGCTGGCAGCTAGTTTAATAAGCATTTATTTATCTTAGAAACTGTTATAGACTTTACATGCAATATATCATTTAATTCTTGTATCTGTAATAGATTATGTAAAGTTCATGGCCCATAGTAATGTATGTCCAACAACTGGTTGCTATTATTTCTTCTCTGTGTTAGTTCCAAGCATGTAGTTTAATCAGAAGTCGAAGCTGTTAAGATGAGGGATAAGAGTGGGTAGTCTGATCAGACCTAAAGGACTTATAGGTCAGTTGAGAGTGGTTTGAAGATGAAGTATATATGAAAGTGTAATTTAAGGATAATCTGCATCATAATTACTTAGGAAGTTTGTTAAAATATATAGTTTTGGGTTCATCCTCAGAAACTCAGACTTTATGATTCAGAATCTCTGGTCATGGGCCTGTGAGTCTACAATTTTATGAGCTTAATATGTAATTCTGACTGACATTGAAGTTGAGAATCATTTTTTTAAGCTTATTTTTCCTGATGAAAAAATGATTCGAGTGATTTTTAAATAGTTATTTTTCTTTGATACAATAGGTTTTCTATTTTATTGGTGATGGAGGTAGTAAATTTTTTTCATTTAAATTTTTACACATGCATAATAAATATGATTTTTCTGTTATGAGGTTTGGAGGAGTAGTGATTAGTCATTTGACTCATTTAGTAAACATAACTTATTTGAGGTATATTTTATTTTGTCATAAATAGATCATATTTTACTATATTATTCAAATGTCTTTTGGAATAGGGTAGCAAAGGAAGGTAGACTGAGAACACATACTATTACGAAGATAGGTGGACAGAGGAAGAGAGTGGTTTTCTGGTTTTAACTAGAAGGAAAAAATAACTACAAATAATTTACATAACTAATATGGATAATTAAAACCTGATGGAAATTTTCAAGGAGTTTTGGTATGGGTTGAGTTTTTTGTGTGGGTTGAGTTTTTTGGTATGGGGAATTTTCAAGGAGTTTTGGTATGAGTTTTGTTAGTCATATTAGTTAATGAAAAGAGTCATATCAAGAATACTCCACTTCTGGGGCGCCTGGGTGGCTCAGACGGTTAAGTGTCTGCCTTTGACTCAGGTCGTGATCCCGGGGATCTTGGGATCGAGCCCCACATCGGGCTCCCTGCTGAGCAGGGAGACTGCTTCTCCCTCTCCCTCTGCCTGCTGCTCCCCATGCTTGTACTCTCTCTGTCTTAAAAAAAAAAAAAAAAAAAAATCTAAAAAAAAAAAAAAGAATACTCCGCTTTGTGTTTTTTGACACTTGCTTTGCCTTCTAAAAACGTGCTTCTTTTGGGTTTTGTCAGTGTTGGCTTCCTGAGACTCTTACTCCATTCGTTGGGAAATTAGGTTGCATTCTACTGTGCTACACTTGGACATTAGCTTTCTTTCTTTTCTCTCTCTCTCTCTCTCTCTTTTTTTTTTTTTCTTGAGAGAGGGGAGGGGAGGGTGGTGCAGAGGAAGAGGGAGAGGGAGAGAATCTTAATCAGGCTCCATGCCCAGTACAGTACTCAATCTCATGACCCCAAGATCATGACCTGAGCTGCAATCAAGAGTTGGACACTTAACTGACTGAGCCCTCAGGCTCCCTGAACCTCAGCTTTCTTAGATTCTTCAGGTAAAACCTTACCCAAATGAACCAATGAATTGCTTCAAGTCATAGTTTTACACTTAGGTGTTTAGAAGAGTGTATTTCAGTGAGTCTTTGCTTTGGTATTTTTAGTCCTCAAATCTTTCTGGCTCCAGCATCCACTTTAATAGCTCTTATGGGTTAAGCAACTCTATTTTTTTAATATCTATAGTTTTGTTCATTCTCAGCAACTAGGTCACTAGAACTTTGTCATTGTTAATGAAAAAGGTACTGTATACTTTTTTTTTTTTTAGGAGTATGTTTGGACTGAATGAAGTTAAGGCATCTTAGAAATTGTTGCTTTGCTTTAAACACTCAGGATATAATTTTGCATATTTTAAATTCAACCTGTTTGCTGGTACAATTACATTATTTACCTTTGAGAACTTTGGCTATTCTATTATGCTATTAGTCATGCTATTTAGAATTCACATGAATTATTACAACTTATTAGTAATAAAGTAAGTCAGAGCCTCTGACTTCTTTAAAAGTTGTCTTCGATATTTTCAAAAGTAACATTTGGGTCTTACTGGGACTGAAAATTTTACTTCTGTTATGACAGAAGCAGAGAATGGACCTTTTTTTTTTTTTTTTTTTAAGATTTTATTTTTTTTTATTTATTCATGAGAGACAGAGAGAGACAGAGGCAGAGGGAGAAGCAGGCTCCCTGCAGAGCAGGGAGCCCGATGTGGGACTTGATCCCAGGACCCTGGGATCATGACCTGAGCCGAAGGCAGACGCTTAACCGACTGAGCCACCCAGGCGTCCCGAGAATGGACCTTTTGAGAAGTTAGGAGCAGTGGAGTACAGAAGAGGAGAAAAATCAGACTAAATTTATGTCATGCCTGTTTCATTGTAAAAATAATCACAGCCTTTTAAATACTATACTTTTCTGAGGGTGGTGGCGATGGTGGCAGTAGGAGCAATTGTAGGGGTAAATTAAGGAGGCATTGAGGAGAACATACCTCCTAATAGGAGCTTTCAGTTATTTCCCAAATGTAGATAACTAAGTGATTATTACCAAAAATTTTTCTTCCATGGGATAGTCTCACATGCAGTATTTTATCCTACAGTGTTGACAGTGCTGGCATTATAAGCAACCTCTGGAGTTCTTGTCTTCTGTGTCATGTTCCTCTCTGTTTTAAGTGGGGCCACAGACTTATAACGGTGTTGATGTAATTAGATCACTATTACAACTCTGTTGATCTTTTTTTTTTTTAAACCACAGAAAAGCACACTGATTTTTTTTCTTTTACTCTCGTAGTGTTCTTACTACCAATAATTATACTTTTCTCCTGAATGTTTTGGGATGGTATTGGTAAACGCAGTATTATTTTGTGGTTAAGTTTAAGCTAAGACTATCTGGGTTCAATTCTCAGCCTTGCCACTTACTAATTGTGTGACCTGAGGAAAGCTATTTTATATAACTCTTGCCTGAGTTTTCTTATCTGTAAAACAGGGATTAAAGAATTACTTTATAGCCATATGTTGAGGGTTAAATCATTTTGTAAAGAACAATGCCTACAAATTGTATAGGCTGAATAAATATTAGTTATTAAATATTATTAAAAGTTATTAAACTTACTAAAGTTGTATTCTTAGAAAACTCTAGTAGATTTTAAAAGTAAAAATATTTAGGGGTGCCTGACTGGCTCAGTTGGTGGAGCATGTGTGAGTTCAAGCCCCATGTTGGGTGTAGAGATTACTTAAAAAAAAAAAAAAAAAAGTAAAACTGTTTAAGACAAAAAAAATTCAACTTAGTTATTTTTAGGTTGGAGTTTGAACACACAAACTCTCAAACCCTTTTCATACTGTTACAGAATGATGTTTTATTTTTTCAAACTTTAATGTGCATACAGATTACTCAGGGATCTTGTTAGATTCTTGGTAAGACCTGAGAAGCTACCTGTCCAGTAAGCTCCACTGGTAATCTGGATGTAGCTAAGTCCTTTGGCCATACCTTGAGTATTAAAGTTATAGAATGTTCCAGTAAGTGGTTCTCAGTCCCTCTGTCAGTACTTTATAAAACACTTGAGTGGTTTTTTTTTTTTAAGATTTTATTTTTAAGTTATCTCTACACCCAACATAGGATTCAGCTCATAACGCCGAGAGCAAGAGTCACACACTCTACTGACTGAGCCAGCCAGGTGCCCCTGTTTTGTTTTGTTTTAATATGCTTAGGCTCCATCTCAGACTGGTTAAATCAGATCTCTGGCATTGTGTTCTGAGCATCATCATCATTATTACTATTTTATTATTTTTGTAAAAAATACTCTAATTCATTCTCACGTGTAAACAGCATTTAACCGATTGAACTACCCAGGTGCCCCCAATATATTACTTCCTTAAGTTGTGTTTCCATACTTCTTGCATCCATTTCCCATATTGCACCAATTTTGAGGGAGAGGCAGTAAATATTTTCTCATAGACTATCATGTTTTCAGAAAATAGTTTCCAAAGTGATCAAGATCATACTGGATTTTATTCTATCTAGCCACGATGTATCAGTTAGGATCTGGACAGGGAAGCAATCTACACTAGATCTTTCTGCCAAGAAAATTTAATATAGTGAATGGATTATACAGGTGTTGGAGGTTGAAAAAACAAAAGGGAAATCCTAGAGTAACACAGGGAAAATAATTGCAGAAAGCCACAACCATCAGTACTGGGAGAACAAAAAAGGGCTTAGGAGTAGAGTTGGGGCTCACAACTTATGGCGGGAGTACCGCCTGGCTGCTGCTGATACTTCTGAGAGTGCTGTAAAAATTGGTGGCTGTCACCAACTGCTGCTGCTGGAGTGGAGGGCCTATGCTAGGGCAGCCCTGACTGGAAAAAGCAAGTTTCTCCTTCTAGTGCCCTTATTGGCAGCATGAAGAAGTAGTTTCCAGAGTCGATTTTCAGCATCACTGTGCTGAGTATTAAAGGGTGGATTTGGAGCTAAAAGACAAGAGCTGAATAATGAGCACATACAGCTTTCTCCTCTTCTGGTTACCTGACGGCATGGGCTTTTGGTCTCTTGTTCTCTTTCTTAGCTACTGAGACTGCTGCATGCTCTTAGAGTCTAGGATTTGGAATGAAAGGAGTTGTTATTAAATTAACTCATCTAGGGGTGCCTGGGTGGCTCAGTCTGTTAAGCATCTGCCTTCGGCTCAGGTCATGATCCCGGAGTCCTGGGATTGAGCCCCAAGTCGGGCTCTCTGCTCAGCGAGGAGCGTGCTTCTCCCTCTCCATTTGCCTGTCATTCTGCCTACTTCTGCTCTCTCTGTCAAGTAAATAAATAAAATCTTAAAAAAAATAAATTAACTCATCTAGTTCATGTGATTCAGGGACATGTGATGGGACTACCTGCTCTAAGTTAACTCTGTCACAGCCTTTCTTGGGATCTGAGATTTAATCATTAGATACTAATTCCTTTGGCTCTTAAGGGGTTTCTATTTTTCAAGATCCCTTATTTAAAATACAAAAATTGGGGCATCTGGGTGACTCAGTAGGTTAAACATCTAACTTTAAAAGTAAAAATATTTAGTGGTGCCTGACTGGCTCAGTTGGGATCAAGCTCTGTGTTAGGCTCCCTGCTCAGCAGGAAGTCTGCTTGTCCCTCTGCCCCTTCCCCTGTTCATACTCTCTCTCTCTCTCAAATAAATAAATGAAATCTTGAATAAAATAAAATACAAAGATTGTGGGAGGAATAATGATGCTTTTAAACCAGAGGTTAAGAATTGATTGCTTATTGGCCAAACAATGGCCTGCAGTAAGAACCAGTCTTTGCACAGATTATACCTTCTCTCTCATTCTAATATTCTTCCTGCAGAGATTCTCAAATATTAATATGTCTGTGAATTATTTGGGGATTGTTAAAATGCACATTCAGATTCAGTCTGTCCCTGGATAGGGCCTGAGATTCTGCATTTCTAACAAGCTCCAATGGGAGGCTAAAGCTACTGGTCCCTAGATTAGACTTTTCTTCTCCCTTTGCTGCTTTGAAAACCACTGGTCTGGCTTGCATCTGCTGTTGGACCTGGGTTTGAGTGGTTGAATGGTGAGTGATCATAAAGGAAGAGTTTCTTGCAAGCTTAACTTTATAGAAATATTTTGAGCAATCTTAATAGAGATTTATAGCTGTTTCTTTACAGGTGGAATCAGAAGGGCATATGCCTCTGAATAGGTTGAATTTTTGTCCATAATTTTGTTTGACTGCATTGTCTGTTCTGGATGCAGAGGCATGTCTATCACTTGTAGTTTTCCTGGGTTCTTTTCAGTAATTGCATACATGTTTAAGGGGAACTGACTCATGGGAGATAGGATAGGAGGACAATTAATAAATTCATGCATGAGATATCTTGCCTTCATTAGAACGATTATTCTTGATTAAATAGAGCTACCTCTGGATTTCAAAAATTGCCTTTGGTTTGAATTTCATACTAATTGCATTCCGCCACTTTTGACACTTTCATATACTTAAACTTGTCATCAAAGCATAGGGTTTTGCCTTGAGCCAAATAAATGGTAGTCTTTTTATTTTTTATTTTATTTTATTTTATTTTTTTTAAGATTTTTTATTTATTTGAGAGAGAGAATGAGAGACAGAGAGCACAAGAGGGAAGAGGGCAGAGGGAGAAGCAGACCCCCAGCTGAGCAGGGAGCCCGATGTGGGACTCGATCCCAGGACTCCAGGATCATGACCTGAGCCGAAGGCAGTCGCTTAACCAACTGAGCCACCCAGGCGCCCCCGTCTTTTTATTTTTTAAAGGATTTTATTTACTTATTTGAGAGAGACAGAGACAAAGAGAGTGAGTGCGGAGGGGCAGGGCAGAGGGAGAGGGAGAGAGAAACTCAGGCGGACTCAGTGTTAAGTTGGGAGCCTGATCCCACACCTCTGAGATCAGGACCTGAGCTGAAACAAAGAGTTGGATGCTCAACAGAGAGCGCCGCCCGGGTGCACCAAATAAATGGTAGTCTTTTTTTTTTTTTTTTTTAAGATTTTATTTATTTGACAGAGCACAAGCAGAGGGAGAGAGAGAGAGGCAGGCTCCCTGCTGAGCAAGGAGCCCGATGTGGACTCGATCCCAGGACCCTGGGATCATGACCCAGGCCGAAGGCAGCCGCTTAACCAACTGAGCCACCCAGGTGTCCCAAATGGTAGTCTATCTTAATGGAACTTTGAAGGCAGCCCAAATTTATGAAGTTGTTAATTGCTCTTTACATTTGGATTTTACTTTAGCAAGCCATACCTAGTCACATGTGTAAAACATTAATCTTTTAGTCGCTATCCTTCAAGATTCTCTCTCTGCAGCTGCCTCATCCCCATTCCTGGATCTTTCCTTTTTTCTCTACAGACTTAGATTTTCAAAGATTCTAGGTACTTTCTTTTTGTCTGATATGAATATTATCTGTAAATTTTTAATTCAGGCTATGAATAGAGAAATAATTGGCCCCTTTATCAGCTGAGGTGAAAGAGTTAAAATGAAAGTTAAGGATTTAGGGGATTCCTACGAAAAGAAGGGTGAAAACTCAGTTTTGGGATCCTAAACAAAGCATTTTGATTGGCATATAGAGACCCTTGTATGTACATAAACGCCCATATTTGAATATTTATAGAAGATAATCTGTCAAAATTACTGTTATTTTAATTTGCCAAGCTTGGCTGATTGCTGCAGTTGGATGTTAGTTGAATTCTAGATGAGGAACTGTAAATATGATCTAGTGTGAAACATGTTTTTTGTCCTTGAAGCTGTTTGAATATCCGCCCCCCCCATTTGTGTGTGTGTGTGTTTGTGTGCCTTTTTGTATAGCTGAACTTCCATGTTCTTTGTTAGGGGAAAAAAATTAAAGTGGTGTGAGAACAGTAAATATTAAAAAAATTTTTTTAGTGGAGAAAAATTTATTCACATTTAGTGATCAGGAATTATTTAAATAAACTATTTTTTCAGTCTTCAAAGGAGCTATCTCTAGAGATTTCAAACCTAGGGACATGTATCTCATTTGAATGACCTGTGAGATTTTATGTGAGATATGTTTCATGTTAACAACAAAGAAAATGTATAATTGTAGATAATTAATGCTACCCCTTTCTTTTCTCATTTTGAACAGTGATAATTTTACTGACCCAGATTCAAGCAATAATATCTTCCTTTGGAAATACCATGTTGTTTTGTCAGCTTATGTTCTAGTGGAAGGAAGGTAAGCCATTTTTCACAGTTAATATTGAAATAACTTTATTAAGAAATCAAATTTTTCTCTTTAAAAGTTAAGAAATCCTTTTCTCTTTAGGTAGGTAGTGTTCCTTCACCCAGAAAGCACTATATTGTTTATTGATGCTGTATCACTTTTCCTTAAAAGATTCCACTGATACTACGTTATTTCAGTTCTGGAGATAACCAGTGACTTTCTAAAAATCATGTGACATTTTTTGGAGCAGGAGTACATTCTGTGCACTATCTGCTAGAGTATCTTGTCTCTTAGCCATTTGCACCCTGATAGTTTATTTTTACATATACATAACCACTTTTCAGGATGAGAGAGTCTTAATTTTTGTTTTTTGTTTTTTTGCTTTAGATGTTTTCATTTATCCCTTGTGAACTGACATAATTGGCTCCATTTTTATTGGTTATTACTTTAACTAGAAACTATGCCAATTACTGAGTCTTAGTTTTAGTTAGATTCTGACTTTGTTTTAGGATTGCAGGGATGTGGGGTCTCAAGAATATATTTTATGTTTAGCAAATTAAGAATGGAACTTTTAGAGCATTCTTTTCTATCTTTCACAAGTGTTCATCTTCATTCTCAATTGACAACCTCTTTTTGGGTCGATTAATCTTTTTTCTAGGAGCTTGTGTGTGTGTGTGTGTGTGTGTGTGTGTGTGTGTGTTACTGTAGTCACTTTTCCCAATGCTTTTTGTGACCATCCACAAATTATTTCCTATGTATTTCACCCTAATTCCTCATTATCCTTGTAGGAAAAGTATTTGTCCAGCATTGTAGCTCTCCTCTGGCTGAAGAGCAAGATTATTAATAATTCTTTAAGATGTTACCCTTGTTCCTAATTTTGTAAGGGTTCACCATCTGTTCAATATATTAAGGGCTCAGGAATGTCTGTTGTACCTAATATATCACAGATGTGCAAATAATAATAATAAAGTTACATTTATGTGAAGTGAAGATACTGCTAATATGTTCCCTTAGGTTTGGTTATTCTGACATTCTTGTTACGTTTGGGGACTTCTTTGCAACATGCTTTCAAATTTCTTAAGGTGAATTCAGTATTTTCATCTTTTTTAACCAGCATGCCTTTGATTAAGTATGTTAAAACTCAGTTGAATAAAATTTAAGTCCATAATATAAAAAGAGTAATGAGCTGTTTTACAGTGTAATTTGGAAAAAAAATTAGCTGTATTTCTTGTTATAAGAACAGGAGACAGCACTATACAGTGGACTATGATTTTCTAAGTAAATTAATTTTGATAAAGGTTAATTCCACAATAGCAAATGCTGGGAATTGGCATCCAAATGTCAAATTTCACATACAAATTTTAGTTTTTTACTGCTTTTTTTTTCCTCCAGAGGAAGAATATGAAAACTTGAGTTTGTTTAGAAGGTATTATCATTCTATTTTAGGAATTAAGAAATAGGCTTTATTTTTCTGCAAATTGAGCAGCAAAGATACCAGTGAATTGCAGTTTTTACTGATAAATTTTTTAAAAAGCTCCTATGGAAATCTAATATTTAGGTCTTTATTTAGGAGCTGTTTTAGTTTGTAATAATTCAGGATCTAAATGATCCCTATAATTTTTGATTATGTGTTTTCATTGCTTCAGAAAGAAAGGATGGAGTGTATTGTTTAATAATTTGCATTTTGGTACTACTTATGGTGAACTCTATGATCAGTCGTATTTTAGGTAATTTATGTGCTGTTGAGACAAATTCAGATCTGTTTTCTCTCTCTCCTTAATAGCATAAGAGTGTTATATATCACTTTATCAATTAGTAAAATGTGAAGGTAAAAATTGAAAATGGAGATTTTTCAGTGGTTTTTGGTCTGGCATATAAGTTATCACTCTATCCTGACAGTAAGTAAGAAACTGAACAAACTGAAAAATATTTCAACTTTCTTAGATCTTTCATAGAGGTGAGGTCACAGGGCAAGCTACTATCCCCAAACTGGAGAGACAGACAGGCAAATACAGAGTATGACAACTTACTCTAGCAGAGCATAGGAGCAGAGACCTCTAAGGGAACACAGTACTGGGTAGGAAAAAACCTAAAATGTAATTAACTAATTGCCAGAGGCTCAATATGGACAAGTCTGAGGTAGAAACTCCAGGGAGGCCCGAGCATAGGAATCCCAAACTTTCATGGTTTTACTCCAGTTCTATCATATCTTCACAGTGAGTAGTAGAGAAAAATGCCCTGGTACTTCCTACAGGGAAAGGGGAAAGCAATAATTTTGAAATATGCCAAAGCATTCTGTTTTTCTTAAGATTTACCCTAAAGAAAAGTTATTTTATCAGTGTCTAACATATTAAGGTATTTTCAGAGTCTAACTGACCTGGAGGAAGGGGAATACCCAACTCGAGCCTGCTTTAGCCTTCCATGTAGGGGAAGATAAGTGTCCAGTTCCAGCCATCCTGTTCCTCCTCTAGCTGTCCTCTTCGACCTAAGGGGTGTGTGTGTGTGTGTGTGTGTGTGTGTGTGTGTGTGTGTGTGGCTGGGTGGCGGGGGTAGGTGCAGGAGGACTGAGAAGAACTTGTGAAGGTCATAACTTGGGGGGAGCACAGACTCACTAAAAGACTAAGACCTAATCATAGGACTATAGAACACTTCTCCTATCCCACATTACTAAATGCCTGTTTGCCACAGTTCCTTTTATCCAGTGCATCATGTCTGGCTTCCAACAAAAAAATTATAAGGCATGTTAAAAAGCAGAAAGCACAGTTTACAGAGACAGAGCAAGCATCAGAATCAGACTCAAACATAGCAGGGATATTGGAATGATCAGACCAAGAATTTAAAACAATTATGACTAATATGCCAAGGACTCTAATGAAGAAAATAGGCAACGTGAAAGAAAAGATGGATAATGTAAGTAGAAAGATGAAAATCTGAGAAAGAAAAAGAAATGCTAGAAATAAAACAATACTGTAATAGAAATGAAGAATGCCTTTGATGGGCTTATTAGAAGACCAAACATGGCTGAGGAAAGATTCTCTCTGAGCTTGAGGATATGTCAGTAGAATCTTCTAAAATTAAAAAGCAACAAGGGGCACCTGGGTGGCTCAGTTGGTTGAGTATCCAACTCTTGGTTTCAGCTCAGGTCGTGATCTTGGGGTCGTGGGATCAGGCCCTGTGTTGGGCTCTGTGCTCAGTGTGGAGTCTGCTTGAGGCTCTCTCTCTCTCTCTGCCCCTCCCCACCACTCTCTCTCGCTAAAATAAAAGAAGAATTAATACATATTCTTCTGAGCTGTTCCAAAAAATAGAAATGGAAGGAAAACTTCCAAACTCATTTTATGAGGCCAGCATTACCTTGATCAAAACCAGACAAAGACCCCATCAAAAAGGAGAACTTCAGATCAATATCCCTGATGAACATGGATGCAAAAATTCTCACCTAAATACTAGCCAATAGGATCCAACAGTATATTAAAAGATTATTCATCACGACCAACTGGGATTTATTCCTGAGCTGCAGGGTTGGTTCAACATCCACAAATGAATCAGTGTGATACAATATATTAATAAGAGAAAGAACAAGAACCATATGATCCTCTCAGTAGTTGCAGAAAAAGCATTTGACAAAGTACAGCATCCTTTCTTGATTAAAACTCTTCACACTGTAGGGATAGAGGGCACATACCTCAATATCATAAAAGCCATCTGTGAAAAACCCACAGCGAATATCATTCTCAATGGGGAAAAACTGAGAGCTTTCCCCCTAAGGTCAGGAACACAGCAGGGATGTCCACTATCACCACTGCTATTCAACATGGTACTAGAAGTCTAGCCTCAGCAATCAGACAACAAAAGAAATAAAAGGCATCCAAATCAGCAAAGAAGAAGTCAAACTCTAACTCTTTGCAGATTATATGATACTTTATGTGGAAAACCCAAAAGACTCCACCCCAAAACTGCTAGAACTCATACAGGAATTCAGTAAAGTGGCATGATATAAAATCAATGCACAGAAATCAGTTGCATTTCTATACAGCAACAACAAGACAGAAGAAAGAGAAATGAAGGAGTCGATCCCATTTACAGTTGCACCCAAAACCATAAGATACCTAGGAATAAATCTAACCAAAGAGGCAAAGAATCTGTACCCAGAGAACTATAAAATACTCATGAAAGAAATTGAGGAAGACACAAAGAAATGGAAGAACATTCTATGCTCATGGATTGGAAGAACAAATACTGTGAAAATGTCAGTGCTACCTAGAGCAATCTACACATTTAATGCAATCCTTATCAAAATACCATCAAGTCTTTTCAAAGAAATGGAACAAATAATCCTAAAATTTGTAGGGAACCAGAAAAGACCCCGAATAGCCAGAAGAATGTTGAAAAAGAAAAGCAAAGCTGGTGGCATCACAATTCTGGACTTCAAGCTCTATTACAAAGCTGTCATCATCAAGACAGTATGGTACTGGCACAAAAGCAGACACATAGATCAATGGAACAGAATAGAGAGCCCAGAAATGGACCCTCAACTCTGTGGTCTTCGACAAAGCAGGAAAGAATGTCCAATGGAACAAAGACAGTCTCTTCAACAAATGGTGTTGGGAAAATTGGACAGCCACGTGTAGAAGAATGAAACTGGACCATTTCCTTACACCACACACAAAAATAGACTCCAAGTGGTTGAAAGACCTAAATGTGAGACAGGAATCCTCAACCTCTTCGACCTCAGCTGCAGCGACTTCTTTGTAGAAACATCGCCAAAGGCAAGGGAAGCAAGGGCAAAAATGAACTATTGGGACTTCATCAAGATAAAAAGCTTTTGCACAGCAAAAGAAACAGTCAGCAAAACCAAAAGACAACCGACAGAATGGGAGAAGATATTTGCAAATGACATATCAGATGAAGGGTACTTATATCCAAAATCTATAAAGAACTTATCAAACTCAACATCTAAAGAACAAATAATCCAATCAAGAAATGGGCAGAAGACATGAACAGACATTTCTGCAAAGAAGACATCCAAATGGCCAACAGACACATGAAAAAGTGCTCAACATCACTTGGCATCAGGGAAATCCAAATTAAAACCTCAATGAGATACCACCTCACACCAGTCAGAATGGCTAAAATTAACAAGTCAGGAAATGACAGATGTTGGCAAGGATGAGGAAAAAGGGGAACCCTCCTACACTGTTGGTGGAAATGCAAGCTGGTGCAGCCACTCTGGGAAACAGTATGGAGGTTCCTCAAAAAGTTGAAAATAGAATTACCCTATGACCCAGCAGTTGCACTACTGGGTATTTACCCCAAAGATACAAACGTAGTGATCCGAAGGGGCATGTGCACCCCAATGTTTATAGCAGCAATGTCCACAATAGCCAAACTATGGGAAGAGCCTAGATGTCCATTGACAGATGAATGGATAAAGAAGATGTGACACACACACACACACACACACACACGCACAATGGAATATTATGCAGCCATCAAAAAATGAAATCTTTCCATTTGCAATGATGTGGATGGAACTAGAGGGTATTATGCTAAGCAAAATAAGTCAGTCAGAGAAAGACAAGTATCATATGATCTCACTGATATGAGGAATTTGAGAAACAAGACAGAGGATCATAGGGGAAGGGAGGGAAAAATGAAACAAGACTAAACCAGAGAGAGAGACAAACCATAAAAGAGACTCTTAATCTCAGGAAACGAACTGAGGATTGCTGGAGTGGAGGGGGGTGGGAGGGATGGTGTGGCTGGGTGATGGACATTGGGGAGGGTATGTGCTATGGTGAGCGCTGTGAATTGTGTAAGACTGATGAATCACAGACCTGTACCCCTGAAACAAATAATACATTATATGTTAATAAAATAATCAAATGCATATCTAGAACAAAATAAAATAAATGGATAAATTAAAAAAAAAAAGACTTAAAAAGCAAAGAGAAAAAAGCCTGAAAAAAATTAAAAAATAACCAAGGACTGTGGGACAATTTCAAAAGGTATAATATATGCATAATGGGAATTCTAGAAGGAGAGGAAGGAGAAAAAGGAAGAGGAAATATTTGAAGCAATAATGATGGCATATTTCACCAAATTAATGTCAGGGTCCAAACCATAGATCCAGGAAGTTTGGAGAACACCAGGCAAGGTAAGTCCCCCAAACTTCACCTAGGCATATCATAATAAAATTGCAAAAAATCAAACAGGAAGTAATCTTGAAAGAAGTCAGAAGGGAAAAAACACCTTATCTATAGAGGAGCAAAGGTAAGAATTACATCTGACTTCTATTCAGAAATCATGCAAGCAAGAAAAGAGTGGAGTGGAATACTTAAAGTGTTGGGAGAAAAATTGAACAATCTAGAATTCTGTATCCTGCTAAATTATCCTTAAAAAAAGAAGGAAAATAAAGACTTTCTCAGATAACAAAAATGTAGAAAATTTTTGCTAGTGGGCTTGCCTTGTAAGACATATTAAAAGTTCTTCAGAGAAGGAAAATTGTACAGGCCAGAAACTTGGATCTACATTAAAAAAGGGAAGACCATTAGAGAAAGATTAGGTGAAGGGAAATAACTTTAAAATAACTTCTGAATAACTTTAAAATAACTTTTATTTTTCTTAATTGACTAACAGATAACATAATTTGTTTAAAATAATATCAACAATGTATTCAATGAGTGTATCTTAAATATAAGTGAAATGAGTGACAGCAATGATACAGGGGTTGGGAAGGAGGAATTAAGAATATTCTGTTATAAGGTACTTGTATTTCACTACCCATGAAGTGGACTTGGATTAGTTGTAAATGTATAATGTGAACTCCAGGGAAACAAAGTGAAAAAAGATGTATAATTGACATGCTAAGAAGGGAGAGAAAATGGAATCTCATAAAATCCTCAGTTAAAACCACAAAAGAAAAAGAGTGGAAGATATAAATAGGAACAAAGAACAAGGGTAATGAATAGAAAACAGTAACAAATAGGGTAGATATCAATCCAGGTATATCAGTAATTAGTTTACATGCCAGTGGTCTAAATATACTCAGTTAAAAGAGACCGTCAGAGTGGATCAAAGACTCAACTATATGTTGTCAACAGAAACCCACTTCAAATGTGAAGACACATACAGAATAAAAATAAAAGGTTGGAGAAGTGTATACCATACTAACACTAATCAAAAGAAAGCTGGAGTAGCTCTATTAACTTCGGACAGAGCAGGCTTCAGAGCAAGGAAAATCTTCAAGTGTAAACAGGAGCATTTTATAATGACAATGGGGTCAAATCTTTAGGAAGACATAATCCTTAAAGTATGTGCATCAAAATATGTGAGGCAGGATGTGAGGGTGATCTGGCTGCGACATCTGTCACCCCATTGATCGCCAGGGTTGATTCAGCTGATCTGGCTGGCTAGGCGGTGTCCCTTTCCTACCTCACCGCTCAATGTGCATCCCTCCCGAAGCTGCGCGCTCGGTCGAAGAGGACGACTTTCCCCGATAGAGGAGGACCATTCTTCCGTCAAGGGTATACGAGTAGCTGCGCTCCCCTGCTAGAACCTCCAAACAAGCTCTCAAAATATGTGAGGCAAAAACTGAGAGAATTGCAAAAAGAAAAATAGATGAATCCACGATTATAGTTGGGTATCTCAACATTCTTGTCTTAAAAATGGACAGATGTAGCAGGCAGAAAATCAGAACATACTTGAACTCAACGGCACCATCAGTCAACCAGACATAATTGACATTTGTAGATTACTTCATCCAACAACAGCAGAATACACATTCATCTCAAGAATGAAAATGGGGCGCTTGGGTGGCTTAGTAAGTTAAGTGTGTTCCTCTTGGTTTTGGCACAGGTCATGATCTCAGGGTCATGAGATCAAGACCCGTCTCAGGCTCTGTGCTCAGTGGGGAGATTGCTTGAGATTCTTTCCCCCTCCCGCTCCTTCCCCCTGTGCTCCTCCCCCTGTTTGTGCACACACTCACTCTCTTAAAATCTTAAAAAAAAAAAAAATGAATGAAAATGGTATTATTCAGAAACTTCAGAGTTCATTTTAGACTTTAATTTGTTTCCTGTAGGATTTGCATCATAAACAAGATCAGAGAAAAGAAAGATGAGGACTCATTTTAAAAAATACAACAAATTATCACCTGCCTCCCCTCTACCTCTTACATATTCTAGGGTAAGAATTTTAGAACTTTGATTTTATTGTGATACTTATACATTTTTCTGGCCTCAAGTTTGGTATAATGAATGAGTGTATGTGAGTTATATACTTTTATAAATGAAACCTACCTGGCACTCTCTCATTCATTAGCTACTAAGAATATTTCATACAACTCTTTAGTCCTGTGTAGCAAAATTTGAAAATTACTCTGAAATATGAATCCTTCATGCCTTGGCCAGTATTTGATAATTATTGACCTTTGCTCCTGAATAATAGAGCTCTAGATGTCTGACTGCTTTATTAATTTTTGAGTAGATTTTGAGTAAGAACAGAGGCAGATGAAAAAGGACAGGTGAGATTTTGTAAAGGAAGAGAATATTCTAACTGGATTTCAGACGGTTTTATAGGCTAGCAGAAGACAGATACTTTGAGTGATACATTGCCGAACTTCCTTAAGGAGAGATGAAAATGATTTAGATTTGATTTTATGTTTGAAATGGTGGTGTTTCTTTCCCATTCTGAGACCAGCCTTTTCTCCCTGCTCTTGCTGTCCTGTAGAGCTATGCTAGTGGGGAGCAGGATCATAGGTTTACATTAGTGGAATGTAGGAGTATTGGGTAGAATGGGGAGTAGTATTTCACCTTCTTTCTCTAAACTTTAATTCTCTTTCTTTGTTGCTCAAAGTAGTGTTTCAAGAATTGGCACCTGGTTCAAGAGGGTCTGATTCTTAGCAAAACTATTCTAATGACAAAAGGCATTCAGTGTTTTCCTATTGGATTATTGGATTCATATTGGGTTGACATCTATTTGCATGCTAAATGCTGTATCATTGTTATCTTTTGTCTGCCTGGTAGACTCATGATAGTGACCTTACAGGGATTACCAGCAGAGATACCATTCTCTAAAGGAATTAGAAATCTTATTAAAATGGATTTGGTAAAATTTGTTCCCCTTTCTATAGAAAAACAAAGAAATAAAACTGAAAACAGGGGTGCCTGGGTGGCTTAGTTGGTTAAGCATCTGACTCTTGGTTTTGGTTCAGGTCATGATCTCAGGGTCGTGAGATTGAGCCCTGTGCTGGGCATGGAGCCTGCTTGAGATTCTCTCCCTTTGCCCCTCCCCACCACACACTCTCTCTCTTAAAAAAACAAAACAAAACAAAAAAACCCTGAAAACAAAAATAAAACGACACATCAAATAAACTTCCCTCCTTGGATCACAATCATGGTTTGAGGACAGATCTATCAATGTATAATTCCAGGGTTTCTGTCCTGTCTTAGCTGCCTTTTTCTGTACAAACCTTGATCAAGTCAAATCACTTCTTACCTCAGTTTCTTCATCTTCAAAATGGAGATTGTGCCTATCTTATAAAGCAGTTGTAAGAATTAAATGACAAAATATGTGCCAAGTGCCTGGGTCATGTCTGACACAGAACAAGTGTTACTTCTCTTCTTCCTTTTGGCATCAAGATTATCTGGGTTCCACCTCTTGAATTCACTAGTTACTGATTGTGAGATCAAATTATTTTGTTTTTCTGAGCCTCATTTTCCTTTAACATGAGATCATTAACACCCATTTTATAAAGTTGTGGTTGGAATTCAGTTCCTAGTGTAGTCTTAAGAAATTTTTGTTGAATCTGAATGTGAATGTTAAGGTGCTAAAAACTTACATAAATATGTGAGTTTTGCTGGATAGATCTTTTGGACACAGATCCACAATATATTTTTAGGAATATATACTAAAAAGAACATAATAAGGAAAAACACATCTCTAGTTTTTGGTTTTTTTGTTTTTGTTTTAATGGGAGGACTCTACAATAGTTTACTTAATTTTTGCTTAATGTAATTTATTGGGAAAGTAGGGAAATTATGGATCAAAGGATTTATTGTCACTTGAAATAGCTACTTCTAGAAGGAATATGCATAGGGTACTAAGGAAGTCAAACACTTGAATATACCTCTTTGCTTTTATTCTTTTTATCTTAGGTAACTTCATTTTTTTTTTTTTTTACATATTTTTTTTATTCTTATGTTAATCCCCATACATTACAACATTAGTTTTAGATGAAGTGTTCCATGATTCATTGTTTGTGCACAACACCCAGTGCTCCATGCAGAATGTGCCCTCCTCAATACCCACCACCAGGCTAACCCATCCTCCCACCCCCCTCCCCTCTAGAACCCTGTTTGTTTTTCAGAGTCCATCGTCTCTCATGGTTCGTCTACCCCTCCGATTTCCCCCGCTTCATTCTCCCCTTCCTGCTATCTTCTTCTTCTTCTTCTTTTTTTTTTTTCTTAACATATATTGCATTATTTGTTTCAGAGGTTAGGTAACTTCATTTTAAGTGAGATTTCATTATACAATAATAGTTTTGTGGGCAGATCTTGGAAAATTAATCAGTACTGAAAACTTCCTAGTTTGGTAATTACCAGAGAAATAATTAATTAACCAATATTAAAATTTAGTTGGTAAATTAAGGTCGAGTCTCATAAATGAATCATGTTAAATGAGTTACAAATTATATCAGTATTGTTGAATTTAACTGTATTAAATCAATATAATTTCTTTGACATCATAGAATAGAAATTGAGGTATGTGTGGTATATTGTATTGAACTAGGGAGTTTATATTTTTTTTTTTAAGATTTATTTATTTATTTATTAGAGAGAGAGACCATGAGAGAGGGGAAGGGCAGAGGGAGAAGCAGACTCCCCGCCGAGCAAGGAGCCCAATGTGGGACTCGATCCCGGGACTCCAGGATCATGACCTGAGCCGAAGGCAGTCGCTTAACCAACTGAGCCACCCAGGCACCCGGGAGTTTGTATTTTTAAGAATGTTATATAGTTTCATGAATTTCAGTTAGATTTGTTTGAATGTGAATCATTTTTATAATTAGCAAAAATATTGCCTTTGTGTCTTGTAGCAGTTGTGTTAGCTTTTGTATATGTTGAGATGAATGTAAATTTTAACTTATTTTCTTAAGCATTTCCCAAAGGTTAGGAAATAATTTACCATACAGAATGTTAATCACTTTCAAGAATTCCCAGTTTATCATTTATTTGACATGCTATATTTCTTATTAGATTGTTTGTTAACTGCCTTGAAAATGTTGAAGAAAGTAGGGAATAGTCTTTGCATGCCTAGTTTTTACCTGCAAGGAAAAAGAAAAAAGAAAATAGAATCAAAACTGAATTGCAAAAACATTTAAGTGCAGACAAGCTTCTGCTGAGAAAGTGGAGATGAAATTATGTGTGAATGTTAAAACATATGGATATGTTGATTATCACTGTGTTTAAGTATTTTTGTTGTAAGGCAAAGGATTTGCAAAGTTAGAATAAATGCATGCATTATTGGTATTGCTGAAGTCAAAATAACTTTGTTTCTTCAAGGTTTTTTTGTTTTGTTTTGTTTTTACTTGTTTTTTAAGAAACCAGATACGTATAGAACTGGATGTTTATTTTTTAACTCCTTTTTTTCTTAATAATTTAATGTTAAGAGCTATTAGAATTCTGTGATTGTACATTTATGAAATATTATTTGGGCAAGTCATTCATAAAGTAATATAATATTTTGTCCTTTTTATTGTGGTAAAGTATATATAAAATAATAATTACCATTTAACCATTTTAAGTATGTAAATAGGTGTATATACTTACTTACACTGTAATTCAGTGTAAGTACATTTACATTGTTGTACAGCCATCACCACTATCTCCAGAACTTTTTCAGCATCCCAAACTACTGCACTCATGAAACATTAACTCCACATTCCTTCTTACTTCCAGCCCCTGTAACCATTGTTTTATTTTGTCTTTATGAATTTGACTATTCTAGGTTCTTCTTATGAGTTGAATCATATTTGTTCTTATGTGACTGTCTTCTTTCACTTAATGTAGTGTCTTTAGGGTTCATCCATGTTATACCATGTATCAGAATTTCATTCTTTTTAAGAATGAGTAATATTTTATTTTATGGATGTGCCACATTTTGTTTATCCATTCATCTGTCAGTGGACATTTGGGTTGTTGTGAATAATGCCGCTATGAACATTGGTGTGTAAGTTATCTGTTCAAGTGTGGTAATATGTTTTTCTAGATATTTTTTTTTTTAAAGATTTTATTTATTTATTTGAGACAGAGAGAATGAGAGACAGAGAGCATGAGAGGGAGGAGGGTCAGAGGGAGAAGCAGACTCCCTGCTGAGCAGGGAGCCCGATGCGGGACTCAATTCCGGGACTCCAGGATCATGACCTGAGCCGAAGGCAGTCGCTTAACCAACTGAGCCACCCAGGCGCCCTGTTTTTCTAGATATTTTAATATTGAAAAATTTTTGTGGTAATGAAATTCTATTTAAATGGACTAGATAAATATCTATATTTTCAGCGATATCAGTGAGTATTAAATACCTGGTGTGTATTCTAAGTAGTGGGGATATAAGGAGCCATAAAATCATGATATACTGTTTTGAACTTAGAATCTAATAATAATAGGGTGTGTTTATAAAAATACACTGGTGGGTAGCATATGCTTTTGTTGAAGAGGTATTCATAATCTAATACAAACCAGCATCCTCTTTCACTAAATTTTTGCATGTTGTCCTCAC
This sequence comes from Mirounga leonina, assembly GCF_011800145.1. Taxonomy (NCBI): domain Eukaryota; kingdom Metazoa; phylum Chordata; class Mammalia; order Carnivora; family Phocidae; genus Mirounga; species Mirounga leonina. Next base: position 34,545,458 of record NW_023270825.1, on the reverse strand, counting down.
CAGTTAGGAGGCAAAATACTTGATCATAATCAACTTGGATATTCCATTCAAGCATATGTATTTAACATATGCATTTAACATTCAAGCATAAATTCTAGAGAGATCATACTAAAATGGAAGTCGGATCATGACATTCCTCTAAACAGTTTTCTCTAATGAAAACATTCTTAGAGTGATTTAACATTTCTTTTCCCAGACTTACACCTTAACTTTTATCACATCTCTTATCCCTGGGTGAGCTGGGTAATTCTTTGTTGTTGATACATTTCTTATGTAGGTAAACTGGCTTAAGTGTACATGAGTAAAAGGCAGAAGGTTGAGCTTCATATGTCTCAATGTTCTTCCCAGATTCGTGATTCTAATTTAATCTCTACAGTACCTGTATTTTCCAAATGAGAGAAAACAGAATAGGCATGTATAACCTCTAAATAAGGTTTCTCAACAGATCTATGGTAATTTTAAAAGCTAAAATTTGATCAGAATATAAACATTTTGTTATGTTTTGGTATTTCAGTGGTCTTTTTCTCTCAAAGTATTTTTCCTGGAAAAGCAATGTAAATCTTTTATGAATTCAATAATAATTTTGCCGTTTAATTGGATTTTTAAGGTTTCTCTGTGTGCCAGTTGGACCTTTTGGAGAGTGTTACTACTCTTTTTCCATTGAAATGTTAGACCAAAGGAAAACATACAGCTAGCTGTTAGATTCACATTTCCTATGGATGATGTTTTGAGCTCAAAAGGAACTTTGAACATTTTAAACGCAACTGAGCAGAGGTTCCAAAAGGCAATGCTGTAGTACTGTTTTTGTCTCCATATTCATCTACTTGACTCCCAGTAGTGAGCCTGAATTGTGAGTGATAAAGACACTTACAGGCTCATTATGCTGCAGAGTGGGAAAAAAAAAAAAAGAAAACCGAACTAATTTAGAAGTCAATGCTTAAAAAAGTGAAGGGATGAATGAACAAGCATAATCATCCATTCATTCAACACATATATGATACTCCACTATGTACCAGACAATCCACTAAACACAGGAAATAAAGCAGTGACTAAAATAGAATCAGTCCCTACACTGTTGGAACTTGGATTGCCTAGAACAATGAGTGGAACATAATAAGCACTTAAAAATATTTGAATAAATGAGTTCTGTTTTGTGGAGAAGGTATTGGTGTAAGAGGCATTGTAGTGAAGAAGTGTGGAGTGTCCTGATCATTGTATTATAGATAGTTCATTTAAAAAAATGAAAAAATGAAAAACCCAAATATCTATTAATACGGAAAATGGTTAAGTAAGTTATGGTAATACATTGAGTGTAATATACAATGGGGCCTTTAAAAATAATGACATGCGAAGATATATACTGGCTGACATGAAAGGTGTTGTTTACCTAGTGAATTAAGCAAAGTAGGCTATAGAATAGGATGTATGCAATGAGCCCTTTAATGTAAGACGGTTTATCTTTAAGTAAAATGTCTTGAGAGATGGTGCAGAAATGGTAACCCATGAATTATTCTTTCAGAAGATAAATTTCCTATGATCTTGTCTTTATTCTTTATGCATTTCTGCGATTCTTTTGTTTTACAACGACCATGTGCCATTATTTAAAAATAATTAAGCTAATTTAAAATGTTTTCAGATAAATTGATTTTTAAACTTAGTATCTGTATCAGTAGACATTGTTACTAGTTGATGGTCCATTGTCCTGTAAATGTTCTTTCTTCTGGAAGAAAGTTAACCAGAGGGAAATACTTACCTTTAACATTTAATATTTATCTTTAATATTCACAGGACATATTTTTCAAATGAATGGTAATATTTTTAAATGTGTGTAATAGTAGGAAACTTTTATAGTAATTTTAATTTTTATAGATACTTTGAGGAATGTCCACATAATTAAAAGATGGACAACTGAGACCATTCTTTAGCTTTTTTCTGTGTTTGAAAACTTAATTTGGGGGGTGCCTGGGTGGCTCAGTTGTTAAGCGTCTGCCTTTGGCTCAGGTCAGCCCGCATCGGGCTCCCTGCTTGGTGGGAAGCCTGCTTCTCCCTCTCCCACTCTCCCTGCTTGTATTCCCTCTCTCACTGTCTCTCTGTCAAATAAATAAAATCTTAAAAAAAAAACTTAATATGGATGTAGATATTAATAGATATTAGATTGAACTGTATTTTTTATCTGAAGATTTGTTTTTGTTTTCTTCTTTGCTTAGTATGATTACTGATTTTTTTTTTTTTTTTTTTTTTAGATTTATTTATTTGAGATAGAATGAGCAAGAGAGCATGAGTGGGCCTTGAGGGAAAGGGAGAGGGAGAAGCAGGCTCCCCACTGAGCAGGGAGTCCAAAGCGGGGCTTGATTTCAGGACCCTGGGATTCTGACCTGAGCCAACGGCAGACGCTTAACCGACTGAGCCACCCAGGCTCCCCTACCCCTAATTTTCTTAATTAGGGGAGAGAATACATGTGTTTTGGGAGTCCTGGTTATAGTTGGTTAATATTCTTATGTTTTCACAGCATAGTAGGGCAGATCATATTAAATTATTTCTTCATGAGTGTTTTCTTCCAAATTCCTTGTAATAAGTTGTGTTTTTATCAGGACAAATTAGAGGACTCATGAAAAATTCCATTGTACACATAGATTATTCATAACAAACTCATTTTATTAGAAATAGTATAGCAGCTTCACTTCAGATCATATTGACTGATTATTGGAGTTTCAGATAGATGATTGAATTTGAAAACTGTGTCTCAAGGTCTGTTTATCTTTTTAAATGATTTTAAAATGATTATTGTTAAATACTTGTTTAAATGATAGGTTAACATTGCTTAGGTATAAATAAAAATATCATTCTTCAAAACAAGAGTTTTTTCAGGCCACATAGTCCTTTGGACTGTGATACACCAAATTTGAGACAATTTTTTTTTTCTAGATGTTTGGCTATAAGTGCCATAATTGTATAAAATCTTCACACACTGAGCATATGAAGCAAAGAAATCAAGCTATAAATCTTAGAAGGTGATTTTAGGTCCTGTTCTCTCTTTCTCTTTAGTTTTAGTTTTTCATTTCTGAAAAATAAGATGCTTATTCTAGTTCAATGAGTATGATAATATCATCTCATATTGTCTTCATTTTTTAAGATGAGATAGTTGATTGAGTGGAGAATAAATCATTTTGTTAAATGTTGACTCCCTTCTAGAATAAAAATGGGAAACTCTTTATCAGTAAATCATTGTTATATATACTTTAAATGTTTAAAAATATAAGAAAGGAATTATAGAAAAACTGAAAATGCTTAAATTAATACCATATACATGAATGATAGATAGCATTTATAATTGGTATTTTAATTATTACATGATATGTATATAAGTAATAACATTGTGATTGTTAGTCTAAAGAAATTAATGGTTTCTTCTTTTATACACTGTCACTATACTTGGACTTCCCTTCATTGCACTCATTTATTCATTAGTCAACAATATTCATTGTCTGCTATAGGCACTGTTCTAGACTTTGAGTGATACTAATCAATAATATAGACAGAAACTATTGATCTCCTGGAGCTTTTATTCTAGTGGGAATACAGATACTAAACAAGTAAGTATGTTTGATGGTAATAAGTATTCTAGAGAAAAGTAAGTACATCAGGGAAGGTAATAGGGAATGTTGGAGTGGGAAGTATACCATTTTTATATAGAATGGTCAGGGCAGGTTTTATTGAGAAGGTGACAGTTGAGTGATGATGACCTGAATTTGATGAGGAAACAACTATGGTGGGTATTTGGACAAGTGTGTTTCAGATAACAAGTTCAAAATCCTTGTATTGGGGGTAGGCTCATAATATTTTAGAAAACTAAGAAAGTAATTGTGTAATTATTTGTTTCATATTTGCTTTCTCAGTAGATTCTGTTATCCACTAAAATGGATATTATCTCTGTTTTGTCATCATTGCATCCTTGGCACTTAGTTTAGTGCCAAACAGATGGTAGGCAGTGGGGCAGTGGATAAATATGGATGAATTCATGAATGATGAGGGGGCGTTTTGAAGGAATCACCTGCCCGATCCCCCTTTCTGAAGTTCTATTTCAAACTGCAAAGGTCTTTATAGATCATAAAAAAACAAGAGAGTTCTTTAGGTAGAATGATTCTTCCAAAAGTCATTGTTGATTAGTAGTATTCTTGGGATGGCAAAGATTTTATTTCTTATCCTATTGATAGGGATCCTTTTGTTTCAGATGTTTGGTCTAGATTGGGAAGATCCTTGGCTGTGAAAGATATTCTTGCAGTAGAATCTGAAATCAGGTTGCTGGGTTAAAATTTCTGTTTGATACTTGCTAGCTATGTGACACTGTTCCTACCCCCCATTTAATTCACCTTTAAATGCCTTGGTTTTCTTATCTATAAGGTAGATATTGTTTTCTCTGTTCTAGTATTCTTTACACCGTAAACATTTTCTTTTGCATAATAGGATTTTCTCATTAATCTTCCAGTACACTACCATATAGACATTTTTCCCCTTTTTTATTTTTTATTTTTTTTAAAAGATCTTATTTATTTGTCAGAGAGAAAGCGAGCACAAGAAGGGGGAGCGGCAGGCAGAGGGAGAAGCAGACTCCCTCCTGAGCAAGGAGCCTGATGTGGGGCTCCATCCCAGGATGCTGGGATCATGACCTGAGTTGACTGAGCCACCCAGGCATCCCATTTTTTCCCCCTTTTTAAAAAGGGAGCTATGATTAAGAACATAGGACTTTGGAATTAAATGTACTTGGGTTCTATAAAAGCTTAGCTCTTAAAGTTACTTGTTAACATGTATCAAAGTTTTTATTTAACTAATGAGAGATTAATCAAGAAGACAGAACTGCTTCCAAGAGTATTTGAGCATAAGGAATTCACCTACTCATTAAAGAAAGGGATGCCATGATAAAATGACTAAGCTACATAGGAGTCTGATAACTTTTTTTTTTTTTTAAGATTTATTTATTTTAGAGAGGTGGGGAGGGGCTGAGAGAGAACCTCAAGCAGACTCCTTGCCAAGTGCGGAGACTGATGCAGGGCTCGATTCCATGACCCTGACATCATGATCTGAGCTGAAACCGAGAGTAGGCCACTCAACCGACTGAGCCTCCCAGGCACCCCAGAAGTCTGGTTAACTTTTAAAGGACAGGGAAGCCATATCTCCTTTGGGATTTAATCCTCAGAAAATTTGGAATGTAAAACATTGAGTTCAATTTAAATATCATCATGGTCTTTATCATCATCTCTAATATCAAACTGGATTTCATCATCATTTCCATCACCAAATGTATATCTCATTGATTTTAGCAGGCTTTGGAAGCTTGCCACATGCCCTCAGATTTATACCTTCATCTGCATTGTAGTTTAAAATTACATCAGTTCTGTTATCCTCATAGTCTGTCAGACCGATATAATGTATGAGGTATTTATTCAAGCCATTTTTCTCAGTTTTCCTTTCATATGACATAATCTCTTCACACCATCAAGACACATTACTTCTGATTATACATTTCCCAATATTTTGATTACTTGGTTATACTCTTATTCATCCTGTTTACACACCAGCTTTTTTCAGGTTCATTTTCACTCTTACCTCTGCACCTGTTTTTACCTCCTTTACCTTTTTTCTTGGTCATTACAATACCTCATGGCATCTTAGTCTCCTTTCCTGTGGTGGTGGTGGCAGCTGTTCTTCCAAAAGGCACATGGGATTACCTAGCATGTTACGCAAAATGGCACTCTGCAGGTGCGGGAGAGTTTTGAGACTGAGCTTTTCTGAGCCAGCCTCAGCGGCAGCAAATCCATATCCCTCCCTCTTCCCTTTCCATGTGTGTTAATGTGTTTAAGGTTTTCTAGGGCAGGTCTAGAGGAAACCTTTATTCTTGTGCTCTCTTAGCCTCATTACTAAGGTGGACCTCTCTTTGGGACTTTACTAAATGTCGCAAGGATTCAGTGAGGACTCTCTATCTTGTTTGTAAGAAGTCTAATGATTCCTGGCCCTCTGTGAGCTCTAGTATCATCAAATAATTTTACTCAACGTTAGCTACCTGGTAATTTTTCTTTCCCAGAACGTGGCTTTGCTTAACCTTATGTGTTTTCACCCTATGCATATATAGGTTGTCATTCAGGTAATTTAAGGGGATCTCTCTCTCTCTCTGTCTTTTTTAAAATTTAAAAAATAGGTCTTTGCATAGTTCTCTCACTTCAGGGACTTTTCCCCCCAAATAGTTGTTTTGTTTTGTTTTTGTGGTCTGACTTCTGCCTTTTCAACTTAGCAATGCACTAGATTATTTTTGGGTTTCCCCTTCAACATACTGTAACCTCAAAAGTGCTTTCAGAAAGAATCCCAGGTAATTATAGTTCTTCCCTGTTCCCTTTCTTCTTCTTCTTCGTCTTCGTTGTCTTCATCTCCTTCGTCTCCTTCGTCTTCTCCTCCTCCTCCCTTCCTCCCTGGAATCAGTTTTGTGTTTCCTGTTGTCCAAAATCAGATACATAGTTTATTCCATTTTCTAGTTGTTTACATTTGGAAGTTAATTCTGGATCTTATTACTCCCTTGTGGTAAAAGTAGAGATCTCTTTAACACTTTCAAAATGAGGAATGATATTCTTAGCAAGTGATATGTCCTGCCCATTTCAAATTGTGTTCAAATACCATTATGTGTAAAAATTCACTTTTAAATGTTGCTTAAATTAAATTGATCTTAGTAACAACATTTCTGTTATTATTCCACACATAGTTATAAATAAAAGCTGCTTTGGCTGCTTTTCATCTAATATTAGCTCCCAGTCAACTGATGCATTAAATTAAAGTTGGTGTAACGCTAATGATTTATAATAGCTGATTCTTTTTGGTACTTTTATGCCTCACTGAGGATCACTGGCTGTTTTATGATACTTTTCTTTCTTTCTTTTTATTTATTTCTTTTTAAAGATTTTATTTATTTATTTGAGAGAGAGAATGAGATAGAGCATGAGAGGGGGGAGGGTCAGAGGGAGAAGCAGACTTCCTGCTAAGCAGGGAGCCCAATGTGGGACTCGATCCCAGGACTCCAGGATCATGACCTGAGCCGAAGGCAGTCGCTTAACCAACTGAGCCACCCAGGCGCCCATCTTTCTTTTTTTTTTAAACAGGAATCAGTATAACTAAAAACAAACAAACAAACAAAAAACCTTAAAATAATTCTTACTTGGTATAGTAACTTTTTAAAAAAGATTTTATTTATTTATGAAAGAGAGAGCACATGAGTGAGGAGGGGGGAAAAGGAGAGGCAGAAGCAGACTCCCCGCCGAGCAGGGAGCCTGACGTGGGGCTCAATCCCAGGACCCCTAGATAATGACCTGAGCCGAAGGCAGATGCTTAACCAACTGAGCCACCCAGGCACCCCAGTATAGTAACTTTTTACTAATAAAAATATGTTTTATGTTTCATCCATTGAGGATCCAGTGAAATATAGTGTAAGTTTAGTACTGCTCAATTCTTTAAAAATCCTCCAATTAGTTTAAGAACATTGATAATTGGAAGTAGAGTATAAACATGAACTGGTATGAACTTACCTGAGAATGTCTCATTAAGTTTGGAATTAGGGAAAAAGGATGTGTTTGATGAAGAACAATATACTGAGCTGAATTTTTTTTTTTTTTTTATAGGATATGAGGTGTTCATGAAAGTGAATGATTCTCATGGTTGATTCTATTGGTGACATGACCTTCATTCATCATTAATGCTTACAGTATTTCAAGTTACCGTATTAGGTGCAAGATTCTTCTTCTAATAGTCATTATGTGTCTGTGCTGTTCTTGGAAGAGAGACTGCAAATTCTTAGGAGAGTGTTTGAAAATGAACCAATAGCAGCACTGTGATTTGTATGTTGTGTACTCAGTATTTATTTATTTATTTATTTGAGTGGGAGAAGGGGGGATTTTCATTATATTTATTTTTTTAGAGAGGGAGGACACAGGCATTTTTGACTCTGGGATTAGAATTGTACATTGTTAATCTTAGGAAAAAATACTAAAGAAATTTATAGCCATAATATATGTATCTCTCAAAGGATGAGAGTCAGGGTTGTAATTATAGGTGAAAGAACTATAAATTTGTTAGTTCTTACAGATGGCAACAAAATGTCTGATTCTGTTACTTTTTCTTTGTTTTTTTTTTTTTTTTTAAAGATTTTATTTATTTATTTGACAGAGAGAGACACAGTGAGAGCAGGAACACAAGCAGGGGGAGTGGGAGAGGGAGAAGCAGGCTTCCCACGGAGCAGGGAGCCCGATGCGGGGCTCGATCCCAGGACCCTGGGATCATGACCTGAGCTGAAGGCAGACACTTTAACGACTGAGCCACTCAGGTGGCCCATGTTACTTTTTATTATTTCTTAAAATATTTTTCCTGATGTCTTTAAAAACTACTGCTTCTAGACATATCCATTGAGTGTGGTGTGGCAAAAAACTGTTTACTCTTTAATTTTTTGACAGCAGATGTAAAATGCAGACATCTATTCAAGATCTTTTAGATACTAATGATTATTCAAACTAATGTATGACAGTCACTAGATACCTTTGCCAAAGCTGCTTTGGGTTTATCTGTTACTAAAATGCACTGCATTTCATCCTCCTCAGTTGCTTATCATTGAAATTTATGGATTATGTTTGTTATTTTGATAGTGTTGTTTTCTTGTAACTCTGCCCCTGAAGAGTAATAATCCCTTGGTCAGTCAAACCATACTGCTTTGATTGATTTGGAGTCAAGACAATAGATCTAGCTGTGAATTTTGGCTCCTGGTTTTGTGACCTTAGGTGAGTTACTTAACCTCTGCTGGTTTATTATTATAGTATGGTAGTTAATTGAGTAGACTCTAGAGTGTTTGTGAGGATTTGCATCCTGGCTGTGCTTTTTTTTTTTTAAGAGAGAGAGCTAGCAAGCATGTACACTCATGCATGCACACGTGTGTGTGTGGGGGGCAGAGGGAGAGAATCCCAAGCAGACTCCACTGGGGGGTGGGGAGGGAGGGGCCAATCTCAGGACCCTGGGATCATGACCTGAGCCAAAATCAAGAGTTGGATGCTTAACTGACTGAGCTACCCAGGCTCCCCATGGCTCTGCTACTTACAAGCTATGTGACTTTGGGCAAGTTACTAACTTTTCTGCCTTCTCATCTGTAAATTAGGGATAAAAATAGTATTTATCTGTAAAATACTTTAGTAAGCCGGGCACATACTAAGCACTCAATAAATGTTTGCTATTGTTATTTTCTATAAAATGAGGACAAAAATAACATAATAGGGTTATTATGAGGCCTGAATGAATAAATAGATCACTTTGCACAGGAACCTACTACATGTTCAGTAAATGAGGTACTATAATGGGATTGATGATAATTATGATCATGCAGCAGATGTGTCTATGGAATAAGATCCAAGATTTGTAACAAAAGAGAGCACACTCGAGTGCCATTGATTTGCTAATTGGTTGAGACACACAGAGTGAGTTGCAGTGTTCTCTTAGGTCACTTGTACAAAACAAATCAACTTTTGTATCCCAGTTGGTACACAAGATGTGATAGATGAAAACTCCTATTCAATAAGTCGTCAGAATTGTAATCTTATTATACTTGTTATGGTATCAGTACAGTTTAGGATTGGTCACACTCCACAAACAGCCAAAGAAGTAAAAGTATATATTGGGGAAAGCTTTTATGTTAGCTCTGTTGATTAAAGATATGATATAAAATTTCTGCCAGTATCAAGCGTTACTCAGAATCTGTGAAAAATGGATAGGAACTTGTGATGCAGGCTGCTGGTATACTACCCAACCTTAAATCTGTTTTTCTCTTCTATATTAATTGATCCTCTTTTTTTTTTTTAGGTAGGTACATTGACACCTTGGAGAAAAGACTGTATTTTGTAGATAAGTGACTAAGTTATGGCAATAAAGATAAAGCAGAAATAGTATGTGTTTGTGTGCTTGTAAAGGTCAGTGACTCCTCTGGAAGAGATCCCATTTTGCCATTCAGTTTCTCCTTTTTGACCTTTATTGAAGACATAGTAACTAGAGCTTTAGCAAACATTTTGGACTATAAGGTGATCTTGACGATGGAAGCCAGTCACAGAGAATGGTGGAAGAGAAAGTTAGAAACTTGGGTCCCTGAGGATACTATGCAACCACCATCTCTACGTGGCCTTTCTCTAGATGACTTTTACAAAAGAAAAAATAAACCTCAATCTTGTTTAAGCCAAGCTGCTCTTGTGTTGGGGTATTCTGTAATGTGCAGAACCATATCCTTATACTGAGGGGAAGCAGTATAAATAATAAAGCACTATTGAGATTTAATGGTTTGTGTGGGAGGAGTGAAGATATAAGGAGAATTGGAGGCTAACACTAAATGACTAAGGAGGGATGCCCAGTCCTTAAGTGTCTGCTTTTGGCTCAGGTCATGATCCCAGGGTCCTGGGATCGAGCCCTGCATCGGGCTCCCTGCTCAGCGGGAAGCCTGCTTCTCCCTCTCCCACTCCCCTTGCTTGTGTTCCCTCTCTCGTTGTCTCTCTCTCTGTCAAATAAATAAATAAGGTCTTTAAAAAAGAAAAGTGACTAAGGGATTGTGGGTCTACTTTGATCATACTGGTGAAATTTTATTAGATTAATAGGAAATAGGAAATTTATTGTACATAGAATTGTACATTGATTCATGTACCTGTTGGCCATTTGTATATCATCTTTGGGAAAATGTATTGAGAGCCTCTGCCCATTTTTTAAATGGATTGTTTGGCTTTTTTCTATTGACTTGCATGAGTTCTTTATATATTTTGGATATTAATCCCTTATCAGATATATATCTTACAAACATTTTATCCCGTTCCATAGGTTGTCTTTTCATCTTATTGATGGTTTCCTTTGTTGTACAGAAGTTTTTTTAGTTTGATGTAGTCCCATTTGTTTATTTTTGCTCTCGTTGCAATTGCTTTGGTATCAAAGTCAAAAAAATAATTTCCAAGACTGATGTAAAGGAAGTTACAAGATCCTGTGGTTCAGAGTCTATGGGAATAAAGAAAGGCTTAACCCATAGACCTTTATTTACTAATAAATTATCATAGCTTTCATTTAGCAAGCCCATACTACATACTAGTCACCATGACTAGCACTTCACACAAATACCTCAGTTCAAAACTACTATAAATATTCATTTAAACTAGTAAAGTAAATAAGGGTTAATAGTCTCACTCAATCAAAATATTAAAATAAAAGCTATAATAATTATAGCCAATATGTTCTAACTCTACTTGGTTTGAAATGAGTGTTATTAACTAATTTACAAAGAGGTTAAATACTATGGTCACAGTCACAGCTAGAAAGTAGATGAAATGGGCAAACACAGTTGACTATAAACCTCCCTCACTGTTAAATTTCTAATGATTATATTGCTAAACATTACTGAGTATATCTCTTTGTATAGATTTTTTTAGTAGTTGCTTTAAGTATTACCTGAAAGATACATAACTTATCACAGTCTTCTCACATTGATGTCTTACGAGTTTGAGTGAAATGTAGAAACTTTACCCCTCTGAAGTACCATTACTCTCTCTCACTTACAATATAATTGTCTTAATTTCCCTCTACATGTATTTAAAACCATAACAGGCATTATCAAAACATAATGTAGAAAAGTCAAGAAGAGAAAGGAAATTCTTTTATATTTACCCATGCTTTTGCTCTTTCTGTTGTTCTTTTTTCCTTCTGGGATATATGAAGCAAAAAGAAAACTCAGAACTCACTGCTATGTTATTGCTTTAGTTCCTAGATTATTAGCAGCTCTGCCTTTTCTATCTTTCACAGTCCTCTTGTATTTGTTTTATATAGAGTGTCCAGGGTTTTTAGCTGTTCTTAGTGGGAGGGATAGGAAGAAGTCTGTCTTTACCATCTTGGAATGGAACCAAAAATCACGTCACTATTTTAAATGTAAAAAAATTAAGTCAAATGGAATTTGTTTTATCTAGCTTTCCTAACTGTGTGCTATTTGGGAGGAAAAGTTTGAGGCCTTTCAATCTCTGAATTAAATTATACTTGAAATGATCTAGTGATATAGCTGCTTGTCCTTGAGTTAAAAGGTATGTGTGGAAGGAGATTTTCTAGCCTCCTTGTAATTCTTAAAGTCAGCAGGCTATTCTTAACAGTAACAAAAAAATAGCAATCATTGGTTTTGGTTCTGCCGCTTACTGACTTTACAACCTTGGGAAAGTTATTTAATCTCAATGTGCCTTAATTTTCTCCACTGTAAAATAGGGATAATAGTACTTACATCAGGAGGTTGTTGAGAAGATTAAATAGTATTATAATTGTGAAGTACTGCAAAAAATACCTTGCATTCAGGAAGCACTACATAAATGTAGCTGTTATCATCATTACACTTAGAATGATAGGCCCCCTATGATAGCAATTATTATAATCATTTCAAGGATAAAAAATTCAGGCTCAATCTGCCTTCAGCTCAGGTCATGAATCTGGAGTCCTGGGATTGAGCCCCACATCAGGCTCCCTGCTCAGTGGAGAGTCTGCTTCTCCCTCTGCCCATCACCCCGCTCATGCTCTCTCAAATAAATAATAAAATCTTTAAAAAAAAATTTAGGCTCAGAGAAGGTAAGGTGCCCTATTTTAATTCCTTGTTGGCCCAATTCTATATTGGTATGGCCAGGATTTAGACCTGTTCTGCCTGACCTTAGAACTTAGAGTTTCCAAGGCATCATGCTATGTACCTGTCAACATCAAATCCTTCTGCATCCCGCATTTTCACCTAATATTATATTGTGTGTATTTGTCTTAATTAAGCTGAGCCATGGTAGCTCACCAGTGATTATCCCATAACTTATTTAAACTTCTCTTTTTAGGATATATAAATTATCTCTCTGTCACTCATCTGGCTCACATATTAGTGAATTATTAGCCAATAATATCGTCATAATATTCTGCATACATGCAGTAGCAAAGATTAGCCTTTAAAGGGCTTTCATGCCTCTTAGATGAAGATTGAAATGTGTGTGTATTTTTAAATATATCCCACTAAATTTTTCTGTAGCATAAAATGTTTATTACACTTTTGAAACTCTCTTGTTCTTTAGAAACAGTTTTAAGTCTGTTTGAATCTGAATTTTTAATCTGTTTTTTTAGAAAGTTTTCTAGAAAGATTGTGACTCTCTATTCATTACTTGTATCTGACTTAGAATTTTTCAGTACATTTGTCTGCCCTTCTTAGCTATGAAATGTGATGTTTTTTAAGTTTTTAATTTTAATTCCAGTATAGTTATAGTGTTATAATTAGTTTCAGGGGTACAATATAATGATTCAATAGTTCTGTAGAACTGTATACATCATTACTCAGTGCTCATCATGCGAAGTGTACTCTTAATCCCCTTCACCTATTTTACCCATTTCCCCCAAACAACTCCCCCTGATACACTTTATTTTAAATGAACACCCTCAGTTAAAGTTACTACTTTTTCTTCAACAAGAGCATTTTTTACTTGAAGCATATTTCAGAGTACATGGTTCTAAAAGATACATATAAAACATTCCATCCAAGAAAAATAGAGTATATATTTTCCTCAAATGTACACAGAAGAATCCCCTGGTTAAATCACATAAAAAGAGACATAACAAATACTACAAATTTAAGAAGACTGAAATCATACCAAATATATTTTCCAGCCACAATGATATAAAACTAAAGATCAACAATAAAAGAAAGCTGGAAAAATCTACAATACAAATATTAAATATTTAATATGCAAATATTAACACACTACTGCATAGGCAGTGGACCAAATAAAAAATCAAACAGCAAATCAAAATATGTGTCAAAACTAAAGAAAAAGAAAACACAATATTCCAAAACTTATGAGCTGCAGCAAAAGCAGATGTTAGAATGAAATTTATATTCTGATGCTTGTATTAAGAAAGTTCAAATAAACATTACACCACAAGGAACCAGGAAAAGAAGAAACTTAGCTGAAATTTATTAGAGGAAGGAAATAACAAAGAAAAATCAGAAGTAAATAAAATAGAGACCAGAATAAAAAAATAACATAACATTGAAAGTAATGATCATTAAAAAAAAAAACAAACACAAAATTGGCAATGCTTTAATTACATTAACTAAGAGAAAAAGATTCAAAAACCAAAATGAGAAATGGAAGTGAAAACAATGTAACAGTAACCACAGAAATACATAGTGTGATAACAGATTACTATAAACAATAATATAATAAACCCAAATAATTTCTAAAAATGTACAATTTACCACAATCTAATCATCAATCTTGAATCCAAGAAATAGGAAATCTTAGACCAATCATATGAATGAAAGTTGAATTAGGAATCAAAAAACTCCCAGCACATGGTTTCATCGGTGAATTCTACTCTTTATCAAAATCTTACAAATAATGGAATATAGGGAGCACATTCAAAATCATTCCATGAGGCCGGTACTACCCTGATACCAAAGCAGGGTAAAAATAATACAAGAACAAAAAAATCTAGTTTGATCTAAGTTTGCTACTCCAACTTTCTTTTGACATCCATTTGTGTGATAAATGTTTCTCCACCATCTCACTTTCAATTTGCAGGTGTCTTAAGGTCTAAAATGAGTCCTTTTAGGCAGCATATAGGTGGGTCTTTTTTTTTTTATCCATTCTGACACTCTGTGTCTTTTGATTGGGGTATTTAGTCCATTTATATTCAAAGTAATTATTATTATTATTATTATTATTATTTTCAGATTTTATTTATTTGACAGAGAGACAGCGAGAGAAGGAACACAAGCAGGGGGAGTGGAAGAGGGAGAAGCAGGCTTCCTGCTGAGCAGGGAGCCCGATGCGGGGCTTGATCCCAGGACCCCGGGATCATGACCTGAGCCGAAAGCAGACACTTAATGACTGAGCCACCCAGGCGCCCCAGTAATTATTATTTTTTAAAAGATATTTATTCAGAGAGTGTGCGTGGGGGGAGGGGCAGGGGGAGGAGAGAGAGAACTCAAGTAGACTCTGTTCTAAGCATGGAGCCCAACATGATCTCATGACCCTGAAATCATGACCTGAGCCAAAATCTTGAGTTGGATGCTTAACTGACTGAGCCATCCAGGTGCCCCCAAAGTAATTATTCATAGATATGTATTTATTGCCATTTTGTTATTTGTTTTGTTGTTGTTTTTGGAGATTTTCTACGATTCTTTCTTGTCTTTGATACTTTTGGTTTCTCCTTTACAAAGAGTCCCCTTTAATATTTCTTGCAGGGCTGGTTTAGTAGTTATGAACTCCTTCAGTTATTGTTTGTGTGGGAAACTCTTTATCCTCTCCTATTCTCAATGATACCCTTGCTGGATAGAGTATTTTTGGCTGCAGATTTTTCCCATTCAGCACTTTGAATATATCGTGCCACTCCTTTCTGGCTTGTTAGGTTTCTGTTGAGAAATCTCCAGCTAGCATTATGGGTTTTCCCTTGTATGTTATGGATTTCTTCTGTCTTGCTGCTTTTAAGATTTTTTTCTTTATCACTATATTTTGCAAGTTTAATTATAATATATCTTGGTGTTGGCCTGCTTTTGTTGATTTTGATGGCAGTTCTCTGTGCCTCCTGGATCTGTATGTCTGTTCCCTTCCCCATATTAGGGAAGTTTTCTGCTATTATTTCTTCAAATAAATTTTTGCCCCCTTCTCTCTCTCTTCTTCTGAGACTCCTATAATACAAATGTTATTGCGTTTGATGTAATCACTGAGTTCTCTAAGCCTATTTTTGTGTTGCATGATTCTCTTGTTCAGCTTCATTATTTTCCATTATTTTGTCTTCTGGGCTCTGCAGCTTATCATGAGTTGGCTTGAATGCAAGTGTTTGATTTGAAATTATTTTTGGATATATTTCTTTCTGAACATCTAGTTTGGACACTTCCTATATATAAAAATAAATGAATAAACATATGAAAATGACTTTGAATCTTAGTTTTAATTCTTCTAAGGCTTGATTTTAATTTTATTTTGCCTAGGATTTTAACTATAGGTATTAAATAAATATGTGCACACTTGGGTAATATTCATGCACTCAGGTTTTCATTCAATAAATACTAATAAAGGGCTTGCTCTGTTTTAGGCACTGTGCTCTAAGTCCTTGTTCTACTAGTTCATACCTTGTAGTATTGGAAATAAATAAGTCAGTAAGTGTTGTGATAGAGAATAATAGAGGATGGTGAGTGCTTTTTAAAAAAGATAAGGTGTTGTAGCATTTAGGGTCCCAGTTTTGTTCTGGAACCTACCCTTAGGGTTAAATCCTGATTAGTCTAAGCCATAATGGTAATCCCATCCCACTTGTCAGTGATTGATTTTGTGAGGCACAGGTGAGTCAGTCCTGGATAATAAGATGTGCAGATCTTCTAGGGGATACTTCTGTTAGTAGTTTCTTCTTCCTTAAATTGAGATGGACTAAAGGTGATTACCAATTGTTCTTTGGTAATGTATGTACCATAATTACATGTAGCTGGGATGGAGGCAGCCAACTTGTTCATGAAGAATGCTAGCCTTAGGACAGAAGCTGACATGCCAAGGGGATAGAATAGAAAGATTAAAATAGATTTTTGGAGTGATTAAATAAACTAACTTTTTGTCTACTGAGAAAATTTCCTTATTTTTAAAGCTATTTTGAGTTAGAGTTTCTCTAACTTGTATCCTAACATGTCATAATCGATACAGTTTATCAGGGACTATCTCTGAAAAGAGGTGACATTTATTTAAGTAGAGATATGAATTATAAGAATGAGCCAAAGGAATTATAGTTCAGGTAGAAGGAACAGGAAGAATGACGGTGCCATGATAGGTAAGAACTTGGCAGAAGGCTAGCATACCTACTTTCTGATGACCAAGGGAAAAATAGTAGTAACTAATGCAAATCACCATTACATATATTATTTCATGTAATCTTTACAATTATGTGAGGATGTACTGTTATTCCCATTTTATAGTTGGGTAAACTGCCTATATATTTATAGCCAGTCATTAATTTAAAATGGTTGCTGTTTCTACTCTGTCATGCTGCCAATCAAGTATATATTATGTAATACTGGATAATCAGATAAAATGGTAAGGGTATACATTTTATTTGAATTTTTTAGTATTACTACTTTTCAGCAGTTTTAATCTATTCAGGCCAAAGGTACAGATGCCAAGGCCAGATTTCTGGACCCATTTGAATAGTACAAATTAATTGCATCAGTAAACACAGCCTGGTGTGTTATCTTGAATTAAGCTGAGTGAGATACTCCTGATGGAAACCTCATAAATGTGATTATTTGTTTGCACTTCAAAATGAGGAAGATTAATTTCTAAGATATTGGCTGGTTTCAGTGAATTTAAATAGAGTATTTTGTGCTTAGGTATTCAGGATGCCTAGCATTTTAAATTCGTATGTGCATATACTGTGACCTTACTGATAAGCAGTGTGAAAGTATGATCGATGACTCTGGAAGTCATAAATGAAAATTGAATTTTATAGTCTTGGTAGGGGCTATATGAAAATTTCCTTTTCTGTCCTCTCCTATTCTCCCCCTTCCCCTCCACTGCCTTCTTGCCTCCCATTCTACTTTCTTCCTCCCTGCCTTTATTCTACATTTCAGTTTAGTTGATTACATCAGTGCTTTTTACCATAATAAAAGTTGATTTCAACTAGCATTAAAGGGCCATATTTATGATACTTTTTTTTCCTTGTTTGTTTCTACTTTCTTAAATTAATAAACACATAATTTTATAAACTTCTCTTTTCCATAGGGAGGCTAGACAGTAAGTGGTAGTTTAAATAAATTATATATAACAGTACTTAATTTAAAAATGAATTTAGATCAAATGGGAGGATATTTAAAGTCTTGGGTATATGTTAATCTAGAATTGAATTCTGTATGTACAGGGCTTTTAAAATATTTGTACTTTTTTTTTCTTTTTTTCCCCCCAAGATTTTATTTATTTATTTGAGAGAGAGAGCATGGGGGCGGGGGTAGAGGCAGAGGGAGAAGCAGAATCCCCGCCAAGCAGGGAGCCTGACTCAGGGCTCTATCCCAGCACCCTGAGATCATGTCCTGAACCAAAGGCAGACACTTAACCAACTGAGACACTCAGGTGCCCCCCCCAAAAAAATATTTGCACATTGTAATTGATAACTAGCTTTTCTCCAGAAGTTTTATTTATATTTCCCTTTATCAACCTGATACATTTAAAATGCAATAGTTACACTTAACTTCTGCTACATTATAGTAGTTATTAATTAAACTTGTTAAAGAAATCATTTTCTTTTCTGTTAAATTTTTCATTTCATTACAGTGAATTACTTCAAGAAGTAGTCTGTAATAATGATTTGGTTTTTCCACTTTCCAGTTAAGAAAGTAAATTCTTCTAAAGATGATAACTCTCTGAACTATATATTTTATAATGATAATAACTAGTATATATTTATTATAATTTAGAGAATCATTTGAATATTTGTGATTATTTCTTTTGTTCTGAGAGAAGGTTAGGCTACTAAGAAAACTGAACACAGTTTATGGTTTGTTAATTTTATTACTGGTTATTTGAGTTGATTCTTACTGTTTTTGAAATGTGTGCAAAATACAATTTTCACATTAACATTTGGATTGAAGTTGATTATATCTATAGAATAATTACCTTTGGAATTTTTTCATTAAAAAAAAGAATGTACAGTAATTTTGCTGAAAAAAAAACTCTTCCATTGAAACTCAAGATGCAAGCACATAAGTTAGCCATTTAGTGACTTAGCAGCCTCCAATTATTGACATTCCCAATTACATTCACAAAATGGAGATAGTTTAAACTTTCTCTTAAAATGTTTTTCAACTGTATTGAAACATAATTTACATCAATAAAATATACCCATATTAAGTGTACAGTTAGATGATTTTTCTCAAATATATACCTTCATGTAGCTGTCATTCCCCTTTTTAGTCAGTCACCTGCTTGCTCCCTGGCCCTTTGTATTAGTTTCTTTGTTCTAGAATTTCATATCAGGGTGAATTTTTTTATCCCTGGTATCTTTAGCCAGACATGTTACTGAGATTCATCCATGTTATATATATTAATAGTTCGTTCCTTTTTACTGTTGAATAATATTCTATTATATGAATAAGTCACAATTTGTTTATCCATTCATGTGTTAGTAGATACTTGGATTTTTGTGAAATTTTGGCTCTTATAAATCAGCTGTGAACATTCTTGTACAAGTCTTTGTATGAACATATGTTTTCATTTCCCTTGTAAATACTTAAGAATGGAATTGTTGAGTTATATGGCAAATAAACATTTAGCTTTTATGAGACTGTCAAACTTTTTTTTCCTTTTTTCTTTTCTAGAAAAATTCATGTAAAATTGCTGTTACATCTTCTATAAATATGTTTGGTAGAATTCACACATAAAGTCATATGGGCCTGGAGTTTTCTTTTTGGGAAAATTTATAAATACGAATTCAACATCTTTAATCGTTATGAGCCTATACAGCTATTCAGATTGTCTACTTCTTCTTGATTGAGCTTTGGTTATTTCTTTTAAAGAATTTGCCAGTTTCAGGTCTGGCTTTGTACTTGTTGACACAAAGTTGTTTACAGTATACCCTTATTATCTTTTTGTAGCATCTGTAGTGATGCTCCCTCTTTCATTCCTAATATTGGCAACTTATGTCTTCTTACCCCCCCCATTAGTTCAGCTGAAATATTATCAATTTTATAGGTCTATTCAAGGGTCTTGTTTTTGGTTTCATTGTGTTTTTTTCTATTGCTTATCTGTTTTATATTTCATTGATAGAGTTTACATTTTGAATCTTTTACCTATTTCACCAAACTTTCAAATACTGTCATACCTCTTAAAAGATAATGTAGGAACTTTAAAATAATACCATTCCCTTTTCTGCCTGTCATCCTTTATTATTGTCATACACTTTATGACATTGTTACATGTCTCATAATACTTTGTCATTACTTTAGTTTTAAAGATTCAAATTTATTTTAGAAGAAATTAAAATGAGGTTTCATTTATACTTACCATCCCTTTTAATATGTCTGTTTAGATCCATTGTTTATATTCACATTTCAATCTATAATCAGCCTGATAAGCATCCTTTTACATATATCTTGTGGTATCTGCTGCCAACAAGTTCTTTCAGCTTTTGATTACTGAAAATGTACTTGTTTTGCCTTTATCTTAAAAAAAAAAACACAACTTTTTATTTGGAATAATTTTAGAATTACAGAAAATTTGCAAAGAAAGTACAGAGAGTTTCCATATACTCTTTGCCAGGTTTCCCATCTTACACAGCTGTGGTAATTTGTCAAAACTAATAAATTAACATTGGTACAATATTATTAACTAAATATTATTACAGATCATAATGGATTTCACCAGTTTTCTTCTGGTGATATTGTAGATCCAATCCAGGATACCATGTTGCATATAGTCATTATATCTCCTTGGTCTTCTCAAATCTTTGACAGTTTCTTGGTTGTTTCATGTTTTTCTTATGACCTTGATAGTTTTGAAGAGTACATTCAGGTCAGTTTGGGTTTGTTTAGTATCTTTCTCATTACTAAAATGGATTACGGGTTTACAGATAAATACTATAAACATGATGTACCCTTCTTCATTACAACATTTAGAATTGTTCCATCACTATAAAAATTTCCCCTGCAGCCCCTTTGTAATCTGCCTCTCCTTGCATCTTCAATTCTTAGCTACCGCTGATCCATTTTTCATCCTACTTTTCCATCTTTCATATGTTAAATAAATGAATCACAATGTGCAGCTTTTGATTCTTCATTCACTTAGCAAAATATATTAGAGATTCATCCATTTTATTGTGTGGATCAATAGCTCGTTCCTTTTTATTGCTGAGTAGTATTCCATTGTTTTTGACATATCAGAGTTAAATTCATTCACCTGTTAAAGGCTACCTCAATTTTTTTTCCAGTTTTTGCATATTATATGTAAAGCTGCTATAAACATTTAGTATCAGTTTTTATGAGAACATAAGCTTTCATTTCTCTTGGGTTGATACCTAAGAGTGGCAGTCTTGGGTAAGTGTAGTTTTAACTGTGAATCCTAAAACTAAAACTTCTTTAAGAAAACATAGGAGAAAATATATGGGACCTTGGATTTGGGTTTGAATTTTTAGGTATAATACCAAAACCACAATTATGAAAAAAAAAAAAAGAATAAATCATATTTCATCAAAATTTAAAATTTTCTTGTGTGCAATACTGTTAAAAGAATGAAAAGGTAAGTCACAGACTGGGAGAAAATATTTGAAAAATCACTTATCTGGTGAAAGATTTGTATCTAGGATATGTAAAGAACTCTTAAATCTCAACGTAAACAAATAATCTAAAATAAAAATGGCAAAAGATCACAGTAGACACTTCACCAAAGAAGATATATGGATGGCAAATAAGCACAAGAAAAGAAAATTACTTGCTTAATGTCATTTGTTATTAGGGAAACTGAGTGCAAATTGAAACTACATCAAGATACCACTCTACAGCTATTTTAATTGCTTTAAAAAATTAACAATATCAAATGCTGGAGAGATTGTGGAGTAACAGGAATTCTCATTCTTTGCTGGTGATAACTCAGAATGAGCATCCACTTTGGAGTACAATGTGGCCTTTTTTTTTTTTAATAAATATACCTTTTCCTTAGGACACAGTAGTCCCACTTGTAGGTATTTACTCAAGTTAAGTGAAAACTTAAGTATAGAAAACTGCTTTTATTTTTGAAAATATTTTCACTAGATAGCAAAGTGTAGTTTTACCATTTTTTTTTAAATTTTAGCAACTTTAAAAGATGTTCCATTGTCCACTAGCTTGTACTTTTTTCTGAGCCCCCTGAAATTATTTTTACCATGTATTTTTTTTTCCATGACTATTTTTCCCTTCTAAATTGTGATTTTATTTGTATTTTACAATACGTTGGAAATTCTGCATATGCCTAAGACTCAGCTTATTTTCAGTGTACATTACTTTAAGTTTGATGACAGGTTTTGTTCTGAGAAGTCCTTTTTCAAACTGAATGTCAAAATGGGGAAATGCTGATAGTTCTAACTGGCCCTGAAGCTAATGGTGTAAATTGCTTTCTTGCTAATGATGATGGATGACTTTTATTTTGAGTTTTATCACCTAAACAAATTTTCAGTTCATGATGATAGTTACTATATGGTGATACAGCTGTGGGGAAAGCTGTAAAATACCGTAATATCTAAAGATAAGTGCATTTGTCACCATATATAGTTATAATTTTCTTTTTCTTGTGATGAGGGTATTTTTTTATTGCTCTGTCTTCAAGTCCATTGTACTTTTCCTCTGTAGTATCAAATCTGCTCTTTAATCCTTTCCAGAGAATTTAAAAAACTTTCAGATTTTTTTTTACTTATAGAAGTTGCATTTTTGTTGTAGTTTTTATTTTTTCAGTACAGTGATTTTTTAATTTAAATCTTAGTATATATTTTTAGTAGTTGTTTTAGTTTTCTTGTCTTCCTTCATCATCTCTGTCTTAGGGGTTTGTTTTAAATTGACTGATTTTCTTCTTGGTTCTGAGTCACATTTTTCTCCTTTTTGACATCATGGTAAAAACACAGTTTTGGGGGGGTAAAAATAATTCATAATTTATTAAACCATATTTCTTTTGGTGGGCAATTATGGTTTTTCCCAGTTTGGAGCTATTGCAAAAAATGTTGAAATGAGTAGCCTTGTAAAATGCATTTTGTTCATATGTTAAGACACATCTTAGTATAAATTACTGCTAGTGGAATTTCTCATCAAAGGACATGTTTTTACAGAAATACTTGATGTATAATGCCGTATTTCCCTTTGCATTGTGTATAAGTTTATACATACTTATATTGGCTAAATAAGTGCTGAATTATTTTTGAGTTTTAGAAGACCACCCTCTTATGAACTTGGTTCATAGTGGAACAAGTCTTTGTTCTGACTCTTAGTTAGTTCTATAGAATATTTTTATATACTCATCTTTTGCCCTTAGCATTAAAGTGAAGCCACTTGAATGTGATTCTTGGAAACATCATTTGCACATAGTCAGATGCTAAAGGAAGTCGGTATTGGTCATTTTCTTATTATTAGATATAAGAACAGTCAATTTGACAGTGTTATAAATGGTACTGCATTTGTTGTTGTTTTTCACAGAATGATTAAACTAGTTCTGTTTTTAAGAAATTAATTAGTTGGTATAGTTTATAGTCAGTTTCTCACTGTATCACTCAGTATGTTAGTTGCTGCAAGAAGAGGCTTTTTTGAGGTTGTTTCTGTGGAATTACTTCCCTTTGCAATTAGAATCCACTGGAATATTACCTCTTGAGGGCAGAGCTTCTCATTTGTCTTATTCACTGCTACAACTCCAGTGCCTAGGACAGTGTCTTTTATATGATAGGGACTTATTAAGTATTTTTCGAATGAATGAGTGATTGAATCATGGTGCTTTATAAAATTAGGTAAAGTACATGGTAAATTTGTTCCACTTGTTCTCCATTTCAAATGTTGATTAGAACCATGCTATATATTTTAAAATAAATAATGTGTAAATGGCTACACTGAGTGAATTAACTTATTTAGGAGGTAAACTACTCATGCCATCTCTCAAATGTGCTCCCTTCTCTACTGCAGCTGTGAAACTTTCCCGTCTTCTCAAGATACTAAATTCTCTCCTCTCAAGAAATCCCAGAGTAGTTATTTATATCAGATATCTTTTGTTCATCCTTTCTGTTTTGTATTTTGAATTACAATTTCATTTTTTTCCTATTTTATCTCCACTATTGGATTTTTTATACTTATTTTAATTTTCTAAATTATGTGTTGCTCTGGGGAAATGTTGGCTGACACTTAATGAGTTGATGGAAATGTTCTATATCTGCACCATTCATAATGGTAGCCATAGGCAAAAGTGGCTGTTGAACATTTGAAATGTGGCTACTGTGACTGAGGATAAATTTTTAATGTTAATTCTAGTTTAAGTAGTTGCATGTGGCTAGTGACTATTGAAGTAGACAGTGCAGCTCTAGGGCTTACAATTTACATTTTTAAGTTAACAGTCTAATGTGCAGTGAGAACTTTATGACAGTGTTCTTCCATTTCCTCCCTTCTCTCCTTTTGTGCTTTGTCATCAGATATTCTACAGATATATAAACCTAGTGATACATTATTGCTATTTTTGAGTTAGACATTATTAAATTAAGGGAAAATATGTCTTTATTTTCTTTAGATTTTTACCATTTCTGGTGCTGTTTCTTTGTGTAGATCCAAATTTCTATGTAGTATCATACTTCAGCTTGAAGGATTTTATTTAACTTCTTTTTGTAGTGCAGTTTTGCTGGCACAGACCATTTTTCAGCCTTTTTTTTTTTTTTTTTTTTTTTTTGCACAGACCTTTTTTTTGCCTTTTTTTTTTTTTTTTTTTTTTTTTCCTGGAAACTATTTTTGAAAGATATTTTCACTGGTTATAAGTTGACACTCTCCCCACTCCCATCCCCCCCACCCAAAAAGTTGTTGCTTCATTGTCTTCTGGCTAACATTGTTTCTGATAAGAAATGTGTTCTCATTCTTTGTTTACTTGTATGTAGTTTTTCCCCCAGCTAACTGTAAGATTTTCTATCTTTGTTTTCAGCAGCTTTGTCTACATTTTAAATTTATCCTTCTAGCAGTTCTCTGCATTTCTTGGATTTGTGTTTTATCATTCATTGATTTTAGAAAATATATTTTTTGGGTCATTATCTCTCCTCTTTTTCTGTAACTCCAGTTACATATGTGTTAGATCATTTGATAATCAGTGCTCCCACAGATTTTAAATTTCTTCTTTTTTTCTTCTTTGGGTTTTATTTTGGATGATATCTAACGACCTCTTGTCATGTTCGCTGATTAATTTTAACTTTTGTCCAGTTTTCTGATAAGCCTGTTGAAAGTCCTCTGATATTTTATTTTTGTTAATTTGGTATTTTATCTGCTGAATCCTCCATCTACTCATATATGTTGTCCATACTTACCTTAGGTTTTTTAATATATTAGTTATAATTATTCTGATTTTTCTGTCTGATAGTTCTAACATCTAGTTCCTTTATGGGTCTGGTTCTGGTGTTTGCTTTATCTCTTGAAAATGGTTTGTTATATCTTGCTTTTTTTATGTGTCTCATGATTTTTTGTTGCATGCCAGACATAAGTACAGAGCTGTAAAGACTGAGGTCAATAGTATTTATGCCCGGAAATAGGTATTTTTCCTTTTGAGGCTGTTTGTTTATGTATGGATGGGGAGTGAGTCATTCCAGTCAGTGATTAAGTTGGGTTTGTTTTGTTGTTGTTTTTGTAGTTGTTACCTTCACTGAGTCAGAGACTCAAAATTCTTGGAGTAGTGGAATGCTCTTACCTCATTCTTAGTGTGGGGCCTGGAGTGCTAAGATTGCTCAATATTCTAGTCCATCCTTACTAACGCTTTCCATGTCTTTGGATGGCTGCATCACAAGATAATCTCTCTCAATGTTCTTTGTAATTTTTGATTAGTTGTTGGAGAGTGTGATGTTTATTTTGTTGTCTTTCTTGAAAGAATGTTGAGTTTTGTTTTGATAGGCATTTAGTTTACTTCTAGATCACCTTGATCCTTTTGTAGCTTGTTTTTAAGTTTTGTTACAGCTTTTGTAAGCCTTTTCTTAATTCTATGGCTAGAGTCATTAAACTCTGGCTTATGAACTATCTATAGCCTATTTTTATATAGCTTTTGAGCTAAGAATGGATTTTACATTTTTAAAGGGCTATAAAGAAACAAAAATAAAAACAAAACATATGTGATAGAGGCTGTATGTGTCTCACATAGCTTATGGTATTTATTATCCTGCTCTCTAGAGAAAATTTTCTGATCCCTGACCTAGGGCTTACTTAACCCTAACTTCTTTTTTTTCTTGATTATTTTATTTTATTTTTTAAAATTATTAACATATAATCTATTATTTGTTTCAGGGGTACAGGTCTGTGATTCATCAGTCTTACACAACACACAACACTCACCACAACACATACCTTCCCCAATGTCCATCACCCAGCCACCCCATCTCCCCACCCCCAACCCCTCCAGCAACCCTCAGTTTGTTTCCTAAGATTAAGAGTCTCTTATGGCTTGTCTCCCTCTCTGGTTTTGTCTTGTTTCATTTTTTTCCTCTTTCCCCCTATAATCCTCTGCCTTGTTTCTTAAATTGTGCATATCAGTGAGAACATATGATAATTGTCTTTCTCTGATTGACTTATTTCTCTTAGCATAATACTCTCTAGTTCCATCCACATTGTTGCAAATGGCAAGATTTCAATATTTGATGGCTGTGTAATATTCCAACCCTAACTTCTAACGTCTAAGATGTTTTATTTCTTTATTCAGTAGGAAACTGAATGCACCAGGTTTTCTCTGTGGCATTTTCATTGTTTTTGGTTGGAACTCTTCTATAAAGGTTTTCCCCTTTATAGAATCTCTGAGAGATACTCACTTTTCAGTTACCTAGTATTTAATTTGTTGATAATTGTTCTTTGCCAGCCTCATAAAGTCTTATGCATGCAGAGCTTAGTATCCTATACACATTTTTGGATCCTTTTCTCTGGGCAGCTCCCTTCCCTTCAGTATACTGACTTGTAGATTCTCTCCCCCTTAAATTTCTTAAAACTTTAGTCTCTAACTTACCACTTCAGGAAGACAGCTGTGCTTTGCCTGGGTTCTCGACTTTTGTGTGGGTGTTCAGTAAATTTTAGGCAGAAAGCTAGAGTGATTATAGGACTTAACCTTTGATTGTTAACCTTATCCCAGACATCGCAATCTTGTCTGGCTATTGTCCAATCTCTGAAAACAGGTTTTCTAAATATTTAAGTTTTCTAGTTGTTTATATCTGAGGGCAAGTCTAGTGCCAGTTATTCTGTCATGGTTAAAAGTAGAACTCTGGTTAGCAAACATTAATAAAAATGCCTTTAGACTTCCAATATAGCATTAATCTAATATTTATTGAATTGCTTATTTGCTCTAAATTGAGTTTAGTTTTTATAGTATTTGTAAGATGTGTTAGAAGGATGTATAAGAAAACATGATTAAGATTAAATTCTGTCTGGTATCTTGAATGCCGGCTCTGGGCTTTAGACTTTGTACAGCTTGCTGGGGACAGAAAGAATAACACATGAACTGAAGACCAGGCACTCAGCCCCAGTAGGAAGTAGGCATGTATACTAATTATTGTTACATAACAAATCACCCTAAGACTAAGTGATTTAAAACAATTAATCTGTTGGTCAAGAATCTGGGCATGGCTTAGCTAGATCTTCTGGCTATGGTCTTTCAAGAGCCTGAAATCAAAATGTGGACCAAGTTTCAGTCACATTCAAGGCTTGACTGGTGCAGAATCCATTTCCAAACTTACTCACATGGTTGTTGGCAGATTCTGCTCCATTCCTCATGGGCCTTTTCATATGGCAGTATCAGAGTAACAAGAGGGAATGGGCGCAAGATAGAAATATGTCTTTTGTAAACTTATCTCAGAAGTGAAATCATATCACTTTTGCTGTATTCTATTTACAAAGCAAGTCACTAGGTCCAGCCCACACTCAGGAGGAGTAGATTACACAGGGCATGAGTACAGGACACAGGGATCATTGGCAGCCATTTTAGAAACTGCCTATAATAATATGTGGTATATAAATTATACAAAATATTATAAATGGATCTATAAAATAACATAACAGCATTAATACATGTAGCATAATAACAATTTGCTAGTGATATGCTAACTGCTTCCTATAGATTATTTTATCTAAGCTTTTTCTAGTATTCTGTGGGAGAGGTAGTATGTATTATATCCATTTTACAGATAAAGAAATTGAACTTCAGTAAGGTTACTTTGCTATGATGTAGCAGAAGGAAGATTCTAGTCCAGGCTTTGCCTATTCTACTACCCATATTTTTAATCTCTGTATCTTATCAGCATTAAAATACTATTACCTTTTATTGAGCACCTCTTATGTGCCAAGCATTAAGTACATTATATATTAACATCATTTAAGCCTCACAGTAACTTTATTAAAGCTCTGTTTTACTGATTATATACTTTAGCTTTCAGATTCAAGAAATTACTTTGAAAAATTACATACATTTTTTTGTTTCAGAGACATTAAGCAAATACAACCCAAAGAATCTCTGTAAATACAAAAAAAAAATCATTTAAATACCTACTACGTTAAAAAAAAAGTGGTATTCACTAATTAAATAAATTTGTGGAAGGAAGCCTGACATATTTCAATCCTTATAATATTCTGCAGTATATATATATACATACATATATATGTGTACATATATATTCTGCAGATGAAAGGTGGTATGTGAATCTCAAACAGGAATGAATTTATAAATACTTAAAAAGAAAACAACCCGCTCCTAGAAGAAATCTCAACAAACACTACTATATAAATTTTAGTTAGAAATTAGCTCATTGTAGTTAATGTTGAAATATTTTTACTAATGAATTTGAAATATTTTCACTAATAAAATCTTTCACAAATTGGCTTTCATATCAAGATCTGTACATACTTTCTTCAGTCATCCCATTGTCTTTGTGATATGAATCTTTTAGATGAGGAAAATAAGACAAAGTAAAGAGAAATTATTTTCTCATGTTTGAAAGGTACCATAAGTAGATGTTATGGTCTTTTAGACCAGTTTATTTTAATTATTTGAGGGTGTCTTGTAGGGTATATGTTGACAATAGTAAATCCTAAAGCTTATGGATGACTATTTTTGAACCATTTTCCTTATAATAATAGAATTGTCTTACTTTCTACATTCAGATTTGCTTTCGTAAGTGGGGCAAAAATGCAGTTGAAGCTGATGTGCATGAATTATGTCATATGTCATACTAGCATATGTCATGTGTGACATCCTTCACTCATTCATTCACTTATTTATTTATTTATTAAAAAATGTTATTAGTACCTACTAAGTGCCAAGCACTGCTCTAAGTACTTGGGATACATCAGTGAACAAAATGGATAAAAATCATGGAGTTTACATTTTGACAGACATGGTTCAGACAATAGGCTGATGCTATTAATTAAGAAAATGACCATGTTTTGTTCCTACAATAATTTTTAATGTATTTTTACAACTCATGTAATATGTAGTAATTTAATATTTTGGTATTTAATATTTTGGTTATTTTTGATAGTAGTTTATGAGAATTTAAAATGTTTTATGTAACAAAATTTATGTTTCTGTAGACTTTTATTTCTATTTAAGTTATATTATACTTTTGCTGGCTTTGAGTATTATAATTTTTGTTGTAATTTTAATAAACTGTTACAGCACATCTTTTTATTTAAATGATTTGTGTTTAGAAAGCGATCTTTACTTTTGTTTATCACAGTTATCTTTCTAAGTTAACTTTTGCTATGAAGGGAAAGATTAAAAAATTTAAAACCTTGGGGCACCTGGGTGGCTTAGTCGGTTGAGTGTCCAGCTCTTGGTTTCAGCTCAGGTCATGATCTCAGGGTCCTGAGATCAAGCCCTTCATGGGTCTGTGCTCAGCATAGAGTCTGCTTGGAATTCTCTCTCCCTCTCCCTCCTCCTCCCACCCTCCACTCCCGTGTGTGTGCACTCTCTCTCTCAAATAATAAAATTTCTCTTTAGTTTGTCTTATTTTCCTCATCTAAAAGATTCATATTGCAATTCATATCTTATTGGTATAGCTTGGAATTAACTAGACTATATTATAGGTTGGCATATGTTATAACAGCAATTTACGGTGTTGCATATGTTGTCACAAACAGTATTATTAACTCAAATGTTAATAGTTAAGCTTCTTTTGCTGACTTACTGAATTAAATCCATCCCTTAGACCATCAGAATGGATTCATTTTTTTTTAATTTACTTTTT
The DNA here is from genome assembly GCF_011800145.1 of Mirounga leonina. Lineage (NCBI taxonomy): Eukaryota > Metazoa > Chordata > Mammalia > Carnivora > Phocidae > Mirounga > Mirounga leonina. The sequence goes on along the minus strand of NW_023270825.1, from coordinate 34,515,476 downwards.
AACCAGGAAGCCCTGAATATCTGCATTTTTTCCACATATGAAAAGTAGACATCTTATGACTGATCTTTGACCTGAAAGGTTGAGTAGTCCCTCATCATTCTTATGTTTTAGTGAATAGATGGGGTTACCTGAGATTGGAGGAACAGGGTTTTGGGAAAGGATTTTGAGGGAGACAAGAATGAACAGTGGCGTCACTAATAAGAATGTTCTCAATAGGCTTAAGCATAGTTATTAAAGCAACAGACAAAATGCCAAGTTTTCTTTTGGATTATTGCTTTTTTAGTTGGTTTTCAAACAATTCTCAATACAATTCTTTTCATTGTGTGTTTTAACTAGTGTAAACTGGTAACAATGAAGAAAACAGTGTAGGAATAGGAAGGAAGTAGAACACTTGTTTGAAGAGATTTGCTTTTCTTTGAATACTTGGCCACTTAAAAACAGCTGAGATTTGAGGTTCAAAAGTAGGAAAATAGCAGCTCTGTGCTAATTTTTGAGGCCTTTTCTCCAACTTTTCTGTCTAGTTTTTAATAACTGCTTAATTAATACTCAAGTGCCCATCACATTCAGTCTTCAATATAGAAACTATTTCTTGTCTTTTCTCTTTTTTACAAGGAACTCTGTGCCTGGAGATACAACTTCTCTTATAAAGCTCTGAAATTATCAAATGGTGTTAAAGTTATATCTTTGCACCTACAATTTTTTTCCTTGGGGAAAAAGCTGTTTTGCTTCTAGAGGGTATTCTAAGCCTGTTGATGAAGTGACAAATGAAACCCACAGCCAAGCCTGAGAAAGCATGTGCATGTGTAACTTAAGATGCACAGTGACTGTATAACTGATATAGACTTATATTGCAGTTATTGGTATTTTTTAATAAATTCAAGGAAGGGAAAATCTAGCCTAATCTATATGAACCTTTGCTTGTGATATTTGGAATGGTTACCAGCTGCTTAATGGCTGCGATAACCTTTGCTTAGTTAATATGCATGTCACTTTTAGAATTTATCAGTGACAATTTGCCTGTCACCTGCAGAGCTAAGTAGTGTAATGGCAGCTGAGCAGTGAGATGGAGGGAGATGGAGTTGAGATCTTATAGGAATGAGAACATGTTTCTGTTGAGATAATGGAAACATTGGGCCAAAATATGTAGTTGAATATATTTTGTTTGGTTTTGATTGCTTATTCAAAGATACAGTCTTTTGATCTCCATGTATTATCTATTGCACAATGATGTAAGAAGGAAAAGTGATGATGGCACTTAGAGGACTTTCAAGTTTAGAGCTAATTAATTTATCTGGTAGAGCCCTGGTGTACATGAGTGATTTAATACGCAGACGTAAAAGCTTTTGCTTTTTACTTATTATTAGGCTGTTAGATTATTTGCCAGCCTGTTGACCAGTCAACACCAGTGTGTTTCCTTTATTTAACTCCATGAATATCAGCATATGCTATTTTGCATATCCTAAATAATTTAAATACATTTCTTACTCTTTCCACAGCATGTAGAGTCCATGAAGCACAGGACAATAAAGCTTCCTACTCATACCACCAGGAGGATCTCTTTGAAAGATTCACTACAGGACTACCAGAGACACCAATTTGTCTGAAGCATCATGTGTTGAAACAACAGAAGGCAACTACTTTTGCACTAGCTAGAAACAGAGTTACGATGTTTTCATTTCTTTGAGCTCCAGGAAGCCAGGGGAGTGAGTTGAAAATCTGAAAATGCGGCCATGGACTGGTTCCTGGCGTTGGATTATGCTCATTCTTTTTGCCTGGGGGACCTTGCTATTTTATATAGGTGGTCACTTGGTACGAGATAATGACCATCCTGATCACTCTAGCCGAGAACTGTCCAAGATTCTGGCAAAGCTTGAACGCTTAAAACAGCAAAATGAAGACTTGAGACGAATGGCTGAATCTCTCCGGTAGGTTCTAAAAAATTGAAGGAAGAGTGATGAAGTACTGTACTTTGTTTATAGTTGCAGGGCTTCATTCAACTATTAAAAAATACTTAATGATTTCTTTAAACTGCTATTTTTGCAAAAATTTAAATATTTTATTGAGATACTTCTTATACCAATGATATCTCTATATATTTAACATAGAGAATTTTTCCAGGGTGTCAAATCTTATTTTATATATTATATATTAATACATATTAATTTCTGTATTAAAATATGAATTTTAATATAGAAAAACCATGCCATTTAATTTGCTTTTATATTTCATTTATAGTTATCTTCAGCATTTTGATTAATTTTGATACTAAACATTAAAAACAAACTTTGTATGATTTAAATTAGTGCATATTAAAATTTTTATTGTATGGACAATAACAAAGACGTTTATAATAGTTGAGAGGCTGAGTGAGTCTATAACTTGTTAAAATGAAGAAACAAAAATTCATTGCTAAATAAAACAACTGGATCTGGAATCTAGGGAATTGTTACTGTTGCTACTTCTAGTCTGTTAAAAATGTGGCATATATGTTAGAAGGCATCAACTGTTTGGAAAAATAAAATCTTATATTTTCAGGGAACAAATAATTCCTAAATTCTAATTCCTCTACTTTATATATGAAGGTGATTATCTATTTAGTGCTTGCTGTTTCTCAAGCTAGAGTTTGAAGATTTGAGATAAAGAGTTGTCATTACTCTAGAGGTGGTAATTGACCCTAAGGGAAGTAGTGTAGAGAAAAAGAGCACAGAGTTCATTTCTTTTTGAGAAACAAGAGAGGAAGAGTGCTGGATTGTGGACGCTGAGGAGCATTCTGTGAAGGAAGAATATAGTTGGCAGTGTCACATACTCTAAGGCTTTAGAGAAGACTTCTTTGGTTCTCCCATTCCCTCACCTCCCCGCCACCACTGCCCTTGCACTCTTTTAGAACTTACTTCTTTCTCTCAACTTTTTTCTTCACCATTATACTATTTTTGGCCCTTTTATGTTCAATGGAGGACAACACCAGGTGTTAAGAATTTTACACAATGAAGGAAAAATTATTCCTGTCATTTGTAGTAGTACCATGTGGTAAAATATAAAGTAACCAGGGATTAGAAAGTGGACAGATAACTTCTTGAATTTATATATCATTTTATTTCCTTTTGGGTGGGAGCCTGGGAGTATCATGGAGAAAGTAGAGTCTCACTTGATGATTTGTTACGAGATTCAAAGATTGCTAATTTAGAGGTAATAGTAGCTATCACTGATGGAGAGTGTTATCATGTGCCAGGTATGTGCCAAGGGCTTTGCATAGATTATCTCATTGAATTTCATAAATTTCCTTATGAGATGCTGGTACTGTTTTCATAACCATTTTACAGATGAGGAATCAAAGGAATATTGAAGAATTTAATTTTTCTTGAGGTTATACTTTCACAAGTGGTGGAGCTTCCTTTGCATCCTGGCAGTATGACTCAAAAGCCTGGGCTGTGATGAGGTGTATTGCCTCTGTGAAGAGAAACCAGAGAGAAGTCAATGATTCAGAAATCTCAACTAAAAGTCTCATGTAGGAGATCACCAAGAGCAGCTGCTGCACTAGTTGATTTTGGAGTATGCTTTGATTGTAGTAAAATCTTGTTCTACATCCTGGGATTATTGCTTCTTGGTAAAGATTCTGCTTCTTAACAATTTAGGCTCATATAAATAATTGATTATTTTTCTCCTCATTTCAGCTTCAATACTGATACTTCATTTGGCTTATTTCTGACTGCCAAGGTTCTTGTTTTTATTGTTTGAAAGAAAGCTTGCCTTTAATAATAGTTGTTTCTTCTGCAGAATAACCTTTGGGTCTCTTAAGTCAATTCTTTGTATCCTTTTGTGTTGAAATTAAATTCTCAACTACTACATTCAAATATAGAGACAACTTGTAAAAGCTGAGACAGTATGTCATGCTGTAATACTGTAATACAATCTGAAAACAGACTGAGTCCATTTTTATATATAGGTAGATAATTTTAGGAAAATAAATAAGTAATTCTTTTCCCTCATTAGGGAAGAAAACCTCCTCAGGCCCTTCCATCAACTTTACGGGTAGGGCCATTTGTGTTTCAGCCAAAAGGATTGCATTTTAGAGGCCCTAGCATAAAAGTAGAGGTGGTACTGACATTGGTGATTTTTCCCTCTCATTTTAACATTTTGTACCCAATTTGCTATGTCTTTTTCTCAGAAGAAAATGTGTTCGTAAGCTAGACTAAAAAGGAGTAAATTCATATGTCTGTAAAACTAGGTCAATTCTTTGGGATGAGGCATATGGATTGGATTTGGAAAGAAGCTTGAAATTACAGTGTTTAAGAGTTAGGACAATAGTTTTAAGAGCAATTAACCAATCCGCCAGCTAGAATTTGCTAATTTTCTTGATTGTACTACACATTTAGAAAAATAATCATTATTCTGGGGGATGCAGATGTTTAAGTACAATATTTGGGAGGTTCTATGTGTGTGTGTCTGTCTGTGTCTATTTAATTCTGACTTATTGATGAATAATTTCTGTACAGTAAAATTCATTTTTTTCAGCATGTAGGTCTATGAATTTTGGCAAATGCTTACAGTCGTGTAACTATCACCACAGTCAAATTATGGAAGAATTCTGCCTCCCACCAGAATTCTGTTGTGCCCTTTTGTAGTCAGATTCTAGCCTTACCTTCTGTCCCTGGTACTGATTTGTTTTCTGTCCTATATTTTATTGTGTTCTAAAACATCATATAAATAGAATAATGTAGTATATAGCCTTTTGAGTCCAGCTTTTTTCATTTATAATGTACTTGAGACTCATTAATGCTGTTGTGTGGATTGGTAGTTTTTTTCTTTGTCTATTATTTTAATTCCTTTTTAATACTGAGTAGTATTCCATAGTATGGACATATCACAGTGTTGTCTTTTTTTTTTAAACGCATTGACCCTTGAAGGTTGTTAGGGTTGTTTCTGTTTTTTGGCAATTACCAACAAAGCTGTTACAGCATTTGCTCTGTAGGTTTTTATATGAACATAAGTTTTTATTTCTCTTGGGTAAATATCTAGGAGTGGGATTGCTGGGTCATTTTAGTGTATGTTTAATTTTTTTAAGAAGTTGCCCAAAGGTTTTCCAGTGTTGGTATATCATTTTGCATTCCCACCAGCAAAACTTGAGAGTTCCAGTTGCTCTCACTCTTGCTAGTATTTGGTATTGTAAGTTATTTTTATTTTAGCTGTTTTAACAGATATGTAGTATTATCTCACTGTAGTTTCAATTTGCATTTCCATAATGAATAATGATGTTGAACATACTTGTTCATGTGCTTATTTGCCACTCTTTAGTGAGGCATCTGTTCACATTTGTTAACCTATTTTATTATTTTTTATTTATTTGAGAGAGAGAGAGAGAGAGAGAGAGAGCATGAGCATGAGCAAGGGGAGGGGCAGAGGGAGAAAGAGAAACTAACTCCCTGCAGAGCAGAATGCAGGGCTAGATCCCAGGACCCCAGGATCATGACCTGAGCTGAAGGCAGATGCTTAACCAACTGAATCACCCAGGTGCCCCTGTTACCTATTTAAAAAAATTGAGTTTTCTTACTAAAATTTGTTTTCTTATGATTGCATCTTTTTAAAAATTGTGTTTAGATATAAAATTTTAAATATATATGCATATATGATAAAGTAAAAACTGGCTTAAAACAAATTTTTTTTTTCTTGATTATTTAATTTGCATTGCCCTCAGTGGGGTTGTTTTTCTTGTTTGGGGTCACTCTTGTGACTGCTGCATTGTGGTAAGACAGTCCAGATGACTTCACTCGCATGTTTGATGATTAGCTGGGACCATCATTTGGTTCCCTTCCATGTGGCTTCTCCAGCAGTATAGCCCAGGTTTCTTATGTAGTAGTGTTCTAAGAGGGCAAGAGCAGAAACTGCAGGTCCTTTTGAGGCCAAGTATATCAAAAGTCACACAGTGTCACTTCTGCCACATTTTGTTAGTGTATGCAAGAGAAAGGGACACTCCGTATTCAGGGAAGAGAGGGAAGAACTGCATAGAATTTGTAGCCATATTTAACCCACCAGTCTCATCTCCAGAAGTAATCACTTAGGTCAAATCATTGTGGTCCTGACAGCTGGAGTTTAGTTTAGACTTTGTTGATAGGTAATAGGGAGCTATGGTTGGGCTTATAGCAGAGGAATGACACATTGAAAATGGTTGAGTAAGATACAGATTTTCAGGTGGATTGCTTCACTGGACTGAAATTAACTAGGAAACATAGTATTAATCTAGACATGAGGTGATGCTGACCTAGATTAAATTAATGGTTGAATTTGTTGGCTCGGGAACCAAGGTACATCTGCTTATTTCCCCATGTTTTCTGTATGCTCTTATTTGGTATTCCCCAGACATCCCTTTCTTACTTGTTAATTGCCAGCACATTAGGTGAACATGTGGTAGGCTTTCTTTTAAAAACTTAGAGATAATCACTCAGCCTGCCACCCTACAGGAGTGCCTTTCCATGCTTCATGTTTGTTTTATCTCAACCTTTAATAATGTGAAGTTACTGTCAGTTCACAGAATCTTTGCTTCTTGGAATTTGAATCTGCCACTTTGCCTCTCAGTCAGGGCTGACATTTAGCAGAAAATACCTAGAAAATTATTGAAACTTCTTCAGAAATCCCTTGAGCAGTGAACCTTAAGTGGGCCAGATGTCAGAACTGGATAGAACTTGTAAAATCTAAAGAGTACTTAATTGGCAGTGTTCCTTTTAACGTAAATCCTTTTTGTTCTAGGTTCATTTATTTTTGAGAGTACTAATTTAAAAAATTCAAACGTGACTTTGAGACCAATTAATAAGGTTGTTTGTTTGGTCCAGGAAAACCAAAGACATTTCTTCTGGAATTTAGACACTAGCTGTAAACTGTAAATTTACAAACCACAAAGAATATATAATTAATTAATGGCTTATCTGTTTTTCTGAGCTACGTAGTAATTTTCCCAGATGGATTAGAGCCAAAGCATGACTCTTCTGATGGAAAAATTTGACTGAGGCAACAGAAGCATGGAACACTGACATAGGTAGAAAGGAAACTGATGTAATGTTTCACAGGTCATATTTTACTTCTTCTATTTGAGAAGCTGGTATTAGAAAGTGGGGGGGGGGGATGCCTTTGTTCCTATTGGTTGATTGGAAAATTTGCTCTAGGCTGTCTTCTCTGTAACTGCTCATCTGTCATGTAGAGAGTGTACTTATATTCCTAGAGCAAGTGAATGGATTGGAATGTATAGGGCACCTGCCATCTACCTATAACCTTCCCTTATATATGTGGCTTTTATTTTTGCAACCCTGCATCCTTTACTCCTTATGCTATTAAGAATATCTAATTTTTCCTTAAGGACAATACTTCTTCCCTATGTGAGAATATCTTTTTTTTTAATTTTATTTATTTTATTATGTTAGTCACCATACTAACTAGTCATCATTAGTTTTTTTTTAGTTTTATTGCCTTAAACTATTTAAAAAATTTTTTATTGTTATGTTAATCACCATACATTACATCATTAGTTTTTGATGTAGTGTTCCATGATGCATTGTTTGTGTATAACACCCAGTGCTCCATGCAGAACGTGCCCTCTTTAATACCCATCACCAGGCTAACCCATCTTCCTATCCCCCTCCCCTCTAGAACCCTCAGTTTGTTTTTCAGAGTCCATCGTCTCTCATGGTTCGTCTCCCCCTCCGATTTCCCCCCCTTCATTCTTCCCCTCCTGCTATCTTCTTCTTTTTTTTTTTTTTTAACATATATTGCATTATTTGTTTCAGAGGTACAGATCTGTGATTCAACAGTCTTGCACAATTCACAGCGCTCACCATAGCACATACCCTCCCCAATGTCTATCACCCAGCCACCCCATCCCTCCCACCCCACCCCCCACTCCAGCAACCCTCAGTTTGTTTCCTGAGATTAAGAATTCCTCATATCAGTGAGGTCATATGATACATGTCTTTCTCTGATTGACTTATTTTGCTCAGCATAACAGCCTCCAGTTCCATCCACGTCGTTGCAAATGGCAAGATCTCATTCCTTCTGATGGCTGCATAATATTCCATCGTATATATATACCACATCTTCTTTATCCATTCATCTGTCGATGGACATCTTGGCTCTTTCCACACTTTGGCTGTTGTGGACATTGCTGCTGTAAACATCGGGGTGCACATACCCCTTCGGATCCCTACATTTGTATCTTTGGGGTAAATACCCAGTAGTGCAATTGCTGGATATATGGTAGCTCTATTTTCAACTTTTTGAGGAACCTGCATCCTGTTTTCCAGAGTGGCTGCACCAGCTTGCATTCCCACCAACATTCCCTTTCTCCACATCCCCACAAAACATCTGTCATTTCCTGACTTGTTAATTTTAGCCATTCTGACTGGTGTGAGGTGGTATCTCATTGAGGTTTTGATTTGGATTTCCCTGATGCCGAGTGATGTTGAGCACTTTTTCATGTGTCTGTTGGCCATTTGGATGTCTTCTTTGGAAAAATGAAAATGGTGGCCTCCCAGTCTCCGCCCTGGAGGAGCTGAAAACTTGGGGCCGACTCCTCAGTGGGCCCCCAGAGAAAAACAGTCAGTCACTCCCGTCTCCCCGCTCTCCGGCCGCACTCCGTGCTCACCGGCCTGTGACGGCCTGTGACCGAGCACTTCTATCTCTGGTACACGACCCCGGGTGGAGTCTCCAAACCCAGCAGATCCCTGCGGTGCGCTCCCGCGCCACTCCTCCCGGGGTGGAAGGGGAGTCTCCCCGGATCTGCCACTTGTTGGGTCCCTGCTGGAAGAGCGGTGGCCCGACTGTGCCACGAATCACATTTTATGCCAACCCCGAGCTGAGAGCCCACTCATCGGCTCCGTCTCTGCAGCCGGCTTCCATGCTCCGATACCTGGGAGCTCTGCTGCACTCAGGGACCCCCGGTCTTTCTGTGACCCCGAGGGTCCTGAGACCACACTGTCCCACGAGGGTTCCACCCCCCACTTAGCCACTGGAGCAACGTCCCTCAGCGGAGCAGACTCTAAAAGTTCTGCTTTTGTGCTCTGGGGCTCTATCACTTGCCAGAAGCAGCTGTTGGAGGCCCCCTCCCCCGCCGTCCATCCTCCCGAATATTGCCTCGATTTCACTTCTCCACACGTCCTACCTTTCAGAAAGTGGTCGCTTTTCTGTTCAGAGAGTTGTTGCTATTCTTTTCTTCGATCTCCTGTTGAGTTTGTAGGTGTTCAGAATGGTTTGATCCCTATCCAGCTGAATTCCTGGGACCAGACGAAATTTAGGTCTCCTACTCCTCTGCCATCTTACTCTGCCAAATCATTAGTTTTTGATGTAGTGATCCACGATTCATTGTTTTCATATCTTAGTGAGATTTGTAGTCAAGATTCCTAGCCTTCCCAGTCTGACAAACAGATGCTATCTCCCTGAAAATTTTACTAACTTTTTTATATATTGCTGGATTAAATTTGTCAGTGTTTTTTTCTATGTTAACAAGACATGTTTACCTGTAATTTTTCCTTCTTATGATGTCTTTTCAGTTTTGGAGCAAGGTTATACAGGCCAGTTCTATTCTCTAGAAGGGTTTTATAAAATTGGTACTCATTCTGTCTTAAATCTTTGTTAGAATTCTTACCAGTGAAGCCATTTGGGTCTAGAGTCTTTTGGGGAAGGTGCAGGGTTTGAGTTGGGGAGTGAAAGGGGACATGTGGGAAGGTTTTAAATTCTGGATTTGATCTTTTTAATAGAAATTGGCCCATTCAGATTTTCTCTTTTTTTCTTATATCAGTTTTATAATTTTTTTTTAAGGAATGTTTCCATTTATCAACATTGTCAAATGTATAAACATAAAGTTGTTCATTATGCCTTTCTAATTTTCTTCTCCATACCTGTAATACCTGTAGTAATGTCCCCTTTTTCATTCCTGATACTGATTGTGTTTTCTCCTTTTATCTTGATAAGAGTTTTATCAGTTTCATTTACCTTCTCAAAGAACTAGTCTGGGTTTTTTTTTGTTTTATTTGTTTTTTCTCTAATCATATGTCTGTATTTTATTGATTTCTATTCTTGGTTTGATAATTTTTTATAGTGTCTTTCATGAGTGTTTTTTTGTTTTGTTTTTTTGCTGTGGTTTTTAAAGCTTTTCAGAAAAAAATTTGTATCATTGATTTTAAACCTTGCTTCTTTTCTAATACATGCCTGGTGAACTTCAAATTTCTCTCTAAGCACAGTTTTAAGTTGCATCCCACAAGTTTTGACAATATCCTATTTTAATTTAATTAAAATGATTAAAAATTTAAAAATATTTTCAAATTTCTATTGTTATTTTTTTCTTTGACCCATAGGTTATTTAGGAGTGTGTTGCTTAATTTCTAAGTAGGACACTTTCTTCCTTCTCTCCAACTGGAGTGATTGAATATGGTAAGAGTAAGGTGATAAAACTTACTTTACATTAGTGTTCTCGGGCAGTATTTTGAATTTGCCTTTATTTTATGTAGTGTTGTGTTTTTCCTGTAATTATATGTATACATATGTAATCTTTCAAACATGGGCATTCATTTTGTAAGTGTAAATGTACAAAGTTCCCATTGTGGATGGTTTATCCTTTTGTTCATGTATTGACAAGTTATAACTGTTGATTTGGAAGCAGGTATTTTTGATGATTACTTTTTAATTGAATTTTCAAAATATAGATAAAACTATAATCAGAATTAGTCAACAGTTCAACACAAGTAAGTATAGCTTTCATATAAATAATCAGAGACTATTCAAGTGTGAATTAAATTTGGCTATCATTTTACCAGGGATCCTTATAATAACCCACTTGCTGAAGATGGTTAGATCTCTGGGGTTTTTGTGTGTGCTTGGCTTTAATGTGTGTTTGGCTTTAAATGGCAAACTATGGCTGCTGGGACAAATCCAGCCCTCCCTTGTTTCTTTGGTTTCTGTTTTTGTTTTTGTTTTTTAATGGCTCCCAAAGAAAGAATGGTTTTACATTTTTAATGGTTGGAGAAGAAATAAATTCCAAGGAGAACATGCAGCAGAGGCTATATGGGAGCCACAAAGCCTGAACAGTTCCCTATCTGGCCCTTTATACAAAGTTTGCTGACCAAAAGTTTGTATGAATCAGGATGTACTCATTTTTAGCTCGTTTCTTTCTCTTAATCTCTAAATTGTTATGCATATTGCATGTGAGTATATTGACATGCTCTGAAAGTAAGTCAGAGTCCAATTATTGATATTATTCTTATGTTTTTGCTTATTTTACTATAAATATATACTTTGATTTCTTCTTGCCTTATGCTTTTACAACTATTCCATGTTTTCATCGGTCTGCCTCCTTGAAACAGTTTATATTTAGAGCTGAAATGGGACTTATGGGTAAGAGATTGGGTATGTTTAGAAACGAACAGTCTGGTGAAATGAAAGGAGTGTGAGTTTTTCAGATTTGAATTTGGATCTCAAGTATACTACTTACTAAATGATCTTGAAAAAGATTTACAATCTTTCTGATCTTCAGGTTTTTCACTTGTAAAATGGCAATAATAATCTATTTTGCAATATTGTTAAGTTTTAACAAAAGACTTAAAAGCTTATTGAGAAGACATCCTTTGTATTAGTAGTTCATCAATAAATAGTAATTTTAGCTAATGGTAGTTGATAATCTAGTTTTAGCTAATGGTAGGTAGGTCGTAATCTAAAAAGCACATGGCCTTAAATACTTTTCATAGAATTCAGAATACTTATTTTCTTTGTTTCTAATAGAAAGAACTCTCTTATGTCAGATGTTTAGCACAGTTGGATTAGAATTCAAAAACCTATGTATTCTTTAGAGTAACTCTACCTTGAGAAAATTACTTAAGCTCTGTGGGCCTAGAATCAAAACTGAAGAACGTCGATTGGGATAGGTGATCACATTTGATAGATCTGTATGTTTTTGCAAACACAATAGTTAAATAATACACTAGGTTGAATTGGAGCATAGAATTGGCTTTACTCCTTATAATTTGGTTCTCATGACTAAATTATGTTTTTTTTAACTGATTGATGCTTTTAAGTATAGGAATTACAATTCCCCATCCTAAGCTTTATTTAAAATATAAGAATTTTAATTATTAATTATCACTACCCACAAAGGTCTCTAGGGAAGAATGGATTGTTCTTTGACAAAGGTGTCACACAATAAAAATACTAAATTCTTAAATAACTCGTTTGAAAAAATTTAAACTTTGTGTTTTAATTATTTTCCATATATAAATGCCATAGAGACAAAGTGAATTTGCATTAAATATTTTAAAATGTATGAATATTTGCGTTTAGGAGCTGGATTAAACATTTTTTACGTAATATCCTTTATTCTTTTACTGGTATTATGGAGCTGATAAGAGCTCTAAACACTTGATAATTGAAGGTAATAATAACAGGAAATATGGCTATAGTCATCAATTTCAGTGTTACCTGATTTATCGAAGGTACATAATCTAATAGTTGTTTAGAAAACAACTTTTCTGACTATTTCTCATATTTCTTTTAGGCAGACTTTTATTTCACTATGAAGATGTTTGTTTTGTTTTTGCAGTTCTCACATTGACAGTTTATAATTCATTCAGTTAAAATGATGAAAGAAAATGGTTATTTAGTTTCAGAGATCAGTATTCTAGACAAAACTGTCTGGAGGAGAATAAATATAAAAAGATTTCAAAATATTATAGTTAGCCTGTGAATTACAATGGCTAGAAGGAAGTATAGTATAAAATAGCACACTGTGCTTTTCTTGTTGTTGTTGCTGGTTCAAATAAAATAAGTTTGATTTTAATCCAGGCTTCTGTTCTTTTAAACTGTATGCAAAAGGTATTGCTTGGCAGAGATGTTTCACATCAGAAATACATAAGAGATTCTAGTAAGGTTTGGAGAGAAACTGAGGTTCCCCTAATAAATGCAGATGCTAAATCTGCAAATAAATAAGGACAAAAGGGACATTCAGAAGTATAGTTTAATATTAATTCTAATTTGTATTCAGTAGCACGTCGAAAATATCTCTTACCACATGATATGTACAGAAGCTAAGTGACTTAGTCATTTTTCTGCAAGTCAGTGGCAGAAACAGAAATAGAATCTTCCAAGGAATTATAAAGCTGTATCTAATTTTCAGTACACTGCCAACACTGTCATTTTTTATACCTTTTCAAGTTCCTCTTCCCTTAAGTATTTACTCAGGACAGTATGTTTTACTAGCCTACAAATAATGACCAAAATATCCTATAATTACTTCTGCAGTTGTTACATGTGATCAGAGGCTCCATCTACCAATATTAGAAATGGTGATTTGAATCATTACAACTTTAAATTATACAGATACACCTGTATAAGCATATAGGGGCTATGTTTAATATTTATTGAACTTAACTATAGTAACAGCTTATAATCTGTATTAATAAATACAAATGGCACATTTGACACAGAAGTTTGCTATGATCAGTACTTGTAGCATTTCATGTGGGTCATGGATCTATAGGAAGAAACCATATGCTATAAGATTAGATTATTTGGTCAATCGTACATAAGCTTATTAGAAGTGGTGTGGCCACGTGGAGTAGGAATATATGTAATTATGTCCAAATGTAGCTTCCATTGGCCCTTTAGAGTATCATAAACTGCCTGTGCAATTGTCCACACAAGGTATTGTCTTGCCAGCTCTAAAGTCATTTGCAGTTATACTGTAATCTTTTTATACCTGGAACTAATGTCAGCTTTTTGGAAGAATGTTCACAGTCTATGCATTTCCATTTATGGGAATGTATACCAGCTTTGGGGTCTATAAGTTCTTGAGCCAGACCCAACACCAGTAAAGCCCTATTCTGATCCTTAAGAAGAAAGCAAAATTCAAGGTATCTCAATAATAAATATGCCTCTAGCTTCCCAGCATTTTGGAGAGTATCTCTCTCCAAAATACTATTAGTGTTGTACCCTCTACACACACACACACACACACACACACACACACACACACGGAAGATTGGTTGCAAACTAACCTACACCAGTTGATCATTATTATTTGACTACTTTTGATAGCTATTGGTAGCTATATTGGTAGCTTCCCCAAACTAGAGGTCAGTGAGGAAGACAGGCCTCCTCCCTCATAATTTTGCCAACATTTAATGTGTTACAGTGAGACAAGGCTTGGATTGAATTCTGCCACATATAGAAACATAATAAGCCGGTGCAAAAACAGTCACGCAATATATTCTGTAACTCTGAAGTCCACACCCTCTATCCTTTTAAGTGTTCTTGCAATACCTTCTGTAAAAGGTTCTCTTAAGGCAGTTGTGGCATTATTCTAACTACTGGATTTGGTCAATCTTCTGTTCAGGTATCTGAGAATATTTGAATCAGTCCCTGGACATTATGTTTTTGGAACCTAAGCCTAATGCACCATCCCAAAGATTATAGACTGCTGGGTTTACTAGATTCTTACATGCTGTTCATAAAGTACTTCTGTAACATTTCTAGATATTTCACATTTTCATGTATATTGAATTAATTATAACAATGAAATAATATTTCTAGAGTCTTCTTAGCTAATAAACTGCCTTTTATTGGAAATAAAGCTGGCTGAAGAGCTTAATAGTACTGTTTCCTTTGGGATATTGTCTTCTTCCCCCAGATTTATTGAGATATAACTGACACATAACATTCTGTAAGTTTAAGTTGTGAAGTGTGATGATTCGGTATTTGTATATATTATGAAATGTTTACCACAGTAAGGTTAGTTACTTAATTACATGTGTGTGTGTTAAGAACTTTTAAGATCTACTGTATTAGCAACTTCCAAGTATACAGTACAGTATTATTAACCATAGTCACCATGCTGTACATTAGATCCCCACAGCTTATAACTAGAAGTTTGTGTCCTTTGATCACTTTCACCCATTTTCCCCATCCTTCCATCTCTCTACCCCCTGGCTACAACCAATCTACTCTGTTACTTGGAGTTTGATTTTTTTTAGATTCTAAGTTATAAGTAAGATTATACAGTATTTGTCATACTCTAATTTATTTTGCTTAGCATAATGTTCTCAGGGTTCATCCATGTTGTTGCAAGTGTCAGGATTTCCATCTTTCTCATGGCTGAATAATATCCAGTTGTATATGTATACACATATTCTTTATCCATTCATCCATTGACAGACACTTGAGTTGTTTCCATGTCTGACTTTTATGAATAATGCTGCAATGAACGTGGGAGTGCAGATACCTCTTTGAAATACTGATTTTATTTCCTTTGGATATATATTCAAAAGTGAAATTGCTAAATCATACGATAGTTCTATTTTTAATTTTTTTGGCAACCTCCATACTGTTTTCCATAGTGGCTGTACTAATTAACATTCCCTCCATCAATGCACAAAGGTTCCCTATTCTCCACAGCCTTGCCAACACTTCTTATATCTTGTCTTTCTGGTAATAGCCATTCTAACAAATGTGAGGTGATATTTTATTGTGATTTTGATATGCATTTCCATGATAGTGATGTCAGGCACCTTTTCATGTGCCTGTTGGCAATTTGTTTGTATTCTTTCAAAAAATGTCTATTTAGTTCTGCCCCCCATTTTTATTTATTTATTTAAATTTTTTTTTCTAAAGATTTATTTATTTATTTGACAGAGAAAGACACAGCGAGAGAGGGAACACAAGCAGGGGGAGTGGGAGAGGGAGAAGCAGGCTTTCCACCGAGTGGAGAGCCCGACGCGGGGCTCGTTTCCAGGACCCTGGGATCATGACCTGAGCCGAAGGCAGACGCTTAATGACTGAGCCACCCAGGAGCCCCTCTGCCCCCCATTTTTAAACCAGCTTTCCTTCCTGTGCAGAGCTTTTTTTTTTTTTTTTTTAGTTTGATGTCGTCCCACTTACTAATTTTCCTTTTGTTGCTTGTGTTTTTGGCAAAAATCATTGCCAAGACTGACATAAATGGGCTTTTCCCCTGTATTTTCTCTCAGGAGTTTTATGGTTTCAGTTCTTAAGTCCTTAGTCTATTTTGAGTTAATTTTGTTAGTGATGTAAGATAAGGGTCCAATTTCATTCTTTTGCATGTAATGATCCACTTTTCCCAGCACCATTTATTGAAGAGACTTTTTCCCTTTGAGTATTCTTGGCTCCCTTATCAAATATCAGTTGACTAAGTATTTGGGGGTTTATTTCTGGGCTCTTGTTTCTTTTCCATTGGTCTATGTGTCTTTTATGCAAATACTGTACTGTTTTGATTACTATAGTTTGAAATCAGGAAGTGTGATGTTCCAATTTTGTTCTTTCTTCTTGAGATAGTTTTGGCTATCTTTTGTGATTCCATACTAATTTTAGGGTTGTTTTTTCTATTTCTGTGAAAAATGCCATTGGAATTTTGGTGGGGATTGCATTGAATCTGTAGAGGGCTTTGGGTAGTATGGACATTTTAATAATATTAATTCTCATCTATGAACATGGGATATCTTTCCATTTGTGTCTTCTTCGGTGTACAGATCTTTCACCTCCTTGGTTAAATTTATTCCTAGTATTTTATTGTTTTGATGCTATTGTGAATGGAGTTTTTAAAAATTTTTCAGGTGTTTTGTTCTTAGTGTATAGAAACAACTCATTATTGTATGTTGCTTTTGTATCCTGCTACTGTACTGAATTTGTTGATTAGTTTTAACAGGTTTTTGTGGTGGAGTCTAGGATTTTCTATATGAGAGATGGTATCATTTCCAACAAAAACAAGTTTACTTCTTCCTTTCTGATTTGGATGCCTTAATTTATTTTTCTTACCTAATTGCTCTGGCTAAGACTTCCTCTACTGTGTGGAACAGGAGTGGTGAGAGTGGGCATCCCTTTCTTCTTCCTGATCTTAGAGGAAAAGCTTTCAACCTTTCACCACTGAGTGTGATATTTGCTATGAGTTTTTCATATGTAGCTTTTAGTATGTTGACATATGTTTTTTATGCACCCAATTTGTTGGGTTTTTTTTATATGCAAGGATGTTATATTTTGTCAAATGCTTTTCTGGGTTTATTGAGATAATCATGATTTTTATCTTTCATTCTGTTAATATGGTGTATCACACTTAGTGATTTGCATATGTTGAAGTATCTTTGCATCCCAGGATATCCTACTTGATCATGGTTGTGATCCTTTTAATGTACTCTTGGATTAGATTTGCTCATATTTTGCTGAGAAATTTTTCATCCATACTCATTGGAGATATGGGTCTGTAGTTTTCTTCTTGTAGAGTCCTTTCCTGGCGTTGGTCTCAGGGCACTGCCTAATAAAATGATTTTGGGAGTATTCTCTCCTCTATTTTTTGAAAGAGCTTAAGAAAGATTGGCATTAATTCTTCTTTAAATGTTTGGTCGAATTCATGAAACAGTCTGGTCCTGGGTCTTTTTTTTGTTGTGAGATTACTGATCCAGTCTCCTTACTTTTACTGGTCTGTTCAGATTTTCTGTTTCTTCATTATTAAGTCTTAGTAGGTTGTATGTTAGTTGGAATTTATCTATTCTAGGTTATTCCGTAGTCTTAAACTCCTTTGAGTTTCTATGGTACCAGCTGTAATTTCTTTTCTTTCATTTATAATTCTATTTATTTGATCCTCTCTCTATCTTAGTCTAGCTAAAGATTTGTTAACTTTATCTTCTTAAAATACCAGCTTTCATTAATATTTTCTGTAGTTTTCCTGATCTCTATTACATTGATTTCTGCTCTGTTACTTCCTTTTTTCTGCTAACTTTGGTCTTTGTTCTTTTTCTATTTCCTTGAGGTGTAAAGTTAGGTTGTTTATATGAGATGTTTCTTTCTTCTTAATGTAGGTGTATATTGCTATAATGTTGCCTCTTAGAACTGATATTGCAGCATCCTATAGGTTTTGATAAGTTACGTTTAATTTATTGTTTAATTTCTACATATTTGTTCTTTTCATAGCTTTTCTCCCTGTTACTGATTTCTAGTTTCATGTCATTGTGGTCAGAAAAGACACTTAGTGTGAGTTCAGTGTTTTTGTGACCTATCATGATGATCTACTCTGGAGAATGTTTCACGTGCACTTGAAAAAAATGTGTGTTTTGCTGCTGTTGGATGTAATATTCTGTATATGTCTGTTTGGTCCTTTCTGTGTAAAATGTGGTTCATGTCCAGCGTTCTTTCCTTGTTGATTTTCTGAAGGAATGCTTTGCTCATTGTTCAAATTAAGGTATTAAAGTATTCTGTTACTGTATTGTTGCCTGTTTCTTCTTCATTTCTGTTAGTATTTGCTTAATGTATTTTGGTGCTCTGATGTTGGGTGCCTGTATATTTACAGTTATTATATCTTGTTAATGAATTGATCCCTTTATCATTTGTAATTACCTCCTTTGTCTCTTTTTAAAGTCTTTGGATTATAATCTATTTTGTCTGATAGAGATATAGCTATCCTTGCTCTCTTTTGGTTTCCATTTATATGGAATTGCTTTTTTTCCATCCCTTCACTTTGAGCCTCTGTGTGTCCTTAAAGCTGAAATGAGTCTCTTGTAGACTGGGTACGTAGCTGGGTTTTATTTTTTTATCCATTTGGCCACTCTTTATCTTTTGATTGGAGAATTTAGTACCTTAACACACAGAGTAATTATTGCTATTTGGAAAGTTACTGATGCCATCTTATTAATTGTATGGGCCAAAACATTAAGGAGGAGGGAACACTTTCAAACTTAATTATATTTCTACAAAAAAGAAAACTAGAGACTATCCCTGATGAATATGCAAAAATTCTCAACAACAAAATATAAGCAAATCTTAAAGGGCTTATTCCCTAATAAAATATTTTGTTACTCCTTGAGTGTAGATTTAGAACACACATACACCAATACACACAAATGCATTCACCACATACACCATTTGCTAGATATTTTAAAGTTAATTACTAACATTGTGGTATAGTTATATAGAGACTGACTATTTATCATCCTTTAAGGGAAATTACATTTGATTTTCATCTTATTTTTGTTTCTGTTATATTTCCAGTAACATTTGTATACAGAGAACCACTGCTTCAGAGCAGATGTCATGCCTGATCTGCTTCATTTAAAGGAAATCAGGTTTCATGGAAATCATAAATTATGTAAATGGTTCTTTTAATGACCTTTTGTCTTAACTTGGTATACAAGATATCAATAGAACAGTCATCCTTAAAGTGATAATCTGTAGTCAGGTAAGAAATCTTAAGTTAGATGAGCAATTAGTATAGTCTAGTAAGTGAAAATAAGCATGCATATGTTGCCTGAATTGTATTAATTAATGTTCAAAGATATAACAGACTTAATTTAAATATATGAAACTTCTGTGTTTAGAGAACCAAGCAAATAAAAAATTGCATCATGCTTTCAAAGCTTAAACCCCGAGAGAATGCTGTTTCTGGTATGCCTCTATGCATGTATAAATGTGTGTATATTCATACTGTCCTCCCTTCCCCTGAGTTTTCTCTGTCCATTGAGGTTCTGTCCATTTTTCAGGGCCTTTGTCCAATAAGCTTCTTCCTAAAGACTTTCCTCAGTTTCCTTCTTGCATAAAATTATCTATTGTAGTACTTGTTTTTACCAGACTTGTATTAAAAACATTTATGGACTTGGGGTGCCTGGGTGGCTCAGTCGGTTGGGCATCCGACTCCTGATTTCGGCCCAGGTCATGATCTCAGGGTCCTGGGATTGAGCCCTGTGTCTAGCTTCCCCACTCAGCAGGGAGTCTGCTTGTTTCTCTGCTGCCCCACTCCCAGCTTGTGTGCTTTCTCTCTCTCTCTCCTTCTCTCAAATAAATGTTAAAAAAAAAATTTGTGGACTTGTTTTTCTTAACCTCTTTAGTGTTAACTACCTTGAAAGTAGGGGCTATTTAATTCATCTTTGTATCCTCCACAGTATTAAACATAGTGCCTTCTACAGAGTACGTTTTGAGTATGTTTTTAGGAATGCATTTACTTAGAGTTTTAATACCAAAATATTCCAGAGAAATTCATTTTAAGGATGTTTCTTTTTTCATCCTAATTGATCAATCTGACTGGTTTTTATTTACCTATTTTTTTGTTGTTGACTCCAACTGCTTCAAGGGAAGGTTCTTGGAATTAATTTGGGAAGCACCCTGACATATTTGGACTTTAAGGAAGAAAATTATATCCATATCTCTACATCAAAGAACCAGTGGTAATTATAGGAGGATAGATATTTAAAGAGCATGCCATGTAGGTTGCTATTGTGTCCCTCTTCTCTTTACTGAATTCCCATTTCCCCCTCCCCAAATATCCAATCACTAGGACAGAAGTAGGCTAGGAAACGTTTCTTTGACTAACTGCCAAGGTTATTAATGATGTTTAAAAACTTTGTAAGATGATGATTTGCTCTTGTAGTTGATGAGTGTTTTTTTGTAACTTTATAAATGAGAAACAGGATGGTTTACATGTTATGTTTAGTGTAAAGGAAAACTTGAAAATAATTTTATACTCTTTATTTGTATTCTTTATCTGAGAAAATTTTTTCTTTTTGATATAAAAAATTAGAAGAATGATGCTATAATGGTTTATATAACTATACTTCTGTTTTCATGGAACTATCCCAAAGCAGTGGTTTTCAAATTGTGGTTGTCTTTTTTTTATTATTTATTTTTTAAATTCAAGCATAATTAAAATGCAGTGTTGTATTATTTTAAAGTGTATAGTATAGTTATTCAGCAATTCTATACATTACTCAGTGCTCATCAGGATAAGTGTTCTCTTAATCCCCTTCACCTATTTCACCCATTCCTCCCCACCCCCACCCCTTTCTGGCAAAGTGTGGTCATTTGACAGTAGCATAAACATTACCTGGGAACTTATTACAAATCCAGATGCTCAAGCCCCACTCCCAGGCCTCTTGAATCATAAACTCTAGAAATGTGGCTCAGTAATTTAACAAACTGTCTAGATGGATCTGATGTGTACTTTTAATAGGTACAGTTAATAAGATGGCATTAGTAAGTCCTTACTTACTAATAATTACTCTCATTGTAAATGTATTGAATTCTCCAATCAAAAGATGGAGTGATTAGATGGGTAAAAAAACAAAGCCCAACTATATACAAGAGACCACTTCAGCTTTAAGGATACATGTAGGCTCAAAGTGGAGGGATGGAAAAGATTAAGAACCACTGCCCTAATAGGTATAAAAATTTGATATTTAAAGTCCTGATAGAGAAAATTCATAACAGAAAAAGAAATAGTTAACTACCAGTAAATCATCTTTGGGAGTTTATCATGATGCAGTTAGTCTCAGAAACCTGGTAGTGTTTACTAATGAAATAAATATTCACATCTTGTTTTCTGTTAAGTGTAAAACTTCATGCAATATGATGGAAGTGAAGTTTATATTAGTTCAAAAGCACTTATTGGGAACCTTCTATTTATTCATTTTAGGAAGATAGCTGCTTTTGCAAGATTTATATTGACTCATTTATGCAGCCAAAGCTTCTATTAACAGCAAAAGCCTTGAAACGAGAATGTGAATAAAATATTGCCATACTTGTTTGTGTCAAAGAATATAAACCACCATGTGTAACTTTCAGTTTATCTATTCTGGCTTTGTTTTCCAGTTAAAACCTACGAGGATTGCTTTTCATAATTCATCTATGTGTGATATGTGAGTTGGTATATATTACTCTTAATAGATGTCAATCATTTTTATCTTTTTTGTTCTACCCATTTTTCCTTCCTTGAATGATGCCATTAGTGCCAAATCAACAAGGAGATATTTATGAGTTCTTTGTTTTCTAACAGGACTTTTGCATATTTACAGAAAAATTTGGTTACAGAAAGGAAGGTATTGACATTTGGACAGATGTTTATTTTCTCAATCTTGGGAGGAAACAGTTTATTTTGTCCATGACATCTGGCTGAGACCATTAGAATCTCATTGTGATAACTAAAAGTCATGGTATTGAATTTGCCTTTGAGGTATTGGAAATAGAATGATGTACTTGAGTGCACTTTGTTCCACAAAGGCATAGCTTGAAAGGAGCATAATATGAGAACGGTCAGTTTAACCAGATTTTTTTTCTTCCATCCAATTAAAGTAATATTTAAAGTCATAAATACCCATTTTGGTTATATATCCATATTTTATTCATGATGAACGCATATGGTTTCTTTTATTCTATATTTATGTGTCCCCCCCCCGAAATTTTATGCTATTCTGAAGTATTTTGATATAAAATGTACTTCATTATTTTTAGATAGATTTATAGTGATGTTGGTATTTCATGATCTCTGCTTACTTCAGTAACCTTTATTTTCAGTATTCCTAATTTTGCATTCTAAACTTCTGCTTTATTGAGCAGTTTATAGTTCTTCAAGAGCGCTATGCTTCCTGCCTCTGTTCCCTTTGCACATTTTACTATTTTGCTGATTCAACCCCCATGCCCATCTTTCCTAAGCATTTTTAGTGGGTCCTACTGGTGCTTTAGGACTCAACCCAAACATGTCCTCTGAGAATCCTTTTCTGATCCCGCTCATCTGGATTCAGTGCTCTTTCTGTGTTTCAGCATGTTCTTCTAGCACCTGTGACTAACACCAGCCATTTTACTTAACCACAGTGTAATAACTTTTTATACAGTTGTCTCTTTTACTGAGTCTTAAGTATCTCTACTTAAGGAGTGAGCCATATCTTATTCATCTTTATATTAAGTACCTTGTTCAGAGGCTGGTATCTTTAATAAAATATCCGACAAATGAATAAATGAATGAACCTGATTGATTTGGGGAGCATTTGTATCTGACTGAAAATAATTCCTGTATTCTCAGCTGATAACTGTCATCTTAGACATGCTGATGCATGCCTGTTATATCTTTGATACCCTATATTAGGATGATATTTTCTATAAATCATACAATAGACATATTTATTTACAGATTTAGTAATTTTATGATTGAAGGTTAGATGCCATCTTTTTTTTTTTTTTAAAGGTTTTGTTGATCTGCCTTTTACCCCATTGGTCAAAATATTCCTTTTGCATATTTGGGCCCCATTTTGGGTTGTGGGTTCCATTGTATTGTGGATTTTTGTGTGTGTGTGTGATCTAGATATAGAATTCTTATCAGCAATTATATAGTCATTGTTCTGAAATTGAGTATTCTCATGTCATTGTGAAAGATATTAGCCATAATATTTTTTGTAGGTCAGGTAACTATGATAGTCATCACTGTGATAAAATATAAAAACATACACTGCTATTCATAACCAACAGGAAGACCTTAGCTCTGACAAATGACTTACTTATAGGCTCTAAACAACAATGTTGAATTTATTTGGATTGCTGAACATCATAAGCATAAAAAGAGAAAGTAGAACTCTGAGTCAAATATAATGCATTCAGCATCTACAATAATTTGGTTTTAAATGTTTAATCAGCATATAGAGATCATTTGTGCTTTCCAACCCCTTGTTTAGATGCTGAGGATCTCATCTTTGTTGTATAGAATAGGAGGGTATTTAAGAAAACAGTGTTTCACATTTATTTTCTTTAAACTTTTTGAGTTAGATCTGAATTAGGCAGCTAAGATCTTTATTTTTTAATACCAAACCTTAAAACTCCTTGTTCAAAATATTAACGAAAGTAAATTGCTATCTATCATGGTTGCTATTTGCTTATTAGGAACATTAAAAAATGGAACAAAGATGTAAAGATGATAGGTTGAGGTGGTAACAATTAAAGAGGTAGAGGAAGTAAGTCAAGAGATTGAAGACCTGTAAGTTTGGGCCCAAGTTCTAGTATCTTGATGGATCCTGTACCCAGGATCTAGGTTCTTTCACATATATTACCTTTAATTTCAGGTGAAAAATAATAGTTTATTTTGCTTTAGGCTCTTCTTTTACTTACGTCTTCTTAACACTTAATTCTTTAGTTTGTATATGTTTGCATTTGGCATACTTGTTTGTCAAACTTCATTCAGTGATTCATTCATGCATTCAGTCAGGCTTTGTAGTCTGAGAAATCTGAAATTATGTTCCATCTCTGTTATTTAATTATTAGCTAGGTGAGTTACTTATCCTTTCTGACCATTAGTTTCTTCATTTATAAACCAGGAAATTAAACTTCCTGGTCAGAGTTTATTTTTTGTTTTATTTCAGTTCATAGAAACAAACTTAACCATAAGATGGAATTATTTTGTAAGAATACATGGATATCCTTTGGAATCCAAGGGCAGGATGCAAATCAAGACCTTATATGAGCCTAGAAACAATTAGAAAGCTGGTAGAAACCCAGACCTTTAATCTCTGTTTCTCTCTTGCTCTTAACTTTTGTCTCTCTGTCTCATCTGTCTGTGTCATCTCTGTCTGTCTTCTTTATTTGTACTTTCTTTCTCTCTCATCTCATTTCTGATTCTTTTTGTATATCTACCTCATTCTTCTCTCTCCCTCTTTCTGCAGGTCACCTTTCATTACTTTAGTGTGCACATGGCCAAACACAGGAGCCCCACAACTCCTCGATTTGCATAACTTCAGTTTGAGTGACCAGCTGAGACTATGTAGTAGCTCTCGTTTATATTCTAAATTTCCAGGAGAAGGAAACCAATTGACTCAGCTTGTCTCAGTTGTGTGCATCCTGCCCAATCAACTATGGAGGGAAGAGGGGGGGTTACATAATACAAGCATGGCTACTCTTTAGGTAGTGGCAGGGGTTAGTGCTAAAAGAAGGTTGCTGGTGGCTGTCCACTTAATGCCTTTCCATTAGGGCTGCTGTGATCATTATATAAATAACACATGAATATCTGTGACTTCTAGTGGGCAGTGGAGCTGAATTAGTAGAGAATACTATATATCACCATAAAGTAGATGCCTCTCAAATATTAACTGTTTCATTTAATCTTACTGGGCAAAAGGAGCAGTTATGACTCACACTTTATAGGTGGTCACAGAAATGTTAAGCAACCTGCCTACTATCACAAAGTGAAGTAGTTTTAGACTTAGAATGTAGGCATGTGAGTTATCTCTTTCTCTTTATCAAAATGCACTTATTAAATTCCTAATACCATATGAGGCTCTGCCAAGAAAATTACTTTGGCCTTCCCCTGGTCATGAGAAGCATATAATTAAAACATGCATTAGACATTGCAGATAGCCAATAAGAGATATTAGTCAGGTATGAAAGGGCTAGTGATGCATTTAATGCAATTTTAGGGTACATAAATATGGGTCAGAATGTAGTAGTCACATTACGGACAATATTGGGATAGATACTGAATTGAAGTATGGCCTTGGGAATTACACATCTCACCTGAGTAGGGTAAGGAGTGTCATTGATACCGTATACCGTGGGCTGTAGTGTGAAACCTTCTTTAATATTATTATTGAATATATATACATACATGTGTGCAAATATATATCAGATTGAAGACTTGAATGATTGTTTAAAATTGTAAAAACCTATGTTAGTTAACAATTAAGGACTGTAGAATTTCTGAACTATCTCATTGCCAGGCAGTCTTTGAAAGGAAGGAAAGAGCAAGAGATGGGCCTGCAGGGGTATTAATTGCATTGGCACATGCTGTCCTTGTCTGCTATATCTATATGAAAGTAGAATAGTAAACTCATTGAGTTAATTATAGGTCACAGGTAGGCACTGTCATTGATTCTTATTGGTCATTAAGACAGTTTTTGCTTACATTGTATATATTTGTTACATAAGTTAATGCATAAACTGGTAGAGGCCTAACTTAGACGGTCTTTTCTCTTGGCATTTGCTATCGTAGAGAATAAATTATCAGTTATACTCAAACATGCATGCAACACTGGAATAAAATTCATTTAAGGACTTTTCCAGCATGCTAAAAAAAGATTGATTAGAGACTATTTTTAAGGTGTAAGAGGGAGTATTATCCTTTGTTCAGAAATATTAAGAAAATAACAGCAAATGGTGATTTCTTTAATAAGATGGCAAGTTGAAAAGAGACCTTGATGACTGAATTCATTAAAATGGTGTGGTATGGTTAAGTATTATGAAACAGTTTTCAGATTTTGCTGTAGCGGGTCTGAAGGTGACAAAATTACAGAACAAGGAGGAAATTATTTCATTAGCTTATATGTTGCGATTGATTGTGCAGTGAATCTAAGGAGAATTTGTGGAAAGATATGTGGGTCCCATTCCTGGAAGGAATAAAGCCTAGAGTAAGTAAAGTTTTCTATTGAAGATCAATCATTTTATACAAGACTTTAAAAGAGAGCCTGTAGGTCAGAATAAAGTTAAGTAATGTCTAAGTTTTAGATGTGATTAAAATAGAAGATAAGTAGCATGTTAAGGCAGTGGAAAAAGAGATAATGGTTCATTATCCAAAGTTTACATTTATAGTTTTAGAAAATTTTTTCTTATGTTTTTGAATAGATTATCAATCACAGATATATATGTTTTTTCAGTTAGATGGTATTTTAGGACCCTTGGAATATTACATACCTTTAAAATATTAGTAACCTAATACATGCATATGTGTATGTGACCATATTCAAGTTTATTGAGGAAAGAATTAATATCAAAATGGCTGTAAAATAAAAGATTTGTTAATTGGAAATTTGTGTAAAGGAAATCTGAATACATAAGGAAAATGGGAATATGGAGGCTGGAATAAAAATGCTATTATAGCACTTTTTCTTCTCTATTGAAGCTCAAAAAATTTAGTTGGTTTGTGAATGGCAGGCATTTACCTTCTGCATGAAGAGCCAGTGTAATTCCGCCAAGCTTATAACATAGGCAGCCCTGCCTGAAGTTAAAGGCAGACTTGTGGTTTTAGGGATCATACAAGTTAACTACAAATCAATCAACTGCAATAGTATGAGCAAAGTGACTATGTGACTATTCCTCTGTCTGGTAAAGACATTAGTGTTTACAAAATGCAGCAGTAACATCAGTTAGTTGAAGGTTATGGCTCAAGTGCAATATATCACTTTATAGGGAATATCTTTTTAAACCTTTTTTTTTTTCATTCTTTTAAAAATTTTATTTATTTGACAGAGAGAGAGAACAAGCAGGGGCAGAGGGAGAGGGAGAAACAGGCTCCCCACTGAGCAGGGAGCCCAATGTGGGGCTTGATTCCAGGACCCTGGGATCATGACCTGAGCCGAAGGCAGATGCTTAACCAAGTGAGCCACCCAGGTGCCCCCCCCCCAACCTTTATTAACAAATCTCCTTAACTTTGAAATGAGGAGAGGCTTTAAGGCACTCTTTTTTTTTTTTTCCCCATCAGAGAAGACAAATGAAAGATACCTTGCTGACTGATCTTTAGAATTTGTTAAATCACAGATCTCTGCCCCAAATGATTTCCATCATTTGAGGTATTAAGTGTCTTTCTTGACAGATTTTTTTTTTTTTTTAAGTAGGTTCCACGCCCAGCGTGGAGCCAAATGTAGGGCTTAAACTCACAACCCTGAGATCAAGACCTGAGATGAAATCAAGAGCTGGACACTTAACCAGCTGAGCCACCCAGGCGACCCTTTCTTGACAGATTTCTATAAACTACATTCAGGTATTTAGTTCAGTCTCATATAAATACATTGTAACTTTCAGAGTATAAAACAACCTAATACCATTTCCTACATAAATTACTACTAAAGTTTACCTCTCAAGCAACTGTTAGAATGACACATATTTAATTCAATCTATCTATAATACTAGAGTTTGAGTCAATTAGCTTAGATGATGTCAGAAGGCATGATGTTAAGGAAAAGGTCATGAATTGGTCCACACCCCAAACTGTTATATTTGTACGGAGAAAAATTCTATTTTGTAGTTAAAGATGGGCATTCTTATATACATATCAGTACTTGTCTTACTGATTCCTTACTCCCTCTTTGAACGGTGCCCATTTGAGAAGAGGGCTAAATTTTTTAGGAAATAAAAGAAGTTACTCAAAACATATTGTTCCATTGTCTTAATTAGTTATCTGTTTCTATGTAGCAGATTATTGCCTTAGAATTATTCTTGGGTGTTTAATGACATGACATCTGGCTGCTGCCAGAACAAGTGATTCAAGAAAGTCAGAAGCTGCAAGGTCTTATTTGACATAGCATCCAAAGTCATACTTGATCATTGGCAACATCATATGAGTTACTACATAGGTCATCTCTAGTCACTGTGGGAAGTAACTACACAAGAGAGTGCATACCAGGAGGTGAGAATCTTTCTGGGCCATTTTGTAGGCTTGCTGCTATACCTAGTATAATAAATTACTTACATGTTCATAGAATTTGAAAACTGTAAAGGATTTTAAGGGTTATATGTATTAACTCTCTCATTTTTACAGCTGAGGAATGGAATATTAGATGGCTTATTATTTGCCCCAAGGTGATATGGCTAGTTTACGGCAGAGCCCAAACTAGAACCTTGGCCTCTGAACTTTAGGACAAGTTTGTTCTTTTAGACCTTATATTGTTACCATTGGCTCTACTAACATATTATGATTTGGGAATATATGTGAACTAAATATTTAATGGTTCTAATAGATACTCTTGTTTATACCTATCTTGGTTAATTCATTTATAAATACTTCTATTTTATTTGCCTCCCAACTCATCTCTTAGGATATTCTCTCTCTGTCCCCTACTCCCTCCCTCTCCTGTCTCTCTCAATTTTTTGGTTCTCTACCCTGAATAATGATTTATTTGAAATGATATCCGGGGTAAAGTTCTGGCCATACGTAATATGAAGTAATAGGAAATAACATTAACATGTACTTGTAAAAATATGGATTTTTTTAAGCTGCTCCTCTTTTGACACATGTATTGATTACATGTATTTTTTAATAATTTTAGACAAGGAACAAAAAAAGTATAAGGTGATTTTTCTTACGTTGTTACACAATAGGGAAGATTAAGAAGTGGCATGTCTAGTTACTGTAGTTTCCATCGGAGATAATGGCTTTAGATTTTCTCCAAGGTGGCAGAACTCAGCATATGGAAGTCAGGTTGCCTTGCCTTAGAAAGATACTTGCTGTGTAGTACCGGAAGCCTAATTACTGGAATAATAAAGTAGAAATAGCAAGGGATAAAAACAATAGATAAAAATTAAATTACTAACATTGAAGAAAGGCATGACATAATCACAGATAACGCAGGTGAAAAAATGGGAAATAAAAACACAGAATATATTAGATATGGAGAACTAGCAGAGATACAGGATTAAGATAATTGCATGATGTAGAGAGAGGAAAATGTGGAAGAGAAAAATTATTCAAAGATATAATGAAGAAATTTTCTCTGAAAAGAATAAACAGTCATCAAGTCAAAATAATATTTTGTGTCCTAGGGATTTTGATTGCTTGACATATCTAGGTTAAATGATAGAATTTTGCTTTTTCTCCGGGTATCCAGAAAAAAGAGCATATCATTTCAAAGGGAGGAACATCAAGCTCTTAGTAAATGTCTTCCCAGGAGCAGTCAATGCTGAAGACCA
Organism: Mirounga leonina; assembly: GCF_011800145.1. Classification (NCBI taxonomy): domain Eukaryota; kingdom Metazoa; phylum Chordata; class Mammalia; order Carnivora; family Phocidae; genus Mirounga; species Mirounga leonina. The sequence continues at coordinate 34,486,028 of NW_023270825.1, read as the reverse complement.
TTTTAGCAATCTCTGTATACTTCTGAAATAAAGAAAATGTTGTTCAGGAATGTTATTCCTAGCTAAGATACCAAGTGTAAATTCAGTAGTCAGATATTCCCAAATACCCATGGGTACTCTTTGAGAAAATATCACTTAACTATGAAATCCAGCCATCTTTATTTAAAAGATAAAACAAATTGATAACAAAATTGGCAGTGACTCCGTTTAAAAGGCAATACTAGACATTTATGCAATTTATGATTATGGAATTTAATATATTTGTTAGAAAATTGGACAGTGTGGATAATAGCATGCCCACAAAATTTGGAGTTGGAAATGTGAATATTGTTATGTTTCAGTTAATAACATGTGAAATTAAAAATGTACTTATAAAGACATGACTATTGCAGCTGTTAATATTTTTTCACAATTTTTTAACCTTAATCTTTTAGAAAATATCAGTTTGAAATTGAGAAGTTCATGTATTTTCATTGAGGTTGTGCTTCCATTAAATTAAAATTAAGTGTATTATATTTCAAAAGCACAAACAGTATCAATTGGATGCAATTTATATAAAAACTTTATTTCTGCATATGCATTGAAGTGGCTAGAATTATGTTAATGTAAATGATAGCTATTTTTGTGTGGTGATATTTGAGGGCTTTTTTTTTTCCTACATTTAAAAATCCCTTTAATCCTTTCAGATAAGTCCTAACTTATACAAAAATTAGTAAAAATATTTATACATTTTGGGACAAGTTATTTACTATATTTTCATATATTTAGGAAAAAGTCATGACTCTTACACATGGAAAAAAAGTGAGTCCCAGAAATGACATGTTTGATTCTTTGTCTTCTGCTCTTTTTACTCTCTTACATGAGTAGTAACACATGGAATTAATATGTTTCCAGGGTAGTTGTAGAGAGAGCCGCAGTGTTACAAAGAAAACAAATAATAGGCTCTGTGGGTGTATGTATGCACATATAAAATAGGCTGAAAATTTTTGGTAAAGCAAACTTACCTGCTTAGTACATGTACTATTAATATTTTGTGAATAAAATTATACTGTTTAGGTAACATTTAGAGAACTTTACAAAGTGGGCTTAAAAGGTGTCAGCATAGTCTTAACACTGAACCTCATGGATTCTTGGACTTCAAATACTGCTGAATATGAATATCACTGGGGCTTGGATTTGCACAACTAGTTTGTATGTATGCATGCCTGATTTTATAAAGGTGTAGTTACATGTTACCTATTTGTTGAGGGAAGATGATCAATCTGAATTAATGACAACTGTGAATCATATAGCATTTCGTGATAAATACAGCTATACTGCTTTCAAGTTCATGTAATTCAAAATAAGTGCAACAAACTATCTGCAAAGAGAGAGTCCACTGGACCTGATATAATCAATAGGTAATGGTAATGGGTTAATAGTACTATCTGTTTATACACCAGTAATTAGTATATTTGTGTTCTGAAAAAATTGTTTTTGTCAGTGAAAAATATTGCTACCAAACCTCACCCCAGTAAGTATGTACACAATTTATTTTTAAAACAAATAATTCTTCTACAGTTTAAGAAACTGACTGTTTCCACTGTTTTAGCTTATTCTCCTCCTACTCCTCCCCTCACCTTAACCTCCCTTTTCAGTTTTACTTTCTGGTCTCCTATGCTCCAGCCATGTGAAATTATACTCGTGTTTCCTGAATGCAGTGTGCTCTTTCACACTGCTGTTCCTTTGCTCATACTCTTCCTTCTTGAAATGTTCTTCCCTTCCTCTATCACCCAACAAATTCTCCCTTAATTTTTAGGATAGCTTAGATGTGACTGCCTTTTTATAGCTCCTTAGCTACACCAGACATTATTTGCCTCTTCTTGGTCTCGTCCAAACCCTCATATCCAAACATGACTGTTAGTGTAATTCATATTTCATAATTCATGTCTGACTTTTTCCACCAGGTTGTGAATTCCTTAGGATAGTAACTGTTTCTGATTCATGTTTGTGTCCTTAAGTACCTGGTGTGTAACAGGCACTTGGCAAATAGTTTTTTTGTTTTGGGGGAGGTTTTTTGAGTGAATTGTGATTCTTAGTCCTGCAGAGATCTTTTTATCAATTTTATTTTCTTTCTCCTTCCTTTTCGTCCTCATTCTTCTTTATGTCTCCATCCCTTTGTTCACTTCCTGCCTTCCCCTCCTCCCTCCTTCTCAGTTTTGTTCTTTTCTTCAGATTCCTTCTTAAATATCAAAGTCTGTTCATAGCTTTATTTAACTGTATGCACATAATAAAAAAGGAATAATGGGCTTATGCAAACTTAAAGGTAAGAATTTGTCAGAGACTTATAATTCTACAGAGAACACTATGGTACCTCCCATGAGGTACCATGCTTTGACATTTACCCTTTGCTTGTCAAGGGCTTTGCCTTCAAGGTGTTGATTCAAAGTTGTTCACCTTCACTCGGGCACCTGGGTGGCATCGGTTAAGCATCTCCCTTTGGTTCAGGTCATGATCCCAGGGTCCTAAGATCAAGCCCAGTTTCGGGCTCCCCGCTTAGCGGGGAGTCTGCTTCTCTGCCCCTCCCCTGGCTCAAGCTCGTGCTCTGTCTCTGCCTCTCTCTCTCTTTCTCTCAAATAAATAAAATATATATATATATTTTAAAGATTTTATTTATTTATTTGAGAGAGAGAATGAGACAGAGAGAGAGAGCACGAGATGGGGGAGGGTCAGAGGGAGAAGCAGGCTCCCCGCCGAGCAGGGAGCCCGATGCGGGACTTGATCCCGGGACTCCAGGATCATGACCTGAGCCGAAGGCAGTCGCTTAACCAACTGAGCCACCCAGGCGCCCCTATTTTTTTAAAAAGTTGTTCACCTTCACTCATTCAGTATGAAGACCTCTTTCTTCATTTTCTTTCCCTTCCTTTCACAGTAATAAAGGTATATGTAATTTACTTGAATAATTTTTGACACAACAAGGAATTCCAATTTTTTAAAAGGTGATCCATAGACATGGGAAAACATTCAATTGGTATAAAAGGGTATACAGTGGCAACTAATTTCCCCCACTAACCCATTCTTCAACCCTTCATTTCCTCTTCCCATAAGCAGTTGCCTCTATCACAATCTTGTGCATCCTTTCAAAGATACCCTCCCTGTCTATGAGGGAAAGAGCCAAAATATGGCATACTAATGGATCCCCTCACCTGTTGGAGTAGTCTTCTCGCTATGTGTTCAGAGCTCTGCCTACTTGATTTTGTTCTTATAAATTCAATTTGTTGTCTTATAACTATACAAAAATAAGAATCACTTACTGATCATGAGTGTATGGGCAGAAAATTTAATATTTTAATAGCCACTTAAAAAGAAAAACACTGGGGCACCTGGGTAGCTCAGTTGGTTAAGTGTCTGACTTCGCTCGGGTCATGATCTCAGGGTCCTGGGATCCAGCCCTGTGTGAGCCTCCGTGCTCAGGGGAGTCTGCTTCTCCCTCTCCCACTGCCCCTCCCCCTGCTCATGCTCTCTGTCTCTCTGTCCCTTTCCCTCTCCCTCTCCCTCTGTTTCTCTGTCTCTCTCAAATAAAAAAATCTTTCTTAAAAAATGAAAAACATTAATTCTAGGTCTTTGTAATTGGAAATGACTTTGCAATGAATCTGTTTTCAAACCAGCATAACCAGTTCATTTGTCACGTGGGATTAAAAAAAAATAGAGGAAAGGAGTTGAGCTTATGCTTTTGCTGAAAGCTGAACATCTCCACTTAACCTGCAGAATTGTTTTTACATCTTTGCATCATGGGGCCAAAGAATAGATACTATGGGGAAAATCCTTTGAGAGGTCTCTTTCTCTTTCTCCCTTCTTTAGCAAACAGTGGGGAATAAAATAATGGAAAAGGTTTTATTGCCTAGATGGCAGCATGATGGAACCTAATGTGTCATTCATTCATTTCCTGTAAGTGGATTAGTGTCTAGAAGAGATTTATGTGGAAGAACTGCAGTTCTTTTGTGAAGTAGGAATACAGTAAAAACCTGTGATTCTTAACTCCAGACAAAAGGTTTCAAGACACTACCAGGGTTCAGTACCTCAGTAAAACCCTACTTAAAACAATGTTTTAACAGTCTCTTGGTATTTGTTAGAAATAGCTTTCATACTTCAGGCTGGAGTCATATGCCTGAGGGCAAAGGATAGTAATGTTCTTGCACCTCCTTCTGCCACTCCATCTGTCTTGATAAAAATCTCTGTGGGGAGAAGAAGTGGTGTTAGTGCTATATTTTGGGGAATTTTACACATTCGTCATTTCATTGTAGGGGAAAAACAAACAGAAGCATTTCAGTATTTACTTGGGAAAATGTTACATCCTGAAGTTTGGGTTCTTTTATCTACATTTTGTTAAGGCACACACACAAATATAACATAGAGTGCTGGGCCGTCATGGAAGAAAATAGAAAGTACTTTGTTGATACTTTGGAAACAAAGTATCAACAAAAGCCCAGTCTTTTGGGGGAAATGTTTCCTCATAAGAATTGTTATGTGGATGTTTGTTACTTAAATAGGGAGTTCTATGTGGTTTTCTCTTGGCCTGTCTGTCATTTGTTAATGTTTTCAATGAAAAGCAAAGAAAAAAAAAAGTTGTTATTTAGTTCAGGTTTAGATTTAACTATTTAAGAACATGAAAGGGACATAAAATTCCGCTTCTGAACTTGAATGTCCTTGTTCTGACAAGTGTGTTATACCTCGGCCAGGCAGCAAGATGATACATAAGTAAAATCCTAGTCTTTCTTGGAAAGAATTAACCCTCAGTTGTTGATAATGCTTACCTCACTGGGGTTTTGTATAGCTTAATGAGCATGGCGAAGCAGCTTGATAGCACTGGATTAAATGAAGTTAAGTTATTAAAGGTTTGGTAGTGCTTTTATGATTGTGGTTTTGCAAACCAATGATCATTTTTTCATTTGTCACTGGAGGGGAGGCTGAGGAGAATCTTTATCTTGGTCTTAATCTCTAGGACAGTGTAGTTTGATGCTAGAGGGCTTTGTGAAGTGGGTCCCACTGTTAATATCTTAGCAGAAAATTAGTTGTTGTCTTTCCCTTCAACAATTCTGGTATAATGTACCAAGGGAAATGTGCACTGTTAAAGTAGGCTTTTGTGCTATGTGTGTGAAAGAGAGAGTTTTATAATCTAGTAGCAGCTTACTTTACTGATACGGTTAACACTGCAGGCAAGTCACAGATTGATCATAACAATTCTTTGCATGACTTGGTTGTGACTAAAAGGGTGTAAAATTTATTACAAGATAATAAAAATTTTTTTAACTGGAAATAAAAGGTCATTGCTTCTAGATCTCACCTCCTAGTTCTTTAGGAAGTTTCTAGTTGCATTAACACAGGGATTAATTATGAAGGCTTTTCTGCATCCTTGTGTGTTTGCAGCCGTATGTGCAGTTGGTTTTTTGCCAGCTCCATTTTTAAAACAGGCACTGAATGCCTATGGATATATCTGAGAATTTTTTTACTTTGTTTTTGTTTTTGTTTTTTTTAAAAGATTTTATTTATTTGACAGAGAAATAGCAAGAGCAGGAACACAATCAGGGGGAGTGGGAAAGGGAGAAGCAGGCTTCCCGCCTGCCGAGCAGGACGCTGGGATCATGACCTGAGCCCAAGGCAGACGCTTAATGACTAAGCCACCCGGGTGCCCCTTTACTTTGGTTTTGTATCATAATTGCTTCTCTGCTAGAAAGTAGTTCACCAAAAAGGATTGTGAGTGTAACTTGAAATATAAGTATACATTTGTAATTCATGCACAAAAGCATGATCATGTTTGGTGGGGGAGAGGAAGTGACCTCTACCTATTTTTTTCCTTTATTCAAACATTGCCTTTTTATAGGGGATGTAATTGTGTTGTCTTAGAGAGTGAAAATTTGTAAGGCTTGAAGTCTTCCTTAATTATAAAAGATATAAGAGATTGTTCAAACCTCAACCTTTGGTGGAAAGCAAAAGAGGATGTTAGATGGGCTTCCATTTAAGGAATGTCATTCATGCAAATAGCCTAGTTCTATCTAATAATGATACTAATGGACATTTCAGTTTGTCATAGGACAGTTTATCCTCCAGGATATAACCTCAGAAGTTTTCAGGCTTAATCACCTTTTCCCCTAAAATAATCCTTATGAATCTGCTATCAGTTGGTTTATTGTAACTTTGTTTGAAACTGAGTGGGTTGTCAGCATTGGGAACAATGCATTTCATGTATTTCTATCTTTTATGGAAAATATTACTCTCTCTTACTTGTTGGGAAACTATCTCTAGTCATTCTTTAATGCATCAATCATTTGATAGGAATTTCCTGAGCACTTACTATGTGCCAGTACTTGGGCTGGGACATGCCATGTTCATAGAATTGAATAAGACAAGGTAGCTGCTCTCCAAGTGGAAAATTATTATTTGTGGATATATTGGGCATTTTGCCCTCCCTCCCTTCCTTCTTCTTTTTCTCCCTTCTTCTCTCCTTCCCTTCCTTCCTTTATTTTCAAGTAACAAAATTTACAGTTATATTACCTTTCACATGATGCTGTAGCATATCTTCACTGAGTCTTCCAGAAATTCCTTAGCAATGGTAAGATGGTTATTGTTTATAAAGTGTTTTGTTTTTCAAATGCAAGTCAATCATGTTCCACAAATTATATTTCTTTTTAACTGAATAAGAGTAATGAGAAATGAAAAACATAAAATTTCCATTGAGTAGTTTTAGGATACCTTTTTTGCTCTTAAAAGTAAATATTCACTGTTACAACTAGTGATTGGATCCATTCTACCAACACCATTTTTCTCCTTCTAGTGGGTAGATTGCCCTTTTGTCCATTTTCCCTGTCTTATTGGTAGTTACCAAATAGGTTCCAGTGCTGAGACTTGATATCCACCTTACTACTTAGAAGATTGTTTGGCTCACTTCATTGCTCTCAGCTGAGTTCCAAATAGGTCAGGCATTATGAACTACCAGTATATGGTATAATTAATTTAGAAGTATGATATTAACCTATACCTTTTTTTTTTTAAGCATTCTTTCATGTTAGATTCAGAATCATTTTAAAATATGGCTGATCATCAGAATTACCAGAGATGGTATTACTATTATCCTGAAGTTCTCTGAAGCATTCTGAGGCCATATTAAGGCTATTAGTCAATGAAGACCACTTGTAGGTTATATCATAAAGCAGAGCAATTGGCTTAAACGAATGGGGTGTTCAGTCTGGGATTCCAGAATCTTGACAGTCCCAAATATAATATAAATGACCCCCTTTTAGGAAAGGTACATTCCTGTAAATGCTAGCATTGATTAAATCAGTACTGCAAAGGGCTGTAAGACCATAGTCTCCAAAGAGTAAGTTCTGTGCATGGTATTTTGGTAGTTTCTTAACCATTTTCTTCACATATGAGGGATCTGCATAGTTTCTTGCAACTAGTTCAGGCAATTGATCAGTCCTTCCAGGCTTCAGTAATATTTATAATCCCTACCATAATTCCATAGGATTTTCAACCTAATCCTATATTGCTTGTTGATCTTTACCATGTATTTTTCTTGAATTATTTACTTGAATCACTGTAAAACAGTCACCTGCACGCCACTCCTTTGTGAGTATGTGCCAATGCTATAGACCTTATACTTACCTTTTTTAAGTGAAAAAGTAGAGTAAGGAAAATATCCACTATTTTAAAAAAAGAATAATATAACTTAACTAAAATGAATCTTGAAGTGGGGAATCTACTACTACCTTTACTTTGAAAGAAGGATAATAATTGTTCCTTTAGCAAACAAACCAGATTTTTTTTTGTTTTTGAAATGTTCAGATTTTTATCATGAGCACTGTAGATTCTGTATGTCCCAGAGTGAAGATACAGACTAAACTTGGCTGCCTAAAATATCTATGTAAAGGAATGTTATATTAAAACAAATTAAAATAGTTGTGAGATGATGTGCTTTTCTAAAATGCACTTTTATAATGAATTTTACAGTGCCAGTTTGACTTCTAAGAAATCTCTATTAAAAGTAATTAGAGGGGCCCCTGGGTGGCTCAGCTGGTTGAGCGTCTGGCTTTGGTTCAGGTCATGATCTCAGTGTCCTGGGATTTACCTGTCTTGCCCCCTGCCGCCCAGTCAGGCTCTGCATTCAGTGGGGAGTCTGCTTTTCCCTCTTCCCCTCCCCCTGCTAATGCTCTCTCTCTCTCGCTCGCTCTCTCTCAAATAAATAAAATCTTTTTAAAAAAGTAATTAGAAAATAAAATGAAAAATCACTTTTAAATGTGAATTCTTAAAATATATATACTATTTAACCTTTCTTAATGACATTTATCTACCGTGTTATGTTTACTATGTTTATTAGTTAATAATCCTAAATCTCTCATTAAGTATCAGAGCATCATTAACATGAATGGATTTAATAAACTACAATTTTATTAGCCACATTTCAAAAGTATTTAGATAGGGACTTATCTTGAACTATCTTATGTCTATTTGACCATTATGAACTGAAAATATTAGAATTTCTTTTTTGAGGCGGAATGATAAGGGAAATTTGTTTCCAGGGTTCACTTCTTTCTGAAAATAAAGTTTGTTTTCTTTTTTTCTCATTTCCACAGTATTCTTCAGTCTAGTTTGAAACTTCCAGTTTAAAACCAGTTACCTGATTTTGAGAAGAGAGGTCACTTTGAATTAAGTAGAATTTGACATATATTCTTTATCAAAGAATTTGGTGAGAGTCAACTGTTTATCTTCTACAGCATTTTCTTCTATCATTTCTACTGTAAAACATTACTGCTGGAGCTGATAATTATTCTGGTTTCTTAAAGTATGAGCATAAATCACATTATCTGGGCTAGAAAATGCAAACTTCTAACAATGGAAAGGAAGCTTATAAATGACCTGACAAACTGGTGATCTGGAATCTAAAACCTTTTCAGTTGAATTGAAATTAATTTTTGGCCCCTTTAAATTCTGTTAATTTTTTTATTTTTTTTATTTTAGGAATGATTATTTATCTTAACTGGGTTAAATAAATGTACACAGAAATGATCACATGCACATATATATGCAAAATGGAAAGTTATAATTTTGATGTGTTATGATTTTAACTGTAGATATATAATAAAAACCACATTTTTTACTTGGATGTGAGTATGCATAGTTTGAAGATTAAATGTACTATTAATCATTGCTTTGACAGTAGTGTTCAGTTAAAATTCTTGATATTGTCATATAATTTATATAGTAGTCTTTCCAAAGCTGTTAATTCACTTATAGCAGTTATCGTGACTATTGTTCTGGAGAAGGATTATCTTCCTTTCTTATATGAGAAGCTATTTTAATGTTACTGAAATTTTTAAAAGCAATCCTTCTTTCATGTTCCTTCAAATTTTCCTAGCAGACTATGGTGTGGGTGTGCAAAATAGCTAGGGAAGTTACTAAATTATTTATTCTTTTGATAGTTTTCAGCTAACATCTCCAAGATGCCATAATAAGAAAACAGAGACGAAAATACATAATTCTTTGATGACCCAAGAGATTCTTTTGTTTAAAAAAAAATTGTAGAGGTGCCTGGGTGGCTCAGTCAGTTAAGTGTCTGCCTTCAGCTCAGGTCATGATCTCGCGGTCCTGGGATCGAGCCCTGCACTGGGCTCCCTGCTTGGCGGGGATCCTGCTTCTCCCTCTCTCCCAAACAAACAAATAGATAAGTAAAATTTTTAAAAAATAAATAAAAAAAATTTTTTTAAATAAATAATTGTAGCTTAATATTTATGATTATTTTCTCTCGTAGGACTTAGTATATCATAGTATATTAAGTTTTCCAAGCATGGTCCTATGTAAACACTTACTTCGATATATAGATTTTATTAAATTTTTTGTAGACCAGTCATCCTAGTTACCTCAGCAGCATAATTCATAAAAAGAAGGTGTAATCATATTCTTTATAATCCTTATAAAATTTTAGGGATGTACCATAAAGATATTCCACAGTGTTCTGTACTATTCTTTTTTTTTTTTTTTTAACATATAATTTATTTGTTTCAGGGGTGCAGGTCTGTGATTCATCAGTCTTACACAATTCACAGTGTTCACCATAGCACATACCCTCCCCAGTGTCCATCACCCAGCCACCCCATCCCTCTAACCCCCCTCCACTCCAGCAATCCTCAGTTTGTTTCCTGAGATTAAGAGTCTCTTATGGTTTGTCTCTCTCTCCGGTTTTGTCTTGTTTCATTTTTCCCTCCCTTCCCCTATGATCCTCTGCCTTTTTTCTCAAAATCCTCATTATCAGTGAGATCATATGATACTTGTCTTTCTCTGATTGACTTATTTCGCTTAGCATAATATCCTCTAGTTCCATCCATGTCGTTGCAAATGGCAAGATTTCATTTTTTGATGGTTGCATAATATTCCATTGTATATATGCACCACATCTTTTTTTATTATCATTTTTTTATTATGTTATGTTAATCACCATACATTACATCATTAGTTTTTGATGTAGTGTTCCATGATTCATTGTTTGCATATAACACCCAGTGCTCCATGCAGTACATGCCCTCTTTAATACCCATCACCAGGCTAACCCATCCCCCCACCCCTCTCCCCTCTAGAACCCTCAGTTTGTTTCTCAGAGTTCATAGTCTCTCATGGTTTGTCTCCCCCTCCGATATCCCCCCCTTCATATTTCCCTTCCTGCTATCTTCTTTTTTTTCTTTTTTTTTTAACATATAATGTATTATTTGTTTCAGAGGTACAGGTCTGTGATTCAACAGTCTTACACAATTCACAGTGCTCACCATAGCACATATCCTCCCCAATGTCTATCACCCAGCCACCCCATCCCTCACACCCTCCACCACTCCAACAACCCTCAGTTTGTTTCCTGAAATTAAGAATTCCTTGTATCAGTGAGGTCATATGATACGTGTCTTTCTCTGATTGACTTATTTCGCTCAGATAACACCCTCCAGTTCCATCCACGTCATTGCAAATGGCAAGATCTCATTCCTTTTGATGGCTGCATAATATTCCATTGTATATATATACCACCTCTTCTTTACCCATTCATCTGTCGATGGACATCTTGGCTCTTTCCACAGTTTGGCTATTGTGGACATTGCTGCTATAAACATTGGGGTGCACGTACCCCTTCAGATCCCTACATTTGTATCTTTGGGGTAAATACCCAGTAGTGCAATTGCTGGATCGTATGGTAGCTCTATTTTCAACTTTTTGAGGAACCTGCATCCTGTTTTCCAGAGTGGCTGCACCAGCTTACATTCCCACCAACGGTGTAGGAGGGTTTCCCTTTCTCCACATCTCTGCAAAACATCTGTCATTTCCTGACTTGTTAATTTTAGCCATTCTGACTGGTGTGAGGTGGTATCTCATTGATGTTTTGATTTGGATTTCCCTGATGCCGAGTGATGTTGAGCACTTTTTCGTGTGTCTGTTGGCCATTTCAATGTCTTCTTTGGAAAAAATGTCTGTTCATGTCTTCTGCCCATTTCTTGATTGGATTATTCGTTCTTTGGGTGTTGAGTTTGTTCTGTGCTGTTCTACAATAGAACACAGTACAAATGTTAATAGGTAACATTTATTGAGCCCCTACTGTTTTGGAGCATTTAGTCATCAAAATGAATCTTTGTGGTACTATTGTTTTTGTTTGTTTGTTTTTTCTCTTAAAGCCTTTACTTTGAGACATGATGGAAAAAATCTTACAGGTACACATGGAAAAGTAAGACATGATCACAGTTTGTGGTACTATTGTTATTTTCATGGTACAGATAAGGAAACAGGGGCTTAGGTTAAGTAACTTCAGAGTCACACAGCTAGTAGGACCCTGATCAAGGTCTGTCTTACTCTAAAACTACTGTAATGCACCTAACCATATGTGGAACATAAGAAACAGGGCAGAGGACCTTAGGGGAAGGGAGGGAAAACAGAATGGAAGTCATCAGAGAGGGAGAAAAGCCATGAGAGACTCTTAACTCTAGGGAACAAACTGAGGGTTGCTGGAGGGGAAGTGGGTGGGGGGGGGAAGGGGTAACTGGGTGATGGACATTAAGGAGGGCACGTGATGTGATGAGCACTGGGTGTTATACGAAACTGATAAAAAAAAAAAAAGATCACTGTGATAAAAAAATAAAATAAAACCACCATAGTGTACCTAACCAGCAGTTAAAAAGGCACTGATTTAAATGATCTTTACAGTGATGGTAATGATTAATTCATCTAATTTATCCATCCTTACTAGAATGATATATATCCCAGAGTAGTTTGGCTTTGGATAAAGGGCATGGTAATGTAACAAGTTTTCTTTGGAGACCTAGAAACTCTTTATACCTGTCTTAAAACAGCTGAGGATATTTGGCTCTAGATCACTGGCCAATACGGATAACTAAATCATGCCACCTCATAGTAAATTTGTTCTTAATAGGTTTTATTTTATTCTGTTAACTAACAGAAAGGAAGAATAATAAAAGCCTGGACTCCCAATTCTGGCTGCACTGCTTATTAGCTTTGGAACTTTGAACAAAGTGCTTAACCTCTCTGAACTTCCATTTCCTTGTCTGTAAGAATACCTCCTTTTTCATGATTATTGTGAGTTGTAAATGAAATAGTTCTGTTAAATGGTAAACACAGTGCCTTGAAGATAATGGGAGTAACATATATGATAATAGCTGTTTATAACCATATTGTCGTTTTCATTATTCATGTTAGAACAAACAAGAGTAGGGAATGAATTTTTTTAAAAACTTGTTTTGCAAACTTGAGTCCTTTGGAAATAAGCAGCTTGGTGATAAGCATTCAGACAGACTAATGTGCCCTACCCTTACATGAGAAACATCATAGTCCTAGCAATCAGCCAGTTTGTTTTAATTTCAAAGAGTTCTATTATGAATATAAGGGTACATGTTTTTACTTTTAGATATGTCTGTGTACATATAACTATACTTTTTGGGGAGAAGAGAGTATGTGTATGCATCTATTAAATCTAGACTAATTTAGCTTTTAGTGTTTTTGGTAGAAATCTTACCTCATTTCTTAGTTTATTGTCATCGTTGAATTGTGGAAGAAAATAATGTTATGTTTCCGTAATAGTACACTTATTTATTTCAAAGACTAAACTATTGTTGCAATTTTTTACAAGCCACTGAACATAAAACTTAATTTTTGCTTGAGCTGTTTTTCACCTCATAAATGAGAAATAAGCAAAAACAAAAGCAGTCATCAGCACTAGTAAACAGAAAGCATGATTTTCAGAATATGCTGCCCACTCTAATATCAGGCATATAAATAAGAAAATCATTTTTATAAAAAGAAATTGAAGAGCGGGCGAAACTCATTGAGAAAACTTGCAGTTTCCTCCTTTCCACGCATGCTTTTAACAGCATTTCTTTTAAGCATTTTGTAAAAACTGAAGGTGTGCCTGAAAGGTGACAAAAAGTACCCTTTTAGAAATTTATTTTCCAAAACATAATTTTATTTACTTTTTTAAATTTTTATTTTTATTTTAAGATTTTATTTATTTATCTGACAGCACAAGCAGAGGGAGAGGGAGGCAGAGGGAAAAGGGAGCATTAGGCTCACCCATTGAGCAGAGAGCCGGATGAAGTGGGGCTTGAAATGGGGCTCGATCCCAGGACCCTGGGATCATGACCTGAGCCGAAGGCAGACACTTAACTGATTGAGCCACCCAGGTGCCCCTAATTTTATTTACTTTAATATATTCTTAGTTTGGTATGAGTATTTTCTGAAATGTTCTAAGTTCTTACTAATGCTAGGGAATGGCTGGTACAGGGTTGTAAGCAAGCTACTCAAGTTTGGGCCTATGTCATATAAAGGCCTGACCCACTACCTTGTAAGGAAGTCTATGTTTAGAAGAATTTGAGGATACATTTCTGGGCCAGACATCCAAAGATACTCAGGTTTGCAAGGTTTCCAAGTCTCTTTTCAACATTTATCCTAGGGGTTCTGCTTCACTTAGTAAACTAGTAATTGTTGTAGTGTTACCATTTTTTTTTTTTTTAAGATTTTATTTATTTATTTGACAGAGAGAGACAGTGAGAGAGGGAACACAGCAGGGGGAGTGGGAGAGGGAGAAGCAGGCTTCCCACTGAGCAAGGAGCCCGATGTGGGGCTCTATCCCAGGACCCTGGGATCATGACCTGAGCTGAAGGCAGACACCTAACGACTGAGCCATCCAGGCGCCCCTGTAGTGTTAACCATTTTATTCTACCTTCAAACCTTGCATCTAAAAGATCCGTAGTAGCATGATTTGGCAGGCAGTCAAGGTCTTTCCATTTCTTAATAAGGCCATTCACTACTTTCTTAATTTGTAAGAAAAGATTTCCAATAATAGTTTCTCAAGTCTACTTAGTATATAAGCTTTGACAAAAATTCAGTAGTCTGTAAATCCTCTGCCCGGAAGATATTCTCACCAAAGATTCTTGCCCCTTGAGTACATGATGAAAATTAGCTGTTACTATTGAGAATGTTGGAATGGAGAAATTTCTCCAAAAAACAATAGATGTTAACAGTAGAATAGCTTGATAATAAGGCCAGGATTAGACACTTATTTTAACCAAAAAACCTAGAATAAAATGTCCAAAACTTTTACAAAAACCTGTATTTTGAGCATTTTCTTATATTAGAAGTATTCATTCTTAATGAAAAACGTGAATTTGGAAAAAACAAAAACAAAAACAAATGCGGCAATTTGATTTTTGAAAAAGTAATTGTATTTTCCATTTACTCATATTTCAATTTCACAAATGCTTTATTTTTCACCTCTCACTGATCTTTCACTTCTCACTGTAGCTGGCTACAAACAGAGTTTTGTTGTTTTCCCTTTCCTTTACCACCTTCTTTTTTTTCCCCTTGGCTCTGATAAATAGTGATTTGTTTGTTCATTTATTCAAAAAATATTTATGAAGCAATTATGGTGTGTCAGAGAATGTGTCAGATGCTAGATATAAAATAGTGCCCTCACAGATTTGAATGTAGCAGAGAGGAGAAACAAGCTTTTACCTTAAATATGTGGTTATAGAAACAACCAAAATCACCATCAGTAGGGGATAGGTTAAATAGATTATGATGTTTGTGTAAAATGAATGTTTTATAGCTCTGTGTGTGTAACGTTTTTAGAAAAATGCCTAAGACACTGCCAACAGTGATTGCCTCTACTGAGGGTCCATGGGGACTGGACTTGTTATTCATTATATATAATCTTGTACCTTAAAAAAGAAATAAACCTCTATTCATATACTATATTTTCTTTTTTTTTTGAAGATTTTATTTATTTATTTGAGAGAGAGAGAGAGAGCATGAGAGGGGGGACGGTCAGAGGGAGAAGCAGACTCCCTGCTGAGGAGGGAGCCCGACGCGGGACTCGATCCCGGGACTCCAGGACCATGACCTGAGCCGAAGGCAGCCGCTTAACCAACTGAGCCACCCAGGCGCCCCATATACTATATTTTCAAAGAAACTTTATGTAAATAAGATTTCAGAAAAATTCGCAGTACAGTGAATAAGCAAATAAGCAATTACACTTTTGTCAAAAAAAAATTTGGAGGTGAAACCTTCAATTTTTAAAACAATCACTCATTACCTTAATTTGTATGTTTTGTCCAAAATGCCTTCTTTTAACAGGGGTGCTGTTGTCACGTTTGAAGTAAGCAGGGACAACTATCAGTCTAGATTGTTCTGTTTTAGGCTGTTGGATGATGAAAGAATGGTCTAATTTACACTTTCTATTTCACTTGTCAAAATAAACTTGGTCACAGATTTCCTTGGAGAATTGAGCCTGAGACCTCTATTTAATGTTGATATTATAGTATCACAGAGCTGGATTTGGATACAGATTATCCCATGTGATTATTCTGTTAAAACTGATGTGGTTGCTTGACCCTTCTATTTCTTCTTGGGTTCCATTTCTAATTTGTGCACATTAGGTAAAATGGGTAGGTATAATGACAAGAAGCAGTTCATTTGAATAAAATGGTATTTTCTCTCAAAAGAGAGAAGGCCCGGCTCTTCCATCTAATTTGACAGACCCTTGGCAAAGCTTGACATTTGAATAAATGTAATTTTTTTTGTGCTTTTGCTAGGAATATTTTAGTCCCATGAAATTCTAACTGAAAAAATATTGAGCATCTATGAGTTATTGAATATAATGCCAATTTTCAACCAGTTTAGTTCATATTTATAAATGGTCCAAATTTATGTTAGTCTTAGTGGTTTATTGATAGGGTGCCACTATTACAGATTCTCTTTATAAACTGTGTTCTTTCTTTTTTTGTTTTTAATTCTTTTTATGGTAGGAGCTCTTGTCCCATAACCAAAGTTTAGGTAGATGATGAGTAACTATGTTGGTTAATCTCTTTTAAATAAAGGACAGTCCACTTGATATTTTTATAGCAGTATTGTAATATGCAGTGTTGCCTGATACCAGAAGTTGAGAGTTAAATAGCATTAATGATGAGCATCTACCCAATTTTTATCTAGTTTTTTAAGAGATGTCTCTGTAATTAAAGAGTATTTTTAATACATACATGAAGCTCAGAAAATAATGTAATTCCATGTCCCTGTTACTCCTATTGAATAAGTGTTGACATTGTGCTTCAGATTGTTAGAAAAAATACAGATATTACTCCCTTCCTCAGTCCCATTTTCATTCCTCCCTTCCCAGAGGTAATCACTATTCTGAGTGTCATATATACCTTCTGTCCATACTTTTATTCTTATATTATGTATATATGTATGAAAGCATGTTGTTTTATGTGTTTTAAAGATTTATATGAATGTGTCATACTACATATGTATGTATTCTATGACTTCTTTCATTCAACATTGTGATACTTGTGCAGGATTTTGCATAAGTCGTACTTGGAGATAGACCCATTACTCTATTGATAAATAGAAAATATCTCCTTGTGCTAAAGTCTCTCTAAGGTGATTTCCTGGAAGGACATATGCTCAGTCTTAATATATGGGCATCCTTGACTTTGAAGTAATTTCACGGCTATTTTATAAATGGATTGTTCTACATTTACCTCTCTACCTTTATTATATGTTATGGGCTGAATTGTGTCTCCCCTGGCCCTCAGATTTGTATGTTGAAGCCCTATCCCCCAGTAGCTCAGAACGTGATTATATTTAGAGTAGGGCTTTTAAGAGGTTATTAGTTAAAATGAAGCCATTAGGAATGTCCCTAAAACAATCTAACTGGTGTCCTAATAAGAGGAGGATGCTTGGATACACAAAAGAGACCTCAGGGAGTCACTCACACAGAAGAAAGACCACGTGAACACACATAAGAAGGTGGCTATCTACAAGCCAAAGAGAAAGGCCTCAGAGGAAACCAAACCTTGATTTTGGACTTTAACCTTCATAACTGTGGGAAAATAAGTTTCTATTGTTTAAACCACCAGTTCATGGTATTTTGTTACGGCAGCCCTAGCAAACTAATAGAGTAGTTCCAAATACTGCCCTATATCCTCACCACCATTCAGTATCATACTTTTTAATTGTTGTCAGTCTAATAGGTGAGAAATGGTATCTCTGTTTTAATTTGAATATCCTAGTTAGTAAAATTTTAGAGCTGATCATTTCTCAGGAGTATTAATCAGTAAAGTCCTTTTCTATGAAGTGCTAGTTCATATACTTTGCACATTTTTCTATTAGTTTTTTTCTTTATATAATTAGCTATTTTCCATTCTCCTGTACATCTATGACTTGCATATAACTGTATTGCATAGAAATTCCTATTCAGGGCAGTCAGATTTATCAGTTTCTCTTTTTATGGTTTGGACTTTTAAAATCTTTCGGGTTTTTTTTAAGATTTTATTTATTAGAGAGAGTGAGCGAGCTCGTGTGTGTGCATGGGGGGGTCGGGAGTGGCAGAGGCAGAGGGAGAGGAAGAAGCAAACTCCCCGCTGAGCAGGGATTTCCCCAGGTGGGGCTCATCCCAGGACCCTGGGATCATGACCTGAACCTGAACCGAAGGTAGACACTTAACCGACTGAGCCATCCAGGTGCCCCTGGACTTTTAAAATCTTATTTTTTAAATTCTTCTCTTTCCCAATATCTTGAAGAATGTAAAATTTCTTCCAAAAATTAAAAGTTTTAATTGTCAGATTATTTTTCACATTTTCCAAGTAGGAAGCCAGATATCTCAGTGATCGTTTATTGAATAAATTTATCTTTTCCCCAGTAATTTAGAATGATAACTCTGTCATACATGTGGGATCTATTTCTAGGTACTTTATTCTGTTCCATTAGTCTGTTTATCTGACCTAATGCCAATACCACACTGTTTTAATGTATTAATTATTATTTTGCAAAATTATCTAGTCTATTTGAGGCCTTTGGTTTTTCATATGAATTTTAGGATCACCTTGTCAAATTCAGTTAAAATTTTTTGGTAATTTTTTATTAGAATTGCATCTAATATACGGGTCAATTTGGGGAACAATTACTTCTTCAGAAAATACATGGGTTTTTTGCCCTCATACAACTCATGTTGCTCTTTTGTTAGATTTATTCCTTAGTACTTGATTATTTTTTAGTTACTATTTTAAATGTGATATTTTTTAAAGATACATTTTGCAATTTGTGCTTATTGTTGTTTAGGAACATTAAACTAATTTTTATACCTTAATATTGTATCTAGCAATTCCCCTAAACTCTTTTAGTATAATTAATTTGTAGATTATTTTGAATTTTCTACATTAAAGATCGTATCATCTGTGAATAACACACCAGTTTCTTCCTTTTCTCTGCTTGTCTTCCTTCTTACTACATTGGCTAAGACTCCAGCACAGGGTAAATAGAAGCAGGAAAGGGCAGACATTCCTTCTTTTGTTCTTAACTTTAAAATACTTTTGATTATTTGATCCATGGAATGTGATATTTACTATGAATTTATGATAGCTACACCTATCAAGTTAAGGAATTTGCCTACCATTCCTTGTTGTTAAGAATTTTATAATGATGCGTATTTTTTTTAAAGATTTTATTTATTTGACAGAGAGAGAGACAGAGAGAGAGAGGGAACACAAGCAGGAGAAGCAGGAGAGGGAGAAGCAGGCTTCCTGCTGAGCAGGGAGTCTGATGTGTGTGTGTGTGGGGGGGCTTGATCCCAGGACTCTGGGATCATGACCTGAGCTGAAGGCAGACACTTAACAACTGAGCCACCCAGGTGCCCCTAAAATGATGGGTATTAAGGAGGGCACGTTTTATAATGAGCACTGGGTGTTATGTGCAAACAATGAATCATGGAACACTACATCAAAAACTAATGATGTACTGTATGGTGACTAACAACAATAAAAAAAAAAATTTTATAATGAGTAAATTTTAAAATTTGTCAAACAATTTTTTTCCTGTTTCTATTGAGGAATTTTATTTTATTTCTTTATTTTGTTTTTTTATTTCTTTAATTTGTTAATGCAGTGAATTTACATGAATAACTTTTCTAATGATAAACCAATCTGTTATTCTTGGATAAAGTGTGGGTAGTCATGATGTCATTTTAAATACATTGCTGTATTTGTTAATATAACACTTCAGATTTTGAAAATAAGATTTAAATTGAATTGGCTTTTTTATTTTCCTTTTCTTGATCTTTATACTCCTTTTATATCAACCTTATACTAATCTCAGGAATGGAATTTTAGAGGATCCTCTCTTAATATAATCCATAGAAAACTTCAATTCAGATAACTGTTTTATGAAGATTTTTATAACTCGTATATAAAAATGCCTAGGGGTGTCTGAGTGGCTCAGTAGGTTAAGTGTCTGCCTTTGGCTCAGGTTGTGATCCCAGCATCCTGGGATCAAGTGTGGCATCAGGCTCCCTGCTCTGCGGGGAACCTGCTTCTCCCTCTGCCTTTGCTTCTCTCTCTGTCTCTCATAAATAAATAAATAAAATCTTTAAAATAAATAAATAAAAATGCCTGGACCTAGAATTTTTTTAATTCAATAGATTTTGACTAGTGATTCAATTTGTTTCTTTTTAAATACATTTGGTAATTTAATTTTTTCTAGAAATTACTTACTTTTTCCATGTTTTTAAGTTAAGTGCCTGAATAGGTTTATAGTATTTTGTGATGAATTTTAACATTCCTGGTCTGTGTTTATAATTTTCTTTTCATTCCTAATATTATTTGTGCCTAGGTTCTTTCTCTTAATTAAGATCTTTATTGTTCCAACATTCATGGCATAATTGTTGAAAGTGTTTAAGAAAGGCAACCTGTTTTAAATATTAAATATATTTCTGATGATAAAAGTTTAATTTTTCTGAGAGTGCTGTATAATCATCCCACTTAGGCTACAAGTTCACTGTTTTTTCATATTCTGACTAGAAAGTAAGAATGTACTGGTTTTCATATTTTTGGACAGATCCACTGAATTCCTTGAAGAGTGGGGCTTATGTTTGGGTATTAGTAGGGCAACTTCATGTTTTAATAAAGATTTTTGTCAAATGTTTTATTCAGGAGAATTTTAAAACTTTTGAAGTATACAACAAATCTCTGAAAAACCTAACCTGTAGGCATTTTTACTTTTTTCCCCCAAGTTTTTATTAAATTCCAGTTAGTTAACATACAATATAATATTAGTCTCAGAGGAATTTAGTGATTCAACACTTATATACAAAACCTATTGCTCCTCATGATAAGTGCACTCCTTAATCCCCATCACCTACTTCACCCATCCCCCCCCCCCCCCCCCCTTGTAACCCTCCATTTTTTTTCTTTATTTGGAAAAGGTTGTTTTTTAGGCATTTTTAAAGGCACTTTAAATATGGAATGAGGATCATCTGCAGGAAGCCCAGTTTCATATTTAGGACGTCATCTATAAGCAGTGAACCAGGATAGCACAGTCTATCAGCCAAGTCCAATTTCAGCAAAGTCCAATTTATCCATTTTTTTTTTCTTTTACAAATCTTGCTTTTGTGTCATATCTAAGAAAACTTTGCCTAACTGAGGATCGCAAAGGAATTTCTTAGTTTCTTCCAGAAGTTTGATTGTTGTAAAAGCTGTCCTTTTTCCAGTAGATTGCCTTTGTGACTTTGAAAAATCACCTTTACATGTACATGTAAACCTCTTCCTGGACTCTCTTCTGTTTCATTGGATCTCTTTGTCTATCTTTATTGCTAGCAAATCACTGTCTTGATTTTTGTAGCTTTACAGTAGTAGATCTTGATATCAGATGGTGTTACTCTTTCGTTTTCTTAGTCTTGTTTAGATGTGTTTGTTATTTTAGGTTTTTGCATTTTCAGTTTTTTCTAAAGAACCAGCTTTTAGTTTCATTGATTTTTCTGTTGTTTTTTCTTATTCGCATTTCATTGATTTCCTCTCTGATCTTTATTATTTTCCCTTTTCTACTTAATTTGGGTTTCATTTGCTCTTTTTTCCTAAGTCCTTAAGGTAGAAGCTACAATATATAATCTGCAATAAATCCCATTGGTTGTATTTTTCAGTTCAGGCATTTTAATTTTCATTTCTCAAAGTTCAACTTGGATCTTTTTTATGTTTAATATGTTTTTTATATCTTCCTTCTCTCTGTTTAACTTTTGAACAGATGAAATGTGGTCATAATAACTGTTCCTTATCTGCTAGTTCTAACATCTATGTCAATTCTGAGTTGGTTTTGCTTGATTGATCCCCCTTATTATGGATTATATTTTCCTGTTTCTTTGCATGTCTAATAATTTTTTGTTGGATTTCAGACATCAATACCTTTACCCTGTTGCTAACTAGATACATTTGTGTTTTTCCAAATATTCTTTTTTTTTTTTCTTTTAAAGATTTTATTTATTTATTTGACCTAGAGACACAGCGAGAGAGGGAACACAGGCAGGGGTAGTGGAAGAGGGAGAAGCAGGCTTCCCGCGGAGCAGAGAGCCCAATGCGGGGCTCTATCCCAGGACCCTGGGATCATGACCTGAGCTGAAGGCAGATGCTTAAGGACTGAGCCACCCAGGTGCCCCCCAAAATATTCTTAAGCTTTATTCTGGGATGCAGTTGAGTTACTTGATAATAGTTTGAGCCTTTGGGGTCTTCTCTTTAAGAAATATTAGGCAAGACCCAAGTAGTGTTTGGTCTGTGGCTAATTCCCCCACTGATACCAAATCCTCTGAACATTATACCCAGTGCCCCATGAATTATGAGGTTTTCCAGTTTAGCTGGTAAGATCAGGAAATGTTCCCAACCCTGTATGAATGCCAGTCACTGATTTCATTAATTCTTTTAGAGAATTATTTTCTCAGCCTTCAGCAGTTTCTTTACATACATGTGCTGATTGTCAAGTAGTACCTATGCCTATCTCTGGAGTTTTCTCCCTGTTCAGCTCTCTGTTCTATGGTACTTTGGTCATCCAAACTCTAGCTGTCTCAGTTTTTTAGACACAGTTTCATCATTTCAGAAAATTTATCAGGATCCACCTGAATTCTCCTTCTCTGTAGTCAGGAATTTCTCTCAAGGCAGTAAACTGGGGCAATAGAAGGGGTGTCATCATTTGTATTTCTTTTCTGGGGGTCACTGCCCTTTGTTGTCTGATTCCAGTGTTTTTTCACTTTATTAGGATATAATTGATAAATAACATTGTGTAAGGTTAGGGTTACAGCATGGTTTGATACATATCTATATTATGAAATGATTACCACTAAAAGATTAGTTAACACAACCACCTCAACTCTTTGAAATTTTCAAGTATACAATACAGTATTGTTAACTGTAGTCACTATGCTGTACATTAAATTCCCCAGAATTTATTCATCTTAGAATCATAAGTTTATACCCTTGACCAACATCTCCCCATTTTCTCCACCCCTCAGCCCTTGGCAACTACCAGTCTACTCTCCATTTCTGTGAGTTTTGATTTTTATGTTTCACATAAAAGTGAGGCTGTACAGCATTTGTCTTTTTCTTTCTGACTTAGTTCATTTAGCATAACGCCTTCAAGGTTCATGTGTATTGTTGCAAATGGCAGTATCTCCACCTTTGTTAGGGCTGAATAATATACCTGTGTGTGTGTGTGTGTGTGTGTGTACACCCAATGCCAAGACACACACACACCCTATATACCATATATTCTTTATCTGTTCATCCTTCAACAGACACTTAGGTTTTTTCCATGCCTTGGGTATCGTGAATAATGATGCATTGAACATAGAAATGAACATGTTTCTTTGAGATACTGATTTTATTTCCTTTGGATATATACCCACTAGGATTACTGGATCATATGGTAGTCCTATTTTTAAATTTGTAAGGAATGTCCGTACTGTTTTCCATAGAGACTGAATCAATTTACATTCCTGTCAACAGTGTGAAAGTTTCCCTTTTCTCCACATCCTTACTAGCACTTGTTATTTCCTGTCCATTTGATGACAACCGTTCTAACAGGTGTGAGGTGGTATCTCATTGTGGTTTTCATTTGCATTTTCGTGATGATTAGTGGTGTTGATCATCTTCCATGTACCTTTGCAAATGTTAGCCGTTTATATGTTGACTTTGGAAAAATGTATATTCTAATCCTTTACTAATTTTTTAATCAGATGATGATTTTTTTTTCAGTTTTCAGTTTTTGCTACTGAGTGACATGAGTATTTTATAGATATTTGATATTAGCCCCTTATCAGATATATGGTTTGCAAATATTTTCTCCCATTCAATAGATTCCTTTTCATTCTGTTGATCATTTTGTTTGCTGTGCAAAAGCTTTTTATTTTTTTTTTATTTTTAAGGATTTTATTTATTTATTTGAGAGAGAGAATGAGAGAGAGCACATGAGAGGGGGGAGGGTCAGAGGGAGAAGTAGACTCCCCGCCGAGCAGGGAGCCCAATGCGGGACTCGATCCGGGACTCCAGGATCACGACCTGAGCCGAAGGCAGTCGCTTAACCAACTGAACCACCCAGGCGCCCTGCAAAAGCTTTTTAATTTGACGTAGTCCAAGTTGTTGTTTTTTGCTTTTGTTGCTTATGCTTTTGCTATCATATCCAAAAAATCATTGCTAAGACCAGTATCAAGTTTTAACTTTTGTTTCCTTCTAGAGTTTTATGGTTTCAGGTCTTTTACTTAAGTTTTTAATCCATTTTGAGTTAAATTTTATGAGTGGGGGTAAGATAGGGGTCCAATTTCATTCTTTTGCATATGGTTATCCAGTTTTCCCAGCATCATTTCTTGAAGAGGACTATCCTTTCCCCATTGAGTATTCCTGACTCCCTTGTTGATTATTAGCTGACTGCATGTGCAAGGCTTTATTCCTGAGCTCTTGATTCTGTTCCATTGGTCTGTATATCTGTTGTTGTTTTGGGTTTTTTTTTAAAGATTTTATTTATTTATTTGATACAGAGAGAGAGACAGAGAGCAAGCACAAGCAGGGGGAATGGCAGGCAGGGGGGAAGCAGGCTCCCCACTGAGCAAGAAGCCTGATGTGGGGCTCGATCCCAGGACCCTGGGATCATGACCTGAGCCGAAGACAACTGCTTAACTGACTGAGCCACCCAGGTGCCCCTGTATATCTGTTTTTTTATGCCATGCCATACTGCTCTATATTCTACAGCTTTGTAATAGTGTTTGAAATGAGGAAGTGTGATGCCTCCAACTTTGTTCTTTCTTAGTATTGCTTTGTCAGAATAGTGTCTTTTGTGTTTCCATACAAATTTTAGGATTTTTTTTTTTCTCTGAAAAATGTCATTAGAATTATGGCAGGGATTGTGTTGAATCTATAGATAGCTTGGGTAGTATGGATATTTTACAATGTTAATTTTTCTGATTTAAGAACATGAATATTTTTCTATTTAGATCTTTTTTCATCAAAGTCTTATAGTTTTCGGGCGCCTGGGTGGCTCAGTCATTAAGCGTCTGCCTTCGGCTCAGGTCATGATCCCAGGGTCCTGGAATCAAGTCCCACATCGGGCTCCCTGCTAGGCGGGGAGCCTGCTTCTCTCTCTGCCTCTGTCTCTCTGTCTCTCTGACTCTCATGAATAAATAAATAAAACATTAAAAAAAAAACTTACAGTTTTCAGTGTACAAATCTTTCACCCCCCCTTTTATTCCTAAGTATTTTATTTTTTTTGGTGCTGTGTGAATGGATTTTTTAAAATTTCTTTTTCAGATGTTTCATTATTAGTGTATAGAAATGTAATTGATTTTTATGTTTCTTTTGTATCCTGCTACTTCACTGAATTTATTGATTAGTTGTAACAGTTGTTTTGGTGAACTCTTCAGGATGTTTTATATACAAGGTTATATCATCTGCAAACAAAGATAGTTTTACTTTTTCCTTTCTGAATTGGGTGCTTTTTATTTTATTTTATTTTTTTGCCTGATTGTTCTGGCTGTGAGTTCCAGTACTGTGTTTAACAGGAGTAGTGAGAGTGGACTCTTTTGTGTTGTTCCTGATCTTAAGAGGAAAAGCTTTCAACCTGTTACCATTGAGTATGTTAGCTGAAGTCTTGTCATATATGGCCTCTTAATGTAGAGGTACATTCCTTCTATACCCACTTTGTTGAGAAATCTTACCATGAAAGAATGTTGAATTTTATCAAATGCTTTTTCAGAATCCATTGAGATAATTACATGATTATTATAGTTTGGCCTATTAATGTGATGTATCAGATTTAATCACATATATTGAACCATCCTTGCATCCTAGGAATGAATCCCACTTGATCATGGTATATGATCCTTTTAATGTGCTGTTTTGGTGTGCTAGTATTTTGCTGAGAATTTTTTTATCTGTATACTTTAGGGATATTGGCTTGTAGTTTTCTTCCCTTGTAGTGTCCTTATCTGGCTCTGGTAGCAGGATAATGCTGACCTTGCAAAATGAATTTGGAAGTGTTCCCTTCAGTTTTCTGGAACAGTTTGAAAAGGATTGGCATTAATTTTTTTTTTTTTTTTAATGTTTTGTCGAATTTGCCCTTAAAGCCATCTGGTACTGAACTTTTCTTTGTTGGGAGATTTTTGGTTGCTTGCTCAATCTTCTTACTCGTTATTAGTGTATTCAGATTTTTTTTATTTCTTGATAGATTGTATGTTTTTGGGAATTTACTCATTTCTCCTAGGCAGTCCAATTTGTTGGCATATAATTATTCCTAAAGTCTCTTACAATTCTTTGAATTTCTGTGGTACCAGTTGTAATGTCTTCTCTTTCATCTCTAATTGTTTTTAAGGTTTCAAATGTACTTTATTTCTTCAATCATGCCATATTTTAATGGGTTCACAGTACTTTTACTTGGCATCAATTATGAGTTGGTTTTGAAGCAATTCAGTATTACACCAGCTGGGATGATTACTGATCTCTCCATTCCTTTGGGTTGACTCTGCCAACAGGAGACAGGTTCCATTCTATTCCAATTTGTGTTGCTGTATATGCCCATACAGCAACACAGAAAGTGGCTCTACTAGCTAATACAGCATTGCTATATTTGTCAGGGAAATCAGGTGTCCCATTCTGGTGGCTCTATCTTGCCATTGTTTGCTGAATGCTTTGAACTTGGAGACAACTTAGAGCATTTTTGGCCATGGGAAACATCATGAAGCTGAAGACAAAACGGTGGCAACTGCAGCTATTGGTTAGCTACAATTTCGTGCCAAGTCCCCTTGCAAAGAGCCCTGAAAAACCTCTGATTTTTTTTTTTTTTGCCCTTTTTTTCTTGGTAAATCTAGCTAAAGGTTTGTCAGTTTTGCTTATCTTTTCAAAAAACCAACTTTTAGTTTCATTAAGCTGTCTTATTGTTTTCCTCTTCTCCATTTCACTTTCTTTCTGCTCATATTTTTGTTATTTCCTTCCTTCTGCTTATTTGGAATTAGTTTGTTCTTTTTCCATTTCCTTAAAATATAAATTTAGATGGTTTATTTGAATGTCTCATTTCTTAATATAAGTATTATCACTATCAACTTCTGTCTTAGATCTGCTTTTCTGTATCCCCTATGTTTTGGTATGTTGGTTTTCCATTTTCATTTGTTTCAAGATATTTTTTTATTTCCTTTTTGATTTTTTTCTTTGGCCCATTTTTTCCTCAGGAGTGTGGTTTTTTATTTCTACATATTTGTGGATTTTCCATTTTTTTCTCCTGTTACCTAGTTCTAGTTTCATACCATTTGGTCAGGAAAGATACTTGGAATGATTTCAGTCTTCTAAATTTGCTAAGACATTTCTTGTGACCTAAAATATGATCTGTCCTGGAGAATGTTCCATATGTGCTTGAATGTGTATTCTGCTGCTGTTGGTTGGAATGTTCTGTATGTGCCGATGAGGTCAGTTTTGTCTAAAGTATAGTTTAAATCCAGTATTTCCTTATTAACTTTATGTTTGATCAATCCATTGTTGGAGGTGGGGTCCCCACAGTAGTAGTAGAACCTGCTATTATTGTTGTCTGTTTCTCCCTTCAGATCTGATAATAGCTGCTTAATATATTTAAGTGCTGTAATGTTAGGTACGTATATGTTTACAATTGATATATACTCTTGGATGACTGACGTCTTTATCATTCTATAATGAACTTCTTTGTCTTTTGTTACAGTTTTTTTACCTAAAGTCTATTTTTTCTGGTAGTATAGTTACTCCTGCTCTCTTTTGGTTACCATTTTCATGGAATATTATTTTTCATCCTTTCACTGGAAGAGCCTATATGTGTCCTTAAAGCTGATGTAAATATTACCAGCAGCATATACTTAGATCTTTTTTTTTAATCCATTCAGCCACTCTCTTCCTTTTGATTGGAGAATTTAATCCATTTACATTTAAAGTACTTATTGATAGGTAAACACTAATGCTATCATATTAATTATTTTCTGGATGTTTTGTAGTTTTTCCCCTTTCTTCCTCACTTGCTGTCTTCCTTTGTGATTGATGATTTTACTTGGTGGTATTCTTTGATTGTATTCTCTTTATCTTTTGTGCATCTACTGTTGGTTTTTGTTTTATGGTTACGATGAGAGTTACATGAAACATCTTATAATAGTCTATTTTAAGCTGATTACAACCTAACTTTGATCATCCAAAAAAACCTCTACCCTTTTACTCTCTCCCCACATTTTATGTTTGAATGTCACAATTATATCTTTTTATATTGTATAGGGGTTAACAAATAATTGCAATTATAGTCTGTCTTTTAATTTTTATGCCAGAATGAAATGATTAAAACACTACGATATTACAGTATTGTAGTATTCTGAATTTAGTTATATACTTTCCTTTACTATGGGTTTTATATTTTTATATGTTTTCATGTTACTAATTAGCATCTTTTCATTTCAACTTAAAAGAACTTTTAGCATTTCTTATAAGGCTGGTCTGGTGGTGATGACCTCCCTCAACTTTTGTTGCTCTTGGAAATTCCTTATCTCTACTTCATTTTTGAAGGACAGCTTTGTCAGATGAAGTGTTCTTTGTTAGTAGTATTTTTCTTACAGCACTTTGAATATATTATCCCACTCTCTCCTGACCTGTAGGGTTTCTGCTGAGAAAGCCACTGATAGCCTCATGGAGGTTCCCTTGTATGTAAAAATTTTTTTTTCTCTTGCTGCTTTTAAAATTTTCTGTCTTTGATTTTAGATAGTTTTATTATAATGTGCCTTAGAGAAGATTTTTTTGGGTTGAAACTTTAAAGGGGCTTTCAGGCTGCATGAACTTAGATGTCCAAATCTCTCGCCAGATTTCGGAAATTGTAACTTTAAATAAGCTTTCTGCCCCTTTCTCCTTCTCTTTTCCTTCTGGGACTCCAATAATTATAGATTGTTTCTCTTATGGAATCCCATAATTCATACAGTCTTTTTCACTTTCTAAATTTTTTTCTTCTTGCTCCTCTAACTGGATAATTTCAAATGACTGCTTCAGATTCACAAATTTTTTCTGCTGCTTGGTCAGGTCTATTGTTGAAGCTCTCTATTGAATTCTTCAGTTCCGTTATTGTATTTTCCAGCCCTAGAATTGCTTTTTTGTTTTATTTTATTTTTTTTTTTATGGTTTCTGTTTTTTGGTGAACCTTCCATTTTGTTCATGTATTGTTTTCCTAATTTTGTTTAGTTGCCTATCTGTATTATCTTGTAGTTACCAAATTCCTTTAAAAGGATTGTTCTAAATTCTTTTTTATATAGTTAATAGATCCTTTTTGAAATTTTTAATTATTTATTTTTTTAGATCTTTATTTCTTTAAGGTTAGTTATTAGAGCTTTATTAGTTTCTTTTGGTGGTGTCATGTTTACTTGATTCTTCCTGATCCTCATAATCTTATGTTGGTATTTGCTCATTTGAGGAAACAGTTTCTTTTCCAGCCATTGTAGGTTTGCTTTGGCAGGGAAAGACCTTCACCATTCAGCTCAGCTGAGGGTTCTGCAGGCAGCTGCTAGCAGCTTCTGGCAAGCAGTGTGTGCCATCAGGTTCTCTAGTTGGGTGGGGCCAGTGTCTGTGCCTCTGAGGTTGGTGGGGGGGAACTGCCACTGTTCTGCAGTCAGGTGGGTCTGATGGCTGGGCTCTGCATTCAAGCATAACTGCTGGCTTGTGTCTGTGTTCAGGCAGAGCTACTTGCTGGGCTTTGCAATCACATATGGTTGGACAGGTTGCAGGTTATGTTTCCTGGCAGGGTGGTATTGCTGGTTGCCCTCTGCGATTGCGTAAGGCCACATGCTGAACTCCAAATTTGCCTCTAGTCAATTGAGTCCCCAAGCTGTGCCCCCTGGCTTGATGGTGCCACTGGCTGGACTCTACATTCAATTAAGGCCATACACAGGGCTTTGCAACCAGATGGGAACTCAGGCTGTGCTCCTTAATCAGATGGGGCTGTAGGCTGTGCCCCAAGTTGGATGGGGCTGCAGGCTAAGCTCTACAATTGAGCAGGCTACTGGCTGTGCTCTGCTGTTTGACAGTGTCTCTTGCTGGGCTTTCTGGTTGGGAATGACTAGCAGCTGTACCCCACAGTTGGATGGGACTGAAGGCTGTGCTCCATGGTCAGGCAGGGTTACCTTCTGGGCTCATTGGTCTGGTGGAGCCACAGGCTATACTTTGTGATTGGGTGGGGTGACTGGCTCTGTATTCTGTCTGGGTCAGTCTGCAAGCTATGCCCAGCAATTGGATGGGGCTGTAGGCTATCTGTGCTGTTGGATAGAGCTGTCAGGTTGAGCCCCAGAGCTGGAAGCTATGCTCAACAGTAGGGTGGTGCTGCTGGGGTTGGCTCCCTACCTGAATGGAACTGTAGAATGGGCTGTGTGGCTGCCTGGGATCCCTGGCCAGGATTCCCAGTCAGGAGCTGCTGGAGGCTATGGAGGCTATTACTTAGACGTTTGATGGGGCTACTGACTTGCTTCACTGCCTAGGCAGGCCATAGGATGTATCGTATGCTGCCCATGGCTGCCTGGCATCTTTGGTCAGTCTTCTCTTTTGGGTGGGACTGGAGACTATGCCCAGCAGTTAGGTGTGGCCAGTGACTTGTTTCTCTGCTTTAGTGGGCCATAGGATGTGCTGCATAGGCCCAGCAGCTTAGGGCAGGCTTCCTGCTTAAGTGGGGCTGGAGGCTATGCTCAGCATTTGATCAGGGCTGCTGACTTGCTTCTTGTGTAGGTGGGACTCCTCACCAAGGTATCCCTTTGGCTGGGGACCCAAACCAAGAAGAACTGCCATTTAAGCTCCCTGGCCAGTTGGAGGCACTAGCTCAGCTCTGCAAATGATCAGAGCCAGGGTCTGGGATCTCTGCCCAGGCCCCACAACTAACAGGAATGCTGTTGGCCAAGATCTGCACGCTTGTTGCTATGGGTCCCTTTCCCCTTCTCTAACTGTAGCTGATTCTCACAGTAGTCTCTGTGAGGCATTGCTTAAGTGGAGCTCCCAGGAGGCATCAGGGATGCTAGGGAAGCTTGATGTCCACCTTGCACTCTTCCTTTTCTCACTGGAGAAACTGTAGTGAGCACTGCACTGACCTGGGGGAGGAACAATGCAGTCATAGTGAAACTGCTCCTCTTACCTTATTCTAATGAGGTTTTTCTCGGGTTTTGTGGCCCAAGTGAATGCTTCAGCCTCACCACCATATTCTGGGAACTTCACAAATATCTTGTCTTTAGATAGTTGCTAGTTGCCCTTTCCCTGAAGGGGACCGAAGTTGGGAACCACCTATTTTGCTATCTTTCTAGTGGCGGTCTCCTGATACCAGTTTTATTAAACCATTGTTAAATACGTTTTGTCTGGGTTTTCACTTGTTTCAGGAATTATGGTAAATTTAATCTCTGTTGCTTCATCTTGATAGGAAGAAGATGTCCTATATATCTTTTGTATAGTGAGTATGATTAAAAAAAAAAAAACCCTCAAATCCCAAATATACAGGTAATGTCCTTGCAGATTGACTCTTTTCTGGATGGGTTTTGGAAAGAATAGTCCTTATTGTGTACTTTTTTTACACTGGCTTCTCCATTACTTTTATCTACAGTGTATCCACAGTTGGATTAGATTATTGTATATTATAATGTAATATAAATTACTAATTCATGTATGTTTTATTAAAATTAAATTGGATTTAGTACTTAATGGAAATCTGCTGAAATGATTTTATGCTGTTTTTTCTTACCTATTTTACACTAATGTTTTTCCATCAATATATGAAGAAATGAGATAAAAAGGAGAACCTAGACATATCTTTGTATTGTCTGAAATTTTCTATCGTTAAGGTATGTTCTGGAAAAGGACATTCTTGTCCTATGGCATATTGCTGTCAAAATAAATTCCAAGAGGTAGTAGTTTTATTCTGTTTTCAAATTATTTCCTAGAAATCAGCCATCTAATTCAGAAAGAGATTAAAAGCCAAATTTTAAAAATTATATACCAGGAAATGCCTCATTTATGAATGTATGCACATTTGAGCTTATAAATTGGGTAATTGTGCACCTAACAACTCTATATATTTTATCATTATTCACTTTATATGTATACAAATGAAGGCTTTGTAATTCAAATTTTGTAGCCTGGGATACTCATGGTTAGAGAATCATTATTTTTCATGCTGCTGTTCAATGTTAATGCATACAATTACAGAATACCTCATTTACTCTGGTAGAGCTATACCAAGAGCTTCTTTACTAAACATGTATTCTGAAGTGGTATAGGTAAGTAATAGTTAATTTGGCTTCCTCTGCTATATAAAAAAGGGTTCGAAAAGGAATAAGAAATCTGTATTGGAGTCTTTGCATCAAATGACTGAGTTGACATCTGAATTTAAGTTCTGCCAAGTATATTTTAAAAATTGTTTCCTTAAAATGATTGTGATAAGGATACCCCAGATATTTTGAGATTACAGCTCATCTCTAAAATGATTGAGCCCAGATACAATAGTCCTGAAAGTTTATTGCCAAATATTGTGCTAAGTACTTTTATAGATTTTGGAAGAAAAATCAGCCATTATTTAATCTTCACAATAATTACGCAAATGTATATATACAGATGGATGTATGGATGTGTATGTGTATGTGTGTTAGTTTTCTATGGCTGCTGTAACAGATACCACAGACTTTGTGGCTCAAAACAATAGAAATGTATTCTCTTACAGTTTGGGAGCTGGAAGTCTGAAGTGAGTTTTACTGGGCCAAAACCGAAGTGTCAGCAGGGCCATATTTCCTCTGGGAAACTCTAGGGGAGAATCTGTTCCCTTGCTTTTCCGGGCTTCTAAAGTTGCATTCCTCATATTTGTTGCTCATGACCCCACCACCCTCCATCTTTAAAGCTAATAGCCACACCATCTTCTCCTCTTTTACAGTAAAATCTCCCTCTTATAAGAACCTTTGTGATTACAGTTGGGGCGCACCTGGATAATCCAGGATGATATCTTACCCCCCCATCTCAAGATCCTTAACTTAATTAATCACATATTTAAAGTTTCTTTTGCCATATAACGTAGCATTTATAGGTTCCAGGATTGGGATGTAGATGTCTTTTATGGCTAAAATGGAGTACAGAATATTGCCAAAGTCATATAAAAACAAACCATGTTAAGAACAAGTCCTGTTTGTAAGTTGTACAGATAGGTTGATCATATAAACAAGAGATCCTGGAGTTCCTCTGCTATGTTCCAACATTTTATGTTGTTGACTGGTATTTTTCATTTCTGATGGAAACAAACAGGACATTAATCTTCAGGTGTTTTTCCTGATATACTTCATCTCCTAGTCTTGTCTTACCCTTCTATAAAACCAGTACTTAGTAATCTAAGGTCATGAGTTCATGAATTGGAGCACAGATTTACATAGCCTGATACTGTGGTTAATTCAGAAATAATTTGTATTTGCTATTTGAGCACAGGCACATGTTCAGATACATGCTTTCTTATTTCCCTTAAGCCTTTTTGTCACCCTGTCCTTCACCTTTGTTGCTCTTGACACTAATGAAGAATTGACCACTTTGCTACTGATGGTGTTTTTCTAAGTAATATGATGAGAGTTTTTAGGACACAGTTCTAAAGATTCCTTTATTCCTAGAAGATCATAGATTTCTGAGCTAGATTATTTTTTCTGTTTTTGTTCAGTATCATTCCATTGTTTATGCTTTATCCTACACCTTTGGAGAAAAAATTTTATTTTGTACTTCTAATATATGGTTTGTGACTTCTAGAGTTACCGAGAAATATGTTGTAGCAAAGTAAGCTTTAATTTTGTTGCATAATTTATAAGCTAAATGTTTACATTTTCTTTTTTGAACTACAGGATACCAGAAGGTCCCATTGATCAGGGGCCAGCTTCAGGAAGGGTTCGTGCTTTAGAAGAACAGCTTTTGAAGGCCAAAGAACAGATTGAAAATTACAAGAAACAAACTAGAAATGGTAGGTGATTATGCAGTGTTTTTCCTCTTTAATATGTTGATATTACCACAAATAATTAAAGACTTTCTTTCATCAAAATGTTGGGAATATTGATACTATTTATTCTTTGACTGCAGGTCTGGGGAAGGATCATGAAATCCTAAGGAGGAGGATTGAAAATGGAGCTAAAGAGCTCTGGTTTTTTCTACAAAGTGAATTGAAGAAATTAAAGAATTTAGAAGGAAATGTACTCCAAAGACATGCAGATGAATTTCTGTCAGATTTGGGACATCATGAAAGGTGCTATTCTTTTTTTACATTTCACTTGGGCTTTGGTAAAGATTATAATCTAAGAATATAAACTGGAATTTCTGTTAATTTCCCTGCTGAATGGTAAGTGATACCTACCATATTTAGGAGAAGAGTACCTGAGGTTTCAAGGACAATAATTCCCAAACGTAGTTCATCAACTAAAACATATCACTGGAAAATATTATTTAAAATGTATTTCTAGGGGCACCTGGGTGGCTCAGTCGGTTAAGCATCTGCCTTTGTCTCAGGTCATGATCCCAGGGTCCTGGGATCAAGGCCCACATCGGGCTCCTTGCTCAACAGGGAGCCTGCTTCTCCCTCTGCCTGCTGCTCCTCCTGCTTGTGCTCTCTCTCTCTCTCTGCTCTCTCTCTGACAAATAAATAAATCTTAAAAAAAAAATTTTTAAATAAAAATAAAATGTATTTCTAGAAATCTTTTTTTAAAATTTTTATTGTTATGTTAATCACCATACGTTACATCATTAGTTTTTGATGTAGTGTTCCATGATTCATTGTTTGTGCATAACACCCAGTGCTCCATGCAGAACCTGCCCTCTTTAATACCCATCACCAGGCTAACCCATCCTCCCACCCCCCTCCACTCTAGAACCCTCAGTTTGTTTTTCAGAGTCCATCGTCTCTCATGGTTCGTCTCCCCCTCCGATTCCCCACCTTCATTTTTCACCTCCGGCTATCTTCTTTTTTTTTTTTTTTTCTTAATATATATTGCTTTATTTGTTTCAGAGGTACAGGTCTGTGATTCAACAGTCTTGCACAATTCACAGCACTCACCATAGCACATACCCTCCCCAATGTCTACCACCCAGCCACCCCATCCCTCCTACCCCACCCCCAACTCCAACAACCCTCAGTTTGTTTCCTGAGATTAAGAATTCCTCATATCAGTGAGGTCATATGATACATGTCTTTCTCTGATTGACTTATTTTGCTCAGCATAACAGCCTCCAGTTCCATCCACGTCGTTGCAAATGGCAAGATCTCATTCCTTCTGATGGCTGCATAATATTCCATCGTATATATATACCACATCTTCTTTATCCGTTCATCTGTCGCTGGACATCTTGGCTCTTTCCACAGTTTGTCTATTGTGGACATTGCTACTGTAAACATTGGGGTGCACGTACCCCTTCGGATCCCTACATTTGTATCTTTGGGGTAAATACCCAGTAGTGCAATTGCTGGATCGTATGGTAGCTCTATTTTCAACTTTTTGAGGAACCTGCATCCTGTTTTCCAGAGTGGCTGCACCAGCTTGCATTCCCACCAACAGTGTAGGAGGGCTCCCCTTTCTCCGCATCCCCGCCAACATCTGTCGTTTCCTGACTTGTTAATTTTAGCCATTCTGACTGGTGTGAGGTGGTATCTCATTGAGGTTTTGATTTGGATAGAAATCTTTATATAATAAGCCCTAAGTAAACTCTGAAGGTAGTGATGTCAGCCAGTAATACATTAAAATATCTTCCTGTAAATTTCCTTCATATACAATCAATAATTGGAGTATGCAGTTTTTACATTACAGTACATTGGAACTCATACTGAGGCTGGCAGTTATGTTTCTAATTCAGACATTAAAAACTTTAAAATAGCACCTTTTTAGGATTTCTAATTAAAGGTTAACAGTTTTTTGATTAAAGGGTGCATTCTTTTAATTATTTTTCTATTTAGTTGCTAGAAATAAGAATCTGAAATCTCCTGTTAAGTTTATTTCTCCTGTTTACACATTCCTGAAAATATGCAGTTTATCTTCCATAGAAAGGAAAACCTTTTGGTACTGGTGTATTCATGCAGAACACAGTGTATCTGAGAATCATTATAAATAAAATGAAACCTGTCCTTATGCCTATTATATATACAAGTCTATATTCCCAGTAGGATTCTGATGGCAATTACTGTCTCATTAGTGAACAGTAAAAGAAAAATTGTTGTATTAACACAACCTACCACTGTGAAGAAGAAAAGAATTACTCCACAACCAAGAGATTCATATATATTAACATCATTAGCAATATTGTACGGATTTTGAAATATTGTTGTGCTATTTTAAGTGAAATTACAAATAAAATCCATCAGTTTATTGGAATCATCTTAGCATTAATCTACAGAAGTAAGCATAAATTTCAAGAGGCATTCAGCCCTCCCTTTGTAAGTTTTAGCCGTACTTAGATCATCAGACCAAATGCTGACTATGTCCTTATTGCTTCTCTACCCTAAAGCTAATTCTGGGCATCATGATTCTGCTAATTGGAGCTGTGTGCTTGTGTGCTTTGCTTATCGAAGCTTTATAGGAAAATGTAGATCTGAAGAGGATTTGAGTTGGGTAGACTAGGTGGTATTTAAAGGAGAATTTTGGCTATTGAATTCTTAGTGTTTAATTTTAAATTTTGAGTGATTTAATTAAAGTACTTGAGAATTTAACTTTCAGGTCTTTCCTAAATTAAAATTATTATTTAAAGAATTATTTTGTGCATATATTTTGTGACTGTATGTCGAAATGGAAAAACACGTACAAATGTAAAAAGTGGGCCCTAAAGTTGATGTAAATCAATGTTAAATTTTTTGTGAGTTGCATTTTGTTTTAAATATATTATGTTCCTGACACTACCTTTTAGTAGATGTTAAATAATACTATTTTACTGAAAACAAAAATGGAAAGGTACCCAAGGTACCCCAGTCAATTTCTTTTGCTATCTAAAGCAGAAGTTCTAAGGAACTTGGGATGTAACTTCACAGGGTAGTAATTTAACTTGAGGCAGCTGTATCAGAATGCAGTGAGACAATAATGAGCAAAAAGCATAGCCAGACACTAGAGAAATAACCCTAAAGTTACGAATGTACAAGTAGAGAGGATTTGTGTGTATGAGGAATATGCCATCTTACTGATAATATTCAAGATTTTTAAGTATAAGAATTAAAATTAAAACAGACTTTTGTGTTTGCCTCTGGTGATTTTTACATTACACAAAAATCCTCATTGCATTTTTACCCTTGCCCGAATATAGTATATAGGTTGCCTCTGGACTAAAAGTCTGTGTTCTCTGAGAAATCAGTTAGAGGTTGAGTTGATCAATGTTTTTGTTCAGCTTTCCCTATGAATCACTTTTGTCAATATTTAGTTCAGAAAGACATCAATTATAGGTAACAAATTTATGGGCTTTTGTTTTTTCGAAAGGGTTTTTTTTTTTTTTTTCTTAAAACTTTGTTCTGGTAGAAACACTGATCCTCTTTTTTTCCCCCTTTCTAAATCAGTTTTATTGTGACATAATTTATATACAATAAAATGTATGTATTTTAGTCTGTGTTTCTATGAGTTTTGACAAATGCTTGCAGTTTTGTTACCACCACCACAATCAAGATACAGAACATTGCTACTACCCTGAGAAATTTCCTCATGCTCTTTTGTAGTCAGCACCTTCCCAACCCCAGTCCTTGGTTGTCATTAGGTCTGTTTCCTGTACCTATAATTTTGCCTTTTCCAGAATTTTGTGTAAATGCAATCATTATATTATGTAGCTTTTTGACTGTGGTTTCTTTCACTTGGCATAATGCACCTGAGATTCACCACGTTGTTCTGTGTATTGGTAGTTGATTCTTCTTATTGCTAAGTAATATCTCACTGTATGGATATACCACTCATAGTTTATCCATTCACCAGTTGAAGGACATTTGGGTTGTTTACTTGTTTTGGTGATTATGCGTAAAGCCACTACAAACATTAACACGCATGTTTTTGCAGAAACATGTTTTCATTGCTTTTGGATTAAATATCTAGAGCTGGATTTGTGGGTCATGTGTTGAGTGTCTCTTTAATTTATAAGACACTGCCAAACTAGATTTTCAAGTGATGGTTTCATTCTAGCAATTGCATATCACCATACTTCCTAGTAATACAGTCAAATTTACCTGCTGCTTTTGACATCATTGATCATGAGTTGACTGTGGCCTCTTTCAAATAGAAGAAAATTAACAGTTTAGAGTGATTATTTTTGTCATTGTGATTTTATTATTTGTGTAGTAGTATGGGTTCAGTGCTTGGATTTATAGCTGTACATATCTGTCCCTGAACCTCTGCGGATATCATGGAAAATTCTGCCTTATCACCATCTTAGGTTGCCCAGAGACATATTTAACTTAATCACTGTTGCTTTGGTTCTTTTTGCATTTCTTATATTGCCAGACACCAATGTTTATGAAGTAGTTCCTGGAGCTACTTCTTTTCTGATTTTAAATTATAGCAATTATTAAACTTCAGACTGAATGACAGGAGGGCTTACAGGGCTGATGAACTAT
This sequence comes from Mirounga leonina, assembly GCF_011800145.1. Taxonomy (NCBI): domain Eukaryota; kingdom Metazoa; phylum Chordata; class Mammalia; order Carnivora; family Phocidae; genus Mirounga; species Mirounga leonina. Next base: position 34,447,616 of record NW_023270825.1, on the reverse strand, counting down.
TTCTCAACTTAGTTGACTGAAATTACTGAGAAATTATCTGGTGAAGCAGCACATCTCATTGCTCTGGCCTGGTCTGCATCATCTCATTATCAGTAATATATAAAACGCTTTGGTAAGACTGAGGTGAGATATTTCCCAAATGATAAATGATACTTATGGCTAATTATGCTGATTGTTTGATACTCTGTATAGGGGATTATGTAGCAAAGGAAAGGACTTCGACTCAGATAAGGAGTGCAATATCTGGTTATAGGGAAGATTAGTAGCTTAATAGCTTATAGATTTATTTGATCCGAATTGCTGATCATAGCTATTATAGCACAATAGCTTGTGTTTTCACTCTCTTTATAAGGTAGATGCTACTAGACTGTCTTTGAAAGGTCAAAGAGTTGATATTTCCATTCTTGAAAAGTTAAGTTTTGTGAACCTTCAAAGCTGTTCTTGTTTTTTATTTCATACACACACACACAGGAGGGAATGAAGGAAGACCTTAAGTTCTTTGAGATGTGACCCGATTGAGAATTACATTAAACTGGAATGTAGATCACTCTTTCTTCAGTTTTTAATTCCTTTAGACAAAATGTTTGTGTATGATTGTCTTTCTCCTAAGGAATCCAGGCTTATTTTTAAGTGGTACTAGAACATTCCCCCCAATATCCATGGACAGAGGGAACATTGTCATATGAAATTGTCCTTATTCTTCTTATCACTTAGTCTCTATCAGCCAGATCATGATCCTCCATCTTCAGTAAGGAAACATCCTCCTCTAAAATAAAGTTTGCACTGGAAGGAGAATCTAAAGGTAGAAAAGGTGTCTCATCTAATTGCTCTGATTCTGCTTTGCCTGCCCCCAACCTTACATCTCCTTGGGTGTGGTTGATTGGACACTCTCAAATAAATAAATAAATAAACCTTAAAAAAAAACAGAAAATAAACTTCCAGCTGAGCCCTGTAACACCATTATAGTCTAAGATTTCTCATGTATTTCCATGATCAGCTCACACAATATCATATGGGTGGTGACATTTCCCCTAGTAAAACTATAAAAGAGTACTGTAGGCTACATAATAATCTATAGGGGCCTCAGTTTTATTATCTGAAAAAAACTTAAAAGTTGAACCTCTGTCTGTTGTGTAAGACTGTAAGTTAATTTCTCAAGGAGGCAGTAAGTTGTAGGTTTGGTGTTTCCAACTACAGTTACTCTTTTTCATAAAATATTTTGAAAATGTTTTGACTCTTCAGTTAGAATAATATAAAAATAAAACATCACATAATCAACTGTTGCCCTGTTTAAAGAAGGGCAAACATGGCAACAGTCAAGGTGCAAAGTGTTCTGTGCACTAATGTTGACACATTAAGCAAACGCCTAAAATCCTTCACAGATGACCCACTGTTGGATGAGTATTTTAAATTATGGCTATTATTTTTAACTTTTATTTGTACATTAATAGTTTTGCTTTATTCAAAGATGCTAGCTATTATTAGATACTCTCTGCTAATTGTGTGTAGTTTTAATGGTTTTCTATGATAATAAATAAGACTTTGGTTTTTCCTGTGGGGGTGCCATTGGTTTGTTATTAAATGGTTTAGCAACTAGTAACAGAGAATTGAGACTATGCCATGTACTCCTAGGTAAATCACAATTGTTAAAGGCTGGTTTCATTATCTCTTAAATGAGTTCTCACTAATTAATCCCCTTCTTCAGAGTGCTGTAAGGCACAGGACATTGGATCATTTTTCTGACTGGCCTTCAGTACCATGTATTACTTTCACCCACACCCAGTGGATATTTTCTCTTAGTTGTAGAATTATTAGTAGGTACTCTTCATATACAAGGTAAAAGCTCTGAGACAACTCTGAGGCATTGGAGTATAAATAGCAATGTGTAGTCCATTCAGGCTACTATAACAAAAATACCAAAAACTGTGTAGCTTATAAACAACAGAAACATTTCTCACAGTTCTGGAGCCAGGGAAGTCCAAGATCAAGTCCAGATTTGGTGTCTGGTGAGGACCTGCTTTCTTATTCATGGACAGCACCTTCTCACTGTGTCCTCACATGGTGGAAGGGGCTAAGGAGTTCTGTGGAGTCTTTTATAAGAGCACTAATCCCATTCATAAGGGTTCTACCCTCATGACCTAATAAGCACCTCCCAAAGATCCAACTTTGGGCCATACCCTGTTTTTGTGAATAAAGTTTTATTGGAAAACAGGCACATGCATGCATTTACTTACTATCTTTGGCAGCTTTCCTGCTACAAAAGCAAAAGAGGCCCACAAAGCCTGAAATATTTACTATCAGGCCCCTTATAGAAAAATGTTTGCTGAACCTTGGTTTGGAAATTGTTTAAGAGTTATGTCAGAATTTTCCTGTCATCTTTTATTCCAACCACTCAGAGTGTTTATGTATGAAGAGATAAGTTAAGAGGGGTAAAGAAATGACAGAACAAAAATGTAGTATTCAAGTACTGGCACCAACTTATTTCTCTCCCTTATGTTAATTTACCTATTTCTTTGCTATGGGTTTCCACTTCCCCCTGATACCTGTAGTTCTCTGTGTTGGGAAATAAGTGCAGCTGACTGGCCTGGGGGAAAACAGTATATTTTTCTCAGTGGTGGAAATTTACTGTAGAAACGAATCTTGGATGTTAGGGACTAATTGTTGAATTTCACAGTCTTAATAGAAAATAAAGAAGGAGAACCAGCATCAGTGAGCATCAATCAATCTTTATGAAGAATTTGATTCTCTTCTTATGATTTTGTGTAATCCTATGATGAAGTACAAGTAAGTTAAACTTCCAAATGTTGTTTGTTTTATAGGTCTATAATGACGGATCTATACTACCTCAGTCAAACAGATGGAGCGGGTGATTGGCGGGAAAAAGAGGCCAAAGATCTGACAGAGCTGGTCCAGCGGAGAATAACATACCTTCAGGTAAGAAAACTAGGTAAAGAAAGAAACATAAATGCAAAAAGAAGGAAAATCATAATAAGACTAAGAGTTGCTGTTGGTTTTTAGTCTTCCTAGCCCTTTTTTTTTTTTTAAGTATTTACTCATTTTACATATTTGTTCAGAAAGATGCTGTATTATGTCTTCAGTGCAATACAAAGATGTCTAAAACAAAGCCTCTGCTTTAAAGGAGCTACTTCTTACACACACACACACACAACAATGCAAAGTAGGAAGGGGTACATTTTACGTGAGACATACAGATGAAATGCTCATTGAAGGAAGAAATGTCAGGGATAGCTTTGTGGAAAAGGTTTTTGAATTGAGCTGAAAAGGACAATTGGATAGGATTTAGACACACCGAAATGGAAAAGAGTGTACTAGCTGGAGCCTGTGATATGAATAATGGTCCATAGTTGGGAAAGAGCAGGACAGGAACCCATTGAGTAATGGGACATTTTAATTTGTCTGGAGTTTTGGGTTGTGTAAACAGGTGGGGTGTAAAATAAGCTGGAAAAGGTAGGTTTGGGAGCCAGATTGCAGAGGTCCTTGGGTGCAGGTTAAGCTTTATGGTGCATAAGCAGCAAGTGGTTGCTAAAAGATTTTGTTTCATAAACATCATTATAACAGCAAACAGCCACAAGTCCCAGGCCCTTTTACATTTATTCTCGTCTTTTTTGTGTGTTTTCTTCTAACTCTTATTACTGTGCATACTCAATATTACATATTTGTAAGAACAGAATTGATTTACTTTTTAAATTCTGGTTTTTTGCTTAATATGTCATAAGCTTTTTTCTATTTTGGAGCCACATCCCACTTTTGAAAGATTTTTACACTCAAGAGCAGCATGATGAGGGTGGTACTATTAATCTGTATTATTTTGGCTGAACTGGATTAGTATTGGAAGAGACTAGAAGCAAGGAAACCATTTAGAAGGTGAGGACCACCCTGCAGGTGAGAAATATGGAGGTATGTGGCAGTTTGCATTGCAAGTGAAGAGACAAAGGTGAGAGAGACTGGGAAGGTGGAACTGATGGGCCCTTCCAAGTGGGTGAAACAGCTCAAGGGACCAGGATGAGAGGTGCATTGTTATCTGACAGGGAACTTAAAGAAAGAATAGTGTTGGGGTAAACAATGAATTAGAAGTAACTTCATTCAAAATGCTGGAAGTTGAAAACCGCGCCCATCCTTTTCTAATACTATTAATGGTATATTTTCTGTGTACAGTCACTCTGCTTTCCTTCTAAGGTTAAAGTGTCTTGTAAAATTAAAATAATAACAGTGACCTAATTCTCTATATTTCAAGGTGCACATTTTCCTACACTTAAATAGGAAAAAATAGAAAATGAAGTGTTTAAAGAGATCATTAAAAAACAAACTGATTTTGGCATGCTATCTTGGTCTCATACTCCCATGACCATTCATCAGAGGTGTCTGCAGAATGAGAAACACTTGCCTCCTATAGGGAAGAGGTAATTATCTCCTATCAACTAGAACCTCATTCAGTGGACTATAAACAGCTGGTGGTGCAGAACTATCATCCTCATTTAAAATGGAAATAACTATGGTTTCTGAGTTCCTTCCATTTCCACATATTCATTAGATTTTTATTCAACAAAAGTTATATTTAAACTATGATTTGGTCATAGTTCAGCTCCACATACTGTAACAAGTACCTGCCACCTGCTTTAGTTTATTTTTTCTTCTTGGCCAAGTGCTTTTACTTATAGTGCAAATTTGATCCTCTATGTGCTGATTTTTCTGGTTCTGTGTTAGAGAATTTCACTTGTAAATCATGCTAATGATTTAAAACCATGTTGGCTTTTTTAATCTTTTAGACCATAGCAAAACAGCATTTCAGTTGGACCTTACTTTGTTTCAAATATTGCTATTTAACAGATGCTTACTTCCATGCTTTTCTTTTTTTTTCCACTGAAAAAGAAAAAGTGGTTTTTAATATTCAAGAAGATGAGCAAAATCTCAGTAGGAAAAAACATATTTCAGAAAGATATTTTTCTTTAATTATTTAATGTATTCATGATCATTTTTGCCATCTAGTCCAAAAGTTCTCTGAAGTCAGGAACTATATTTTTAACATATTATTTGTTAGAGATTAACAATGGCAGTCACTCACTCTTTACCTTCTTTGGATAGAGGTGAATAAGAGTCCTTTCTCCCATTGCAACAAAATTAAACACATACAGGTAAGGAATGCTTTACTCTGACTGGAGCTTTTATTCCCAGCTTAGAAAAGCACAACAGCTACTTTAAAAAGAATGATTTGTTACTGGTTTAACTAAATGGATTAGGGAGTTTAATGAGATGAGGTGAGCTATTTATACACATTTTTAAGAGTGATTACATTTTTTCCTGTTTTAACTTTTCTTGGTATTCAAATGTATTGGTGTTCCCAAATCATTACTTTAAGTGAAATATTGTAAAAAGGCTATTTAATTAACTTAAATTCTGAGAGACTTCAACAGGCTTAGAAACTGAGTAGTATACTAGATAATAAATCTGTAAAGGGAGATAAGGAAAAAAATCTTTGACCCTTAATACCTGTATTCTACATAAAAATAAGCAGTGCATATAACTTAATGGAGATTTTAGAAGGCTCTCCTTGTTTGGCCTATCAGGCAGCAGTTATATAAAGAATGATAATAATTTGTAGCTAACTAGGAAATAATAGGGAAAAGATACAATAAAAGAAAATGTTTTTAATGGTTTAAATCTGTTCAGGAGATTTTAGTCATTTAAATACCTTATTGTGTTCCCAATAAATAATTCAGATGATTTTATAATTACTTTAGTGATTGGTTTGGACAGTTGAAAACATTTTCAGTTTTACTAGATTTTTACTCATTCTGATGAAATTTATTATCAGTTCTTATTATCACCAACAAGCAGTTTTCTAAACTCTAATTTATTTAAGGTATAGTGCAAGACCTGGTCAAAGAAAACAACCTAGATTAAACCCTTGTCTTAATCCATAATCGGTTTCATTTTAAATCTAAGCCTTTTTGCAACTCTCCAATGCTTTGAATTGAGCAAATATCATTATGTCTCATGAAAATCCTGCTTGACTTAGTCATATAGTTCAGTCAAGTTTAGTCTCAATGTTAGATATTCATTCATTTATTCTATACCATGGTTTTACTTGGGAGAAGCAATTTCATAAAAGTTACTAGAAAGTAAAAAAATACATATGCCAACTAGACTTCAGTGAGACAAAGTTCCATGGTTGTCTTAGTTAAAATTATTTTCTCTTTAGAGTTGAAGGAGTTATGGAGTGGTATAAAAAGGCTAAACTGACTAAAAGATTATAATAATCTTATTGAAGACAACTTTGGGTATCCTGTTAGGCTCAAGTAGAATGGAGCAAGTAATTCTCTTAAGGTCTTAGTCTTCTCTTATGTTTACCTGAAAGGTTCTGTATCCATAAAGTAAACATAATATTGGGTTGTTTTAAATACCATTTTGTGCTGGTCTTTACTAGTGTGCTATGTAAATCATAACAAATTGAGAAAGTGCTGTTTTTTATATTTTGAAATCTAATTTCGGATATCAACTCCAGGCATGTTTTAAAAACTACACATTGCTGATATTTTCATCACGAGTCCACATTTTGCCATAATATAAGTCATTTTTCTAGACTTTTGATTGACATGGAAGAGATTCTGTTTTCATTACTCTTATTATAATTTACTTTGTGGCTTCTAATCAGCTCATATTAAATTCTAATCAGCTCATATTAAACAAACAATGGAAGAGATCACAAATGCCTTAGTTTCTTGTTTGGAACAGTTTGAAGTTGGCAATCACAGTGGTGAGAGCTGCTAGTTAGGGCATATAGCTTATGGCAAAAGGCATTTCCCAGTTTACTTGAAATTATCTGTCTTCTGGTTCAGGATAATTTTTTTTCTACCTAGACCCAAAGTTGACTATTTAAGCAATATTGAGCCCATTTTCAGTGTAATCTAAGTAAAGCATATAAAAAATAACAATAGTAAAAGATGTTTTTGGGGGGCATTGCTTGTTTATGTTGTGAATAGGACTTTACTAACCTACCAGTTTCCAGTAAATTTTCCTTGTTTTCATAGAAAAGTAAAAGATGTGCAAATGGAGAACAAGTATTTTACTTTTCAAAGGAAGATAGAGATTTGTTTTTTCCATTCAAAAACAACAGACTGGCTAGAGATACAGCAATTTCTCTTTTCCTCTGTGGATTCCAGCAATTGTAGGTGGTCTACAAAATGGAAAGTGTCCAGGTCACACTAGGAATGCATTGTTGAGGCTATTAAACATGTATTTCAGATTGTGAAGAGACCCTAACTCCAACACAGGATGTAGACACATTTTTCTTTGACAGGACAAATTCTTTAAAATAGATTTAAGGCTAGAATATAACTATAAACTTCATTTGTCTGCTGGTGTACTGATCATGAGATCAAACCCATCATGAGGTGTCCTCAGAGTTGTGAAGTGTGTTCTAATGAGTGATTCAGACAATAATTACATTTCTGCCCAACAAGGATGAAAACCAAAATAAAGTCAGAGGTAGTAATACTTGTAACTCATTAGGCAAAGTCATTAGCGTAGCTGTATTAAGATGTTAATTAAATATGTAAAACAACTGGAGTAGGGACAAACTTTTAGGACCTTTCCCTGTTTGAAAGAAATTATTAGTTTGAGAAGAGATCAAATAGAGAAAAGTAGACAGTTTCTTAGAACTAAGACTTATGAGTATACTGAGAAGGAGACTATCTTCCTCAAGAACAAAAATATAAACAGTTTTGATGAGGAAAGAACAAGAAGTGGTAAGTAGATACAGTGTCAGGAGTAGCTTTCATGAAATGAAAGAGGGGATTGTTATACTAGAAGTTGATGAAGGACAAAGGTGGTGATAAGAAAAAAAAGAAAATTTATTAAAGGTAGTTTTCTAAGCATTATTAAAAACCACATTATCTTGAATTCTTATAGATTTTACAGAGCCCTTGCATGTGGGAGCATAGGTGTGATTGAATTGTTTGTTTTGTTCACTTATTCAACAAGTATTTGGATGTACTGGACATTAGGTATGTTACTAAGGATTTAATGGTGAACAAACAGATATGGTATGTTGTCTGCCCTCAGAAAGCTTAGAGTTTAGTAACATTCTCAGAGTATCTCTGAATTAATTATCCTCAAATACACACAACTGCATAGACACACAATTTTTTTTAATTCCTGTAGTTTTTTGTTTTGATGTTTATATTTTTGTCTCATTATTTGGATCTTTTTACTAATTCCCCTATCTCTATTACACTAATATTTGCTACAGGCTTTTTTTTTTTTTTTTAAAGATTTTATTTATTTGTCAGAGAGAGAGAGAGCGTGCATAAGCGGGGGGGTGGGGGGTGGCAGGCAGAGGGAGAAGCAGGCTCCCCGCTGAGCAAGGAGCCCGATGCAAGGAGCCCGATGTGGCACTCCATCCCAGGACCCTGGGATCATGATCTGAGCTGAAGGCAGACACCTAACCAACTGAGACACCCAGGCATCCCACTACAGGCTTTTTTATTACTCTTTTTAATAAAGTTTTTATTATGGAAAACTTTCAGCATATATAAAAATGAGAAACTAGTGAACCCCTATGTACCCATTATCCAGCTTTAATAATTATCAATTCATGGTCAGTTTTGTTTCATCTGTACTGCCATCACTCCTTACCATCTGCAGGATCATTTTGAAACAAATCCTAGACATTTTATCATTTTATTTATAAATATTCAGAATAAATTTCTAGAAGTTAAAGATACTTTTTCAAAACATAACTGCATGCTAAGAATAGTTCTTTAATATCAAATAACCAGTCATCGATCAAATTTCTCTGATTGTCAAGCACATTTTTAATGTGCTATTTAAAAACTGATTATCTGGGGAGGAATTCCAAGAGATGGCAGAGTAGGGAGCACCAAGAATCTGTCTCCCCCACCTAGAGACATCAGTTGCACTGGCAGAAACTAATATAACCAATTTGGAACTCTGGAGTCAGTTGAAGGCTTACAACTTCCAGGGGAAGGCTTTGACTGTAAATTGCATTAGGTTTGGTTAATTTCTGCTCTTCAGCTCCACAGTAACTGCCCATCCCCAGCCTCCAGCCTCATGGTAGCAGCTGTGTACATGTTCAGCATAGGAAAATTGATCACTGTAATATTCTGCATCAACAAAATAAAGGAAAAAAAATCTGATCATCTTGGTTGATGCAGAAAAAACATTCAACAAAATTTAATACCTTTTCATGGTAAAAACAATGAACAAAAGAGGAACAGAAGGAAACTACTTCAGCATATAAAAGCTTGATTTTTGTAAATTGATCTTGTATCCTGCAACTTTGTTAAGCTTATACATTAGTTCTAGTAGCTTTTTTGTAGATTCCATCAGGTTTACCACATAGGTTATCATGTCATACCTAAATAAACATGTTTACTTAGTCATTTTCAATTTGGATGCCATTTCTGCAGAACTCTCTTAAAATTCATTCACCTTAATTACATAGTATAATTTAGTATTAGCATAACATACAGTAAATCACAAATTTAGTTCCTTCTTTTAAAATCCTTGCCAAAGTCTGATTTGGGACTTTAGATTTTCTTAGCAAGAGTTTAAAAACATTTTGAGACGCCTAATGATTATGGAGGCAGTTTTTAAATTCCTAACAGTGCGGTCAGCAAAACTCTGCCAGCATTTTGTTGTTGTTTTTGTTGTTGTTGCTTAAATATTTGAGAGAGCATGAGCAGGACGGGCAGCAGGGAAGGAGGAGAGAATCTAAAGTGGACTGTGCGTTGAGTGTGGAGCCTGACGCAGGGTTTGATCTCACGACCCTGAGATCATGCCTGAGCTGAAACCCACAGTCAGATGCTTAACTGACTGCACCACCCAGGTGCCCTAGCATTTTGTTGTTTTGAAGTTTACATACTTACTATATATATTTGTGCCTTCTTAATTATCAATAAGAACACTTTTATTTTTTTAATTTTTTTGTGTTTAACTTATGTTTATTTTTTTCTTCCAAGTTTTTATTTAAATTCCAGTCAGTTAACATAGGTGTAATACTAGTTTGAGAAAGACTTTTAAAACATCATTCCTTAGTGAGGTATATAAGAGAATGCATATGAGGTTCTTAACATATGTTACCTAGAAAAAAATAAGCAACTGATGACATTCTAGATGCTACTCCCCCAAACCATTTTATCTTTGAGGATAAAAACACCTAATAAAGATTTTATCCTCCTTACTTTTTTGAATATAAGTTGAACTTAAATTAGATTTTGTTTAATTTAGGTATATCAGTCTAGCATCTATCTCTATTCCATTTCCTTAGTGGTTTTCTATTTCTGGAAATATGCCTCTTTTCTTCCTAAGAAATGGCAAATTTCACTATAGTTTGACTCTGCCCTAGGTTACAATATACAGTGTTGTTATAGAAACAGTTTTCCAAATCTTAAAGCAGATCTGGTTTCCACATAGGAATAGTGTTATAATTGGGGATTTTGACCCCGACTACCAACTCCCAGGCCAGAGGTTCATCTTCCAGAATCCTGGTCTCAATTCCAGCAAGGCAAGAAGTGGGGAGTGGCAAAGTTCCCATGAAAGGAAGAGGGAGGCTACCGACCAGAGGTGGATTCAGATTTGGGGGCTGGACTTGAAACCTCTACAGTTTTAGACACTCTCTTTTAGAAAAAGGAATACAAATACAGAATTAAATATTAAACAGTCGATTCTCACTATTTGTATCAATTATATTCAATAAAGTCACCAAAAACACTGAATTAGTGAACCTCTGCTCCTGGGTTCCTATGAATCTCTGATCACAACTTTTTTTTTTTTTTAATGTTCAGTTAGCCACTGTATAGTACATAATTAGTTTTTGGTGTAGTGTAAAGATTCATTAGTTAAGTATAACACCCAGTGCTTATCATAGCACGTGCCCTCCTCAGTTTTTGTCAACCAATTAATATATGACTTGTGTTATGTATGTTTCTGTTTAAAAACATTTTGTATAATACATATTGTTGATTCATTAACATTTAACTCATAGTTTATAGCACTGCAAGTCATACTTGAATGAAACTTATGTAACACACATATTTTTTCAGTAAGGCGTATCACAGCTTTCCTGTGCTTAGGAACGCTAGACAGCACTTCAGCACTATGCTTAGGGGCGATTTTAAACAGTGAAGTAGTCAACAAATGCACAAAAATGCAAAAAACATGGCATTGTATAGATTGCAAAAGGATGCTTGTTCATAGTATGACAGCTAAAACAAGAAGGCAAAATGCTACCTTGTTTGACCTCAGCTGAGAACTGTGTGCTTCGGACAGCTCATATTTTCACTGTGTTGCATGTGCCCACAAGTGATCCTGAGAGCACCTCAAGTACTGATTTTGAGATTGCAAGTAAATTTTAGCTAGTATGCAAATTTGCAAATATGGAACCTATGACTAGTGAGGATCAGTTATTTATAATGAAAAAAAGAAATACTAACAAATTAAAATTTTACAAAGTTGACATATACCATAACACAATATTCCAGAAAAATTGAAAGTCTTATTAACTGCCTGACACTCTTTATAATACTGTTTTCCCCATATTTCTTAGCTTCATACTTTATTATTTATAGGATTTTCTATAAAGTGAATTTACAGTGATTTCATAATATTTTCTATAAAGAGAAAGGAAAGATTGAATCAGATCTTTCTCTAACATGGTTGATGAAAAAAGTTTTTTATTTTTTATTTTTTTTTAATATATATATTTTTTTTATTTGAGAGAGAGAGAGAGAGACAGAGATAGTGGGAGAGAGCACGAGTGGGGAGGAGAGGGAGAAGCAGGCTTCCTGCTGAGCAGGGAGCCTGATGCAGGGCTCCATCCCAGGACCCCAGGATCATGACCTGATCCAGAGATGCTTAACCAACTGAGCCACCCAGGTGCCCAATATTAATGACAAAAGAGAACTTCTGTGTTACTAGGCATTATTGAGAACTGACTCCCAATTCTCTGATTACCTGACACTTCTCATGCTGGGTGCAATGGGATCCATTGACATTGTAGTATAACCCATTGCCCTGTATCTATGTCACAAAAATAGCTGCACAAAAGTAATCCTGAACCACATAAATATATCCCTGTAGATCTAAACTAAATGAATCCCCAGCTTAATTTTCCCATAACAGGATCCCAGAAATGCTAAAGGCCACTTCATTGCCACCCAAAACTGATACCAACACCAGGAAAATGAGATGGGAGGGAATTCCAAGTGGAACAAGGCAGCCATCTTAACTCATTGTGGTCAAAGTTTACAATTTTTACAAAAACACATGACCAGATGAACACATTACATAAACCCTCCTCCTCCTGGGGTCTTTGAAGGTCACAATTTCACAACCTGTTCAAATGAGCGTCCCTTCAGCTTACATTTCAGTAAACCCACTCTGCCCCTAAGGAAGCCCTTCTCACTGAACTAGAAGGGAATCTTATGTCCCTTAGACATAAGATTACATAAGATTCCCTAAGAACCACTGTAATTAAGAAGTCTGAAAGAGAGAAAGACATATGGCAAAATTAGATGAAAAGTAATAGATGCTGACGATTTAAGATTGAGTGGGTTCTGTCTCAAGGACACAGATAACAAAGAAAAACTAGGTTGCCTCCGGTTAAAATTTCACTTTATTTATTTTTAAAGATTTGTATTTATTTATTTATTTATTTATTTATTTGAGAGAGAGAGAGAGAGAGAGAGCACGAGGGGAGGAGGGTTGGAGGGAGAAGCAGAGTCCCCACTGAGCAGGGAGCCTGATGAGGGACTTGATCCCGGGACTGCAGGATCATGACCTGAGCTGAAGGTGGTCGTTCAACCGACTGAGCCACCCAGGCGCCCCAAAATTTCACTTTATTTATAAAGCAGCTTTCTGACTAGGACTTTCACTGTCCTTCAGTCCCTAGAGTATGCAGCACTTTCTCAAATTGACCAGCCTACAATTGATTATCAGCTCTTGTTCACTGACTGCCCACAACCTTCGTGTAAAACTGCCATGCTCTAGGTGTAAGTCCTGATTACTGTAGACAATAACCGTGTCTGTTCCATAAGCTTCACTACCCACTCTTCCTGTGCTCCTACCCACTGAGTGTTTAACTCAGGACTCTGCCATTTACTAGGCAAGTTACACCAACTTCTCCAAGCCTCAGTTTATTCTGCTACATATTGAATATAACACCACCTGCCTCATAAGAGTTTTGCTTACTACCTAGCAATAGAGAAACTGTATAGAAGGGCGGCAGACAGACATTATTCATCCTTACAACTTCCTTTAATGTAGCAGAAGATTAAGAAGAAATATCTTTTCCCTTTCACCTTTCAATTAAAGGATTTTAATGAGACCTTGAGATATTTGGATGTTTTATCATCTATTTTCAACCTTGAACCCAGTATAACAGCAATGTAATGACTTGAGTGTCTCAATTTTCCTTTGAAAAAATAGATTCAGTACTAGCCTTTCTCAGATGGGTTTTTGAAGTGATATGAGCTGTGCAAATCATACGTACCACCTCCTGATAAATATTTATCATAACTGGCATTTTTGGCTTAGGCAGGTCAAATATATGATGGCATTCTATACAGACCATCCAAGCACTTTTTAGAATAGCTACTACAGTACTATAAGCAATATGAGAACTATCACGCCCTTTTCTAGTGTCAGAGCATATCTATGTATTTTAATTTATTGCATAGACATATAGTTGTATGCTTTTATGACTTATCACTGACTCACATCTAAGACTTACTTGATCTTAGATTCTTAGTACTCTGTCTTAACTGCAAGTTGTGATATTCACCATTAACAAGTGCTTTGAGGAGCCAGTATTTTGTTTGTTTTTGTTTTGTTTGTTTTATTTTCCTGGTGCTTTGTTGAAGGTGACTAACTGAATATAAGCTTTAGGGCTGCTTTTAATATTGGCTGGTGAAGCCACATCCTATTTTGCACCTGCCCATCATTAGCAACATAAGACCTTGCCACAGAAACCTTAAACAGATTTCTCATGTACTGCATTAATAGAGGAAATTGAAGTATAACTTTTAAATAACTAAATGAGTAGAACCATAAAATATGAAGTTTCTAGGAGTGGCTTTTGCCTATATATATTGTTTCTACCTCTTAAGATGATTTCTTTATCATTATAAGAGATTATCAATTGTGAAAACACTTAGAAATTTGCAAAAGTCAGTAGAGAATATAGACTTTTTTTTCGGGTAATGAACAAGTCTGAAGAAAAAAAGAGATACGGTAATATTATAATAGGGAAATCCTATGGGAAGTATGTTCAAAAAGTCATTATCTTTGCCTTTAATCATAACAGTAGTCATGAGAAGTGATTTTCTTCGGATTATAAAAAGTTTAACTTAATGGTGGTAGAATATAGAATGGTGTGCTAAGTAGATTAAAATTCAGATAGAGGTGTGAGTAGAAAGCCTGATTTTTCACAGAAGAAATGTTAAACATATCCTGACTTCCCCATTATATCTATCAAAACATCTTTCTTTCCTGGAAAGAAACTGTTCCTATCCAGTTTTCAGTGTTGTTTCATACACGGTAGAGGTATCCTTCCAGTATATCTATGGACGAGGTAAATGTCCGATTCAGAAAGAGGAGTCAAGATTTTAGCAACTGAGACATTAGGAAAATACTACTAGCGTTGTAAGTAGAAAGTAATGTGGGCATTGGATTCTAGGTTTATTGAAGAACTAAATCTATGTATCTCATTAATGGTAAAAGATCTTAGAACTTGTATCAAATCAGAATACAAAACAGAATAAGATATACGTTCCCATATTCTTAAGGAACATGTATTCCTACCCATCTTGTCTAATGTTGTCTTTCCTTTTGCCAACCTGTTTTTACAGACTTTATTGGTCTAGACCAGAAGTCAACAAACTACCACCCTCAGGCCAAATCCAGCTCAGCTATTTTTGTAAATAAAGTTTTATTGGAACAAAGCCATGCATATTTCTTTAACTATCGTCTATGACTGTTTTCAGGCTACAGTGACAAACTTAAATAATTGTGACAGAATATCTGGCCTGCAAAGCCAGAGATACTTACTGTATGGTCCCTTACAGGAAAAGTTTGTTAACTGTGGCCTAGACAGTAATAGAAATAATTCTTAAATATTTTTGCCTTCTATTTTCTTTTGCTTCCTCCTCCTGTTCCTTCAGCTCAAGATTCAAATTATTGAAAAAAGGTTGGTTTATCATTTTTAAAAGAAACTTACATGAGCAAATGCTTCTGGAAACACAAAGTCGTTAGTTTTCCAGTAAGTAAATAGCATTATAGATGTGAGTTAAATGTGCATTAAATGAGACTATGTTGGGCTAAAATATAGGCTTCTGTTTCTGGATAAGATGTAGTAAACACATTATATCCTATTCTTCCTGCTAAGTACCCAAAA
This sequence comes from Mirounga leonina, assembly GCF_011800145.1. Taxonomy (NCBI): domain Eukaryota; kingdom Metazoa; phylum Chordata; class Mammalia; order Carnivora; family Phocidae; genus Mirounga; species Mirounga leonina. The sequence goes on along the minus strand of NW_023270825.1, from coordinate 34,432,183 downwards.
AAATCCTGTACAACATGGATCTTCTATGTTTGTTTATTTGCTTGTTTTATTCTTATATATCCCAGTTGGAGGTGCTAGAGAACGCTTCCACCTAAAAATACTAATGGATGGAGCCACAAAAAAGGCCTAATTTTTATTACATCTAACCTGTTCCAGGCAAACGTCATGAAAAAAGCTGCCCCCTGCCCTTCCTGGTACCATCGCTATGGAGCTTGAGCACGTAGCCCTTTCCACCATACCTGCCTACCTGCCCTGCAGTAATGAGGGCACCCCTACGTCTCCCAGCTGGTGTTACAACCTCAGAGGCTTTGGACAAAACCCATCCACGATCACCACACTGCAATAATGAGGCAGTTCCCGTTCTCACCACCACTACAGTGGAGGGAGGGTTATAGAGAAAAGGAAGTTAGAGAACAGGATTTTTCAAATCTGTATTTGAAATCCTGGGCAGACCTCTGAACATCACATGCATGTAACTAATAAGAATTGATGCAGAAAAAGGTTTGAGAACTGAATTCTGATATGATATACCACCTAGGCTTCACACTGGCTCTTGGTTAGCCCACAAGTGGGGCAGAACAAAATAATACTGAAAAAGCTTTAACAATTAAATTGACATTTGAGCCACAGCCGATAAAAGTGAGCTAGGAATCTGTGTAGTTTGCTTCCTACCAAAATAGATCATTTAATAAAAAGCAGAGTCTCATAATATTCACCATATACCAAGAATCAGGAAAATCTTAAATGACAAAAGGTAATCAGCAGCAGCTAGTACGCTGAGATGACACAGATGTTGGAATTACCTGATAAGGATTTTAAAGAAGATACAATAATAAAATGCTCCATTAAGCAATTACAGACTTGAAACAAATGAAAAAATAGAAAGCCTGGGCAAAGAAATAGATGATATAAGGAAAAAACAAATGAAAATTTTAGAACGGAAAAATACGATAACCTAAGTAAAAAACTGGCTTATGATAGAATAGTTGTAACAGAGGAAAGAATCAGTACACTTGAACTTAGATCAATGGTAATTATCCAGTCTGACAACAGAGAGAATAAAGATTGAAAAAAAAGTAAACAGAGCCTCAGGGACCTATGGGACAATAACAGCAACAAAAATTTATGTTTGTTATCTTTGGAGTCCAAGAAGGAGAGAAGTGTAAGAGTAAGGGGTTGAAGAAATGACTGAAAACTTCCTAAATTTGGCAAGCCAACAAGTTCAAGAAGTTGAGCAAATTCCCAATAGGAAAACCCCAAAGTAATCCATTTCCAGACACTTTATAAGTAATTTGCTGAAAACTGAAGACAAAGAAAAAAAATCCTGAAAGCAGCTAGAGAGAAGCAATACATTACATAGAGAGGAACAATTTGAATGACAGTGAATTTCTCATTGGAAAACATGGAGGCCAGAAAGAAGTAGTAAGATATTTTTTTAAGTGCCAAAAGAAAAGAACTGGCAACCTAGAAATCTTCATCCAGTGAAAATATAATGAGGTGAAATAAAAACATTTTCAGATGAAGGAAAACTGGAAGAATTCATTTCCAGAAGACTTGGTCTAAAAAAAGGAAATTTTTTTCAGATGGCAAGAAAATGATGACAGAAGGAAACTTGGAATGTCAGGAATGAAGAAAATGCAAATGAAAGAGTAGACATAGAGTAATTGATTAGTCTTCTCCACTTAAATTTTAAAAAATTTTTAGTGGTAGAAAGCAAAATTTATAACATTATCTGATGTAGTTTTCAATGTATATAAAGGTAATCTTTAAGACAACTATATCTTAAAAGGGGAGAGAGTAAAGGTAGTGAAGTTTCTACATCCCACTTGAAATAATAAAATGTTGATATGAGTGGACTGATAAATTACATGTGTGTATGTATATATAGATGAATCAAAATTGAATACTGAAAGTTCAAATTATGCACAGGAAAGCAGGAACGGGTGTTGGATTTGTCAAAACTTTTGCTTTATGAATTGGTATAATCATGTAGATTTTCTTCTTTAAACTGTTAATGTGATTACATTGAATGAATTTTGAATACTTAACCAGCTTTGCATTCCTTGAATAAACCCACTTGGTCATGATATATATATATAAAATATATAATCACATATATGTATATATCATAAAATAGGTTGAAAATGATAATAAAATATATTGATAAGATGATAAAAAATGGTCAACATGATTAAAAAAATGTTGACAAAATCCAACACCCATTCATGATAAACACTCAGCAAACTAAGAAAAAACGGGACATTCGTCAATCTGATTAAAAAAAAAAAAAAGGATTTACAAACAACCTACAGGTATCATCACACTTAATGGTGAAAGACTAACTGAAATACGTTGCCCCTAAAATTGGAAATGAAGTAGTCATATCCTCTCTCACCTATTCTCTCGCTCCTATTCATAGTAATGGAAGTTCTAAGCAGTCCAGTAAGGCAAGACAAAGAAATAAATGGCATACATACTAGAAAGAAAGAAAACTATCCCTATTTCCAGGTAACATGATTGTCTACATAGTAAAATTGCAAGTAATCTACCAAACAATAACAATAACCACACAGCAATAAAACTCCTAGAGTAAGTGAATTTAGCAAAGTTGTGAGATATGTGATCATCACACAAAAACTAATCGTATTTCTATATCCTAGCAAGAAATAATTAGAAACCAGAATTTTAAGATATACTATCATTTACAGTTGCTCCAAAAATTGAAAATGAAATACTTAGGTAAAAAAAAATAAAATGCTGATGAAAGAAATTAAAAATCTAATGAGTAAATTAATATGTTGGAAGACTCAACATAGAAAAAATGTCAGTTCTTCCCAGACTGATCCATAAGCTTAATATAATTCCTATTAAAATCCCAGCAAGTCCTTTTTTCTTTTTGTATAAATAGACAAATTGATTCCAAAATTTATATGAAAAGGCAAAGGAACTAAAATAGCTAAAGCTAATTTTAAAAAAGAAGAATAAAGTTGGAGTAATCATACTTTACAGTTTTAAGACTTGACAACTATAGCAACGGTAATCAAAACAATGTATGGTATTGGAGGAGGGGTAGACCTATAAATCAATGAAACAGAAGAGAGTCCAAATAGACCCATATGGGTATGCTAACTTTTCACTGAGGTGAAATTTATGAAACCATTTAAAATGGACAGTTCAGTGCTATTTAGTGCATTTACAAGGTCATGCAACCACTACCTTTATCTAGTTGCACAGCATTTCATCAGCTTAAGAGAAAATCTCATAGCCATTAAGCAGTTGCTCTCATTCCCCCATTCCCTCTTCCCATAGCCCCTGGAAACCACCAATCTGCATTCTCTATGGATTTGCCTATTCTGAATATTTCGTATAAATGGAATCATACAATATGTGATCTTTTCTTTCTGGCTTCTTTGACTTAGAATAATGTTTTCAAGTTTCATCCATGTTGTAGCATATGTGAGCACTCCATTCCTATTTATGGCTGAATAATATTCCATTGTGTGAGTATATCAAAATGTGCTCATCCATTCATTTGTGGATGGACATTTGGATTGTTTACACCTTTTGGTATTTCCAAATAGCATTGCTGTTAACATGTCTCTACATGTATTTGAGTAACAGGTTTCAGGTCTTTTGAATATATACCTACGAATGGGCAATTGATTTTTGAGAAAGGTACAAAAGCAGTTCAGTGGAGGAAGGACATCTCACAGGGGAAAAAATGAACCTTGACCTAAACCTCACATTTTACCTACAATAACTCAAAATGGATAGTAAATCTAACAGATAAATGTAACATGTAAAACTACAAACTTTTAGAGGAATATGTTGGAATAAATCTTAAAAGTTCTTAAACACACCAAAAGAAGAGCTTATAAAAGGAAAAAAAATCAATAAATTGAACTTTATCAAATTAAGAGCTTTTGTCCTGTGAATGACCCTGTTAAAAGGATGTAAAGACAAGCCATAGACAGGGAGAAAATCTTCACAAATCACATATCCAACAAAGGTCTTGCATCCAGAATGTATTAAGAACTCTTTAATGTCAAAAGTAAGAAATAATGCAATTGGAAAATGGATAGAAGTTTTGAGCAGACAACTTTACTGAGGAGGATATATGGATGACAAATACACACATGAAAAGATGTACACAATCATTAACTATCAGGGAAATGTAACCTAAAAACATGATGAGATCCCACCACACACCCGTCAGAATGGCTAACATAAAAAATACTAAGAATTCGGAGCCACCAGCTCTCTCACTTACTCCTTATGGAAATGTAAAATGGTATGGTCACTCTGGGAAACAGTTTGGCACTTTGATCCAGTAATTATACTCCTGTATATTTATCTTAGAGAAATAAAAATGCATGTGCACACAAAGATCTGTACATTTGCATGCATGGCAACTTATTTGTAACACCCTAAACCCGAAAACAGCCCAAATGCCCTTCAGTAGGTGAATAGGCTGTGGCACAATCCACATAACAGACTAATAAAAAGGAATGAACTGTTGATATACACAGTAACTTGCATCGATCTCAAGAGCATTGTGCTAAGTGATTTAAAAAAAAAGAGCCAATCTCAAAAGGCTACATACTGTCTGATTTCATTTATAACACTCTCAGAGTTACTAAATTATTGTCATGGAGAACAGATCAGTAGTTGCCAGAGATTAACATTTGGGGAAGGGTGTGACACTTAAAGGGAGTAGTGTAAGAGAATTTCTTTGTTCTGATTTAACAGTTTATTTCCTGATTGTAGTACTAGTTACATGAGTCTATACATGTTATAAAATTGGATATACCAGAGCCCCCCCCCCCGAAAAAGAGTGCTGCGTATAAAACCTGGTGAAATCCAAAGAAGGCCTATGTATTAGTTAATTATGTTATGTAATGTCAATTTCCTGATAATGATAATGAATTGTGGTTAAGTAAGATGTTCTCATTGGGGAAAGTTCTGTGGAAGGTATACATGGTAACTCTACTGTTTTTGTAATTTATTGTGGGCCTTAAATTATTTAAAAATAAATAGCAAAAAATGCAGTGTTAAAGATTTCAAAAAGTAAATAACCTGATTCGGTTAGATGATTGTTAAACTGACGCAGTGAGAAAAATGGTCTTAAGAATGTTTTATTTTTAATTAAAAGTAATAGTAGTAACTGTAAATTTCAAAGAAATTTAAGCTCAGCTAACGGTGGATTCTCTGTGCATGGATAACTGCATGGAGAAATGGAACAATGCCTCTGTCCAGAGAAGAGGCAGCAGGATTTGACGTCTGGTTTAGTTATTGTTGATGGTTTGATTTAAAAGCCGATGAGTAGACAGACAAGTGCTGTAAGTCCCATTGCTCCTGGGACGAAGGACACTCTGCAGAATGGAAGAGCTGGCTAAACATTTGCAGCAGCCTTTGCACAAGAACAGAGTTTCAACTAGTGTTTCTCTTTTGTATCTGCTATCCACTCTTTTTTTTTTTTTCTACTTCACCTTTTGATCTGGGCTAACCATTCCCAAACTTGCTTTTACTTTTCTCCTTCTTCCCCCTTCTGTCTCTTCTTCTTTCCCTGTTCCCCTCTCTTTCCAACACTTCTTCCCTTTTCCTCCTTCCCTCCCTCTTTCTTCTCTCTTCCCCCTTTCTTCCCTTTCCCTCTGTCCTTGCCCCATTCTTTTCCCTTCTTCCTCTTTTTTTTTTTTTTTTTTCTTTTTTAAAGAGTACCTGCCATGTCCTCTCTGAATTTCATTTTTGAGGAAAGAAAGCCTAGTGAGTTCTGGTAAGTAAAATAGTGGAGGACATTTCTGAAATTCAACCTTAATTTTGAAACTATCTTATTTTTAAACTGAGCAGTTAGCTGGTTCTGACACTTAGAAATCAGACATAAACCTCTGGAGAAAAAATTAAAGGTGCATGAGGTTATACATCTTCTGTACATTTGTATAGGATTGGCGGAATCTGGCTTCTTGGGTAACTTAGCTTTTCTTCTCTAGCCTTATTTATGTTAGATTCTTGAATGAGAAAAGTTAGACTTGGATGCATCTCTTCTTTCTCTGCCTTTCCTTTGTGGCTTTTATAGTAGCAGAATATATTACCAAGGTTGCTCTAGTGTACTCATCTCTTGAACCTCAAGTAGAGATTTTGTAGAGATCACCTGGAATATCCAGAGATGATAGACTACTGTCTCAAAGACCCTCAGTAGAAGAAATGCCCCATGATGTTTGTTGCTTTCCACTGGATTTGTAGAATTTCCATCTTTTTAAAAAATGGCTTTAGAACATTCAATAGAGACTTTTTGGCAAAGAGCAAAAATTTTAAAAATGCATTTAAAGTATGCCAATTGTTGCTTTACTTACCAAGATCTTTCCTCTTCTATAACTGTATAGTGACCATCTGCCTTTGCTTCAGTGTGTATGTATCTTGATATCTTTTCTCCATTAAGTTTCCATACTTAAAATTTTATAAAATTACCTAAAGGGAAATTGATTTACTGCAGCATTTGGTAACCTACTTGTGCCTCAGCTATTGTGTTGTTCTTAAACTACTCGCAACAAATTGTTCTTTGCTGGAGGGTTAGAAAGGACAACTTCATACTATCTTAACTTTGCTATGAAAATGTTCCTGTTTAATGCATTAAAAGACAATAATTTCCAGTCCTGGCTTTTAAAAATGAGAATGCTTTTTAACTTTCTCTTTCATGGTTATTAGCTATGCCCAGAGTTTTCATTTTAATTACCACAATGCAGTACTCCAGTTCTCTTATTTGCTTCATTACCTTTTCTGCTTTGGTTCTGAAAATAATTTTAGAGAAATAAAATCAGACTGTTTCCAATACAATGAAATGCTTTCATCACACTATTAATGAATCTTTTCTTCATTAATGCCAACACAAAGCTAGGTGTTGCAGATCTTTTTAAACAAACAAATTAAAAACTATTTAGTCTTGTGATTAGAGCAAAGAGTACAATAAAATTTAGCTTACCTGGCTCATTCCTTTGGTTTTTCTGACCTCTCTTCATTGGAAATAGGAGCTGTCTATGGCTTAACTCCTCCCTAGAGAAGAAATGTTGTTGGGGAGTTGCTGGAAGGATCCTCAGTGTTCTGAGTCTTAATCTTAAGTGTAAGACCTGAAACCATGAGAGTACTAGAAGAAAACTTAGAGGAAAAGCTCCTTGGACATTGTTCTTAACAATGAATTTTTGGATATGACACCAAAAGCACAGTCAACAAAAGTAAAAATCAGCAAGTGACTGTAGCAAATGAAAAGGCTTCTGCACAGCAAATGAAATGATGAACAAAATGAGAAGGCAACCTGCAGAATGGGAGAAAATATTTGCAAACCAGAGTTAACATCCAAAATGTATAGGGAATTCAACTCAATAGCAAAAAACAAATAACATAATTAAAATATAGACTAAGGATCTGAATTGACATTTCTCAAAAGAAGACGTATGAATGGTGACGAGATCACTAATCAAGGAAACAGTGAGATATCACCTCTTACCTGTTAGACTGGCTGTTATCATAAAGATGAAAAATAACAAGTTTTGTTAAGGATATGGAGAAAAGGGAACCTTTGTTCACCATTGGTGGGAATGTAAATTGGTATAGCCATTATGGAAAACAGTATAGAGATTCCTCAAAAAGTTAAAAATAGAACTACTATATGATACAACAATCCCACTTCTTGGTAGTATATATCTGAAGGAAATGAAACCTATCTCAAAGAGATACCATACCCCCTTCATTGCAGCATTATTCACAACAGTCAAAATATGGAAACAACCTATATGTCTGCCAGTGGATAAATGGATAATACACGTGTGTGTGTGTGTGTACATATATATACATATATATGTAAAATGGACTGTTATTCAGCCACAAAAATAAGAAAACCTGCTTTTGCAAGATGGATGAACCTGAAGGACATTATGCTGAGTGAATAAGACATAGACAAATATTGCATGATCTCATATGTGCAATCTAAAAATGTCAAATTCATAAAAGCAGAGAGTGGTACAGTAATAACCAGGAGCAAGGAGATGGGGGAAATGGGGAGATGTTGATCAAAGGTTCACTTATGTGGGATGAGTAAGTTCTAGAGATCTAATGTACAGCATGGTGACTGTAACTAATAATACTGGCATTATATACTTGAAATTTGCTAAGAGAGTTGACCTCAAGTGTTCTCACCACCAAAAAGTAAATTGTAATAATATGAGGTGATGGATATGTTAGCTTGATTGTGGTAATCATTCTACAGTGTGTATGTGTATATATATGTATATATATCAACATGTTGTATGCTTTAACTATATAAAGTATATTGTCAAGTATGCATATGTCTATAAAGCTGGAAGAGTGACCAGATAAGTGCTCTCAGCCTGCACTTCTTGTTGAATCTTGGATTAAAGACCTCATGGGAGGATGGATAAGAGTATTGAACAATAGATTTAGAGAGCTGAAATCCAAATTCTGGCTTGTCACCAATTAATTTATTTTTGTCACTGTCCGCTTGACATCACCTTTGTCTCCCTACTTGCAATTCAATTGAACTAATGGTTATTGAGCATTTACTCTTTACAAGAATTGCCTGGAGATATTATGTCCAGTTTATATTGACTAAATTTTTTGTTTGTCGTTAATTTAGCCTTTTAATGCAATGTTTTTGGTCTGTAGTAAATCTAGGCAGATCAGTGAGGGAAATTACATGGTGGCTGGAAAATTTTCCTCTGAAGAGGCTTTTACTTTTGAATATTGGAAATCTAAATTGTTGTGGGAAAAGGTTTTATTTTTGATTTAATTTAAAAGCCATGGAATCAGTACTGTTTTATAATGTTACATCATTAATTCACAATTACTACTAATTTACTAAATGAAGGCAGTGGAAACTTCTAAATCTTAGCAGTCCCTACATAATACAGGAATAATTCTGGTTTACTAGTTAATTCAAAATTATTCTTTTTTAGCAAAGTAGAAATTAAGCTGGCTTCCTAATTTGAAATATGTCCAATAGTAATTATTTTCACATTTTAACCAAAGTGAAAAGGACTAAAGTATTTCAACGTTATGATGGTGCCTTAGTGAATTAGTAATCATTTAAGTTTAAGAGATGCTGCTTCTCTTAATGTACCATCTTAGAGGCATATTGATTTAAATATACTTCTCAGTTTTTATTTATAGGATAATGAGAACAAATAAAGCTTTTGGTTTTATTGATCTAGGGTCATTCTTGGAAACTAGCAGTGTCAGAACAAATGCCTCAGATAGTGTTTTTAAAAAATGGAAGAAAAGGAAACTGAATACAGAAGAACCCTGTTTTATCTCAAGTCCTTATTTCTTGATTTATATGTACTATAGTGAGAGCTTTGCTGCAGAATTATACCTGTAAAAATGTTACATAACATTGTTAGCTTATAAAGGTCCATAATTGGGCTACCTTGTAGCACTAAATGCAAAAAATATTGCATTTATCCAGTGTTCTATATTGTGATTCTTTCGATTTTTCTCCTTTCTCTCCTTTTATGACACTCTCCACTCATCACACCCCGCCCCCTCCCCACATGTGTGCGCTTGGAATACGATACACTCCCAGTAGAAGTCCTACTAGGAAGTGCTTCTCATCTGAGAGTAGAAGATGGGGAAATACAGATTGAAAATACACCCCTTCAAGTCCCCTGGGAGAGGGTCTCATCTCTTTCTGCCTTGAGTATCACTCACTGACCAAATATAGGTGAACTTTTGTTCATTAAATATGTATTTATTAAGCACTTAGTATATACAACAAAACTCAGGAGATGACAATCTAATAGAATAAGAAATTATACATAAATAATAATAAGACAACTTAAATGTAATAAGATTGCAATAAACAAATTGTGGAATAGAAGAGGGAGAAATATCACTTTTAGCTGGACTGGAAAGGGTTATAAGTAAAATTATATTTAAGCTAAACCTTAAAAGATAAAATTTATTGTGTTTATGAAATGCTAAGTAAAAGTACTTTTTTCATTAGTAAATAGGAGTCCATATTGTAAAGAACAATAGTTAACAACAAAGTAAAATTATAAACTCTCTAAATTATACTTAAATGTGGGATTTTTATATAGAGGGTCTTCTTGAAGTCAAAGGCATTAATAGGCACATACATTCTTCTTCCTTGCAATGATGATGATGATTCAAGTTTTAGAAACAGGAGGTAATTTTGTCAAAATTACTTGAGACAACATGCTCTAGTTAAAGAACTTTGCATAGGGAGGCTTACGATACGATTTTGTTCTAATTCCAGCTCTGTTATGAATTAAATTGTATGATTCTGTTTCATTTTCTTTATTTAAAATTGTGACACAAATTACCTCCCTCCACTGCCTCTTTCTGCTTACCCATCCTTCTTTCTCAGAGATACTATGAAGCTCAATGACATGGTATATGCTCAAAGCTAATTCAAACATACTATCTCATTTATCCTCACAATCTCAAGCAATATGCCTGCATTCTTGCATAGCTGATAGAGAAATATAGAAGAAAATGCATCAGGCACACTATAGAAGCTATTGAAAAACAGGTTTTATTGTCAGAAATAGCTACCCTGTTAAAGTATTAGCATAATTAAAGCTTGTTTTAGTAATGAGGCCCTTGTATATTATATGCTTTGTTATGAATGAGACATACTGGCAAGCCTTTTGCAGACAGAAAGTATAAAACCAGGATCAGTGGCAATTGACAAAGGCTATTTGGTAAGAAAATTGAAGATTATGCATACGTGTACACACACACACACACACACGTGTGTAACAAAGGCTCTGTTTTCCCTTAATAGATTCCTATAAATCTCTGTTGTTGCTAATCCGTAACAATGGTGGATAACAAAGACTTAGGTCAGGTAAAGGGTTTCCCATGAGGTTTCTTTCCATCTGAATAAATCCCTGCCCATCTCAGAATTGTTGCTTTGTTTACCTTATAAATATCTGCTTGTTTTTTCTAGATATTTATTCTGGTGAGCCTGATCTTGTGTTAGATACACACACATTTTTTTTTTTTCTATTTCTCACTGTCTCTGCCTTTTTATGAACAAGATGTTTTGAAATTTTCAGACTTTTAAGTATTTTTGTGAAAAAATTGGGCTGTGGCTCTGAGCTTCTTCAGTACTTTATTTACTGTTCTCATTCTAGTCATTCATTTTCTCTTCTCTTACTGCTAGCCTCTGCCTTGGAATCTTCCATTGGTTACCCTGTATATATGTAGACCTTTTTCATTCCAGAACCAAACATAATGGATTTTTTTCATTTCTCCATGTTACCTATGACTTAACAGAAAGATTTAAATATTCTCGATTTAGCTTGGTTTGAGGAGCACTAAAGCTCTTGAATTAAGCTTCATCTCATAAATTGTCCATTTCTTTCTCTTAGGACTCAATTCTTGTGCTCAAAGCATTGCATTCTAATTAAACGCAGGAAACACAATAGATGTGCCCGTCTTACATGCAGATGTGTCTTCTTTTCATTTAAAAAAAAAAAAAAACCTGTGGTTCCAAATGTTTAATTATTATGTTCCCTCTTTTTTCCCTTAAAAAAAAAAATGAAGATTAATGTAAGACTATGTAATAGGGGAAACTGGATGTGAGGTATATAGGATCTCTGTACTATCTTTGCAATAATTTCTATATATCTAAAAACTGTTCTAAAAGAAAAAGTCTATTGAAAAATATATAAAGAACATTTTCTTTTCCATTCATATGAATTCGAGATATTCAAGTGCTAGATTTCTTACAAATTGTGAAAAACCTGACAAATGTCAGTGTTCTTTATTTGCCATTTTGTTTAACTATTGAGTTAATAATAAAGCTTTGGATCAGTTGGAGAATGTTACTTATTCCCAGGATTCTCACATTATATTGGATAGAAAAATGATATTGGTCTTCCAGTAACACATCACATACCCTTCTGTTCCTCTCAAATCTTTTGCGGCTAAACCAACTAGAGTTCAAAGTCTCAAAATGAAAAGAATCAGCAACTCTAGTACTTGATTGGGCAAACAGTATTGACCAAATCTTGCTGAATTTTATCTGGATTCTCTCAGATTCATAAGGACTCTTAACTTTTCAGAAGGCTCTTGATAGGGGCGCCTGGGTGGCTCAGTCGTTGTGTCTGCCTTATGCTCAGGTCATGATCCCAGAGTCCTGGGATGGAGCCGCCCGCCCCCCCCCCCCCCCCCCCCCCCCGCCAAAATCAGGCTCCCTGCTCAGTGGGGAGTCTGCTTCTCCTTCCCCCTGCTCTTGTGCTCTGCTTGCTCTATCTCCCTCTCAAATAAATAAATAAAATCTTTTTTTTTTTTTTTTAAAGAAGGCTCTTGATGGTATTGGGTTTAGCTTTGATCTAAAAAGACCAGCCCCGCGGTGTCACATTTGAATGTAAAAGATACCCTTCTGAAAGTAACTGTGTTGTATTTTCCCTTCTCAGCTTTTCCTTCACGATCATTTTATACCTTCACCTTCCTAGCTTTTGTTTCTAGGGCTCTGCTTGACCAAATAGATGATATTCCTGGAAAATAGTTGTAGATTGTGGTTTGGCAACTGCTTTTTCTCAAGGCTCATATAAATTGAGAGCTGGTTACTTTGCTTCTCACTTTGTGGGAGAAAAGATTCTGTTACTGAAGGCATCCATCCTTTCTTTTAACCTTGCAGACAAAACAGCTTAAAACTTCCTAGGCTAAGGAGTCCCTGTCAAAACAGATTTGTATTTGAAGAGCTAAGATGCCTAGGGATATTTAGCAATAGCCCATATGAATTATAGCAGAGTCAAAGCTTTAGAATAAAAAAGACATCTCTCATTAACTAACCCTGTTGCACCCACGGTTAGATAATACTGTTATAACCACTTGCTACTCATCTTATAGCAGGGTATACAAATAGAAAAATGGACCTCCTGATTAAAAATTGGCATAACAGTGGATGGGCAGATGGGTGAAATAGATAAAGGGGATTAAGAGGTGCAAACTTCCAGTTATAAAATAGTCACGGAGATGAAAAGTACAGCATAGGGAATACAATCAATAATATTGTTACAATGTTTGGTGACAGATGGTGACTACACTTTCATGATGAGCACTGAGTAATGTATAGGATTGTTGAATCATTATGTTATACACCTAAAACTAACATAACACTGTGTTAATTATACTTCAGTGACTAAAAAATTGGCATAACACAGAACATATTCTGCATTTTATTGTGAAAATTACTAGTAGCTATCCAGATTCGTTTTTTTTTAAAAAGTCCTGAACTCATTTTTTTTTTATTCAGTGGTTTTCACTTCCATAATGAAAAAATATATTTTGTTTGTGACATCTAGAACTCTGGAGATAGATGGAATTGATAGGTAAATTATAATTTTTCATTTAAGATGATTTGAGTTTCAGCTGGAAAGGTAAGCACAGCATGCTGAAGTACAGCTGGAATAAATAAACGGTTTTACTTCTTTCATGAAGATCTCAGTGTATGCAACTTTTGAGTTCAGAGATGATCATACTTGCATGTTCTGAGTGATAGAGAAGTGAAAGTATTTTTTTCAGTGTAATGCTTCATATTTTTTCAGTGATGTTTCCAAAGCAACTCTTCTTTTCACTGCCATCTCTTTAAAATAAACTTTCAGTGGATTCTTTGAAATTCAATCCTTAAAGCTGGATTCTTTATTTCGTAAGATACACTGGATCAGTCCTGGCTAATTATATGATTTTTGACACTTGTCACTTATAAAGAGAAGGTAACCGCTCTTCACCTTTGTCTTTCTCCCTGACAGAATCCCAAGGACTGCAGCAAAGCCAAGAAGCTGGTATGTAATATCAACAAAGGCTGTGGCTATGGCTGTCAACTCCATCACGTGGTCTACTGCTTCATGATTGCATATGGTACTCAGCGAACACTCATCTTGGAATCTCAGAATTGGCGCTATGCTACTGGTGGATGGGAGACTGTGTTTAGACCTGTAAGTGAGACATGTACAGACAGATCCGGCACCTCCACTGGACACTGGTCAGGTAAGAAGCCTGTGCAGTATTTCACATTTCTGGGTTGAACTGCCATTTCTACATTATCAGATTTCTAGGCTCAGCTTTATGGTTATGGGCATCTTTTTCTCGGGATCCATGACTGTTCTACATTGCCAAGGTAAAATCTAGAATGATATTTTATTTTAAAAGTGCTTTATAACCTATTTCATTTCTTATGTTCATTTTTATCTTGATTTAGCAAAACCACTAAGTTTTTTTTAAGGAATGTAATTTACTCTTTTAATGATAATACATGATTCACTTTTTAGGGTACTTTCACATTATTGAACTCATTTGATAGTCATAATCATCTAAGAAAGTAGACTGATACATGAGAATCTTCCCCATGCGTGAGAATCAGCTGGAAGGCTTGTTAAAACACTGGCTTCTGATTCAGTAGGTTTGGAGGGGGAGGTGCTGAGAATTTGCATTTCTAACAAATTTTCCAGATCCAGGGATGACACTTTGAGAATTACTGAGGCAGACCATGCAGGTACCTTTACCTCCATTTTACAGTTGAGGACAATGAAACCTAATTTGCTTGTGCAATTTTAATTTTATTCAGGAAACATTTGAAGAGGAAAAATATGAATAAGGTACTATGCTAGACATTATCTCCAAGAATTTAGTGATAAATGAAATAAAATATTGAGTTTCTTACTGCTAATCTATTGTTCTTTCTACATGATCTTTAAACAAGATCTAAAGTTGAGATACCTCTGTGAAAATCCTGGCTTTATCACTTTGTAATCTTGGGCAAGTTACTTAACGTAGGCCTTAGTTCTCTTATCAGTAAAATGAGAAGTAATAATTTACTTCTTTGAGTTGTTGGTAGGATTAAGTAGAATAATATATGTAATGGACTTAGCACAGTACTTGATACATGAACTCTAGTAATTATTAGCTATCATTAGTAGCTTTATCCATTGGGTAGATATACAGTGAGAACCTACAGTGTGGCAGATACTGAACTGATTAGGTGAAATGCTAAGCAAGACAATACACCATCTGTTAATATAATTTCTCATGAAGCGGAGCATCTTTTTTCACAAGTTTGAAACACTAGATATGGACTTAAGAAGCTCTGTCATTGGCAAAGTGAGTAACTTTAGTTCCTTTGTTTCTTTTTTAACCTCCTTTGGAAAATATCAGATAATACTGACTCTTCACAGAAGTGACAGAAAAGTTAATTGGGTAATTTTTATAAAATGCTTTAAGTTGTTCTATAAAAGGTTCTATATGGATTTATTTTTTATTTTTTAAAGATTTTATTTATTTACTTGAGAGAGAGCACGAGCTGGGGGAGGGGCAGAGGGAGCTGGAGAAGCAGACTCCCCGCTGGGCAGGGAGCTGATACATGGGGCTCCATCCCAGGACCCTGGGATCATGGACTGAGCCACTCGGCTGTCCTGGTTCTATATGGATTTAAAGTATTATTTTGTGATGTGAGTTTTGTCTTCCTTAGGATGATTTTGGAGCCTTATTGTATATATCAACATATTTTTTCCTCGTCACTCCAAGTTTTAAAGGAACCTCTTAATCTAGAACCTTAGCTGAGCTTTAATTTTGAGGTTACATCTCCCATTGGTCTGGTCTATGGCTTACAGCTGGGGCAAAAAGACTAGGTGTCAAGGTTAGGAAGTTACAAGAAAAGCAGTTCTTGAATCAGACTCATTGTGGCTAACTTTTTCATTTTGTGAACTTAGTTTAGTTTCAAGCCTCTTTGCTTGTGAAGTACATAGCCAGAGTAGGGCAAGGTTCTTGTGTTAATAGAAAAGTAAAAAGTTGGTCTCACTAAACTTAACCAAATTTAGTATATAGTTTAGCCTTGCCTAAAAGCCACAACTAGTTATTTGGTTTGATTTTTAGTGCTTGCTCATACATTTTGTAGTCTGTAGTGACAACTACAAGATATGAAGGCTGAACAGGCTTGAATTGGAAACATGCAGAATTTCTTAATGTTATAGTTAAACAGGTTCTAGAAATCATCCTTCTTTTATGTGGATTCTAAGGCCTAGTAGATACCAGGTGATTTATTCAGGATTATGCATCTTATAAATGGCAGAACTGTGGTTGGCACATTGACTTTCACCTGCCTTTAGTCTACATCCTTCCCAGTCAGCTCATGCCAAACACCTTACTCATTAGAACAATGACAGGCATAGAGACCGTCCTGAATGTCCAGGAACTAAATAATTACTAATTTATTTCCTCCCCCTGCCCTGTAACTTTTTCCAAACCTTCCATATAATTTCCACTGAAGAGTTATCAGTGATATTTTCTTCTCAGTCATTTGCAGTCCTTGCTTAAAGAAGTCGTTTTATCCTGGTAGCACAGAATTATGATTTTAATTTATAGATCTTTCCTTTATCACTACAGGTATTGTATAAAATCATATATTTTTCTTTGTGCTAATGAAATAAACTGTGCCTGTTGAACACCTTTAATTAATTAAACTAGTGATTATTTTCAGTATGCTTGCAGAACTCATTGTAACTAAAGTAATTTAGATGCTAATCATTTATCTAAAAGAAGGAAGAGGGGTGCCTGGGTGGCTCAGTCAGTTAAGCGTCTGCCTTCAGCTCAGGTCATGATCCCAGGGTCCTGGGATCGAGCCCCACATTGGGCTCCTTGCTAAGAGGGCAGCCTGCTTCTCCCCGGCCTGCCATTCCCCCTGCTTGTGCTTGCTCTCTGTCTCTATCTCTCTCGTTCTCTCTGTGTCAAATAAATAAATAAATAATCTTAAAAAAAAATAAATAAAAGAAGGAAGAGATTTATGTTTTGAGCTTAGAATACTTTATTTCTTTGAAAGCTATGGTAGCCGTCCACTTCTGTTTCTGTTTATATACATTATCTGTATATGTACCTTTTGGAGAAACTAACCTATTTCTAGAATTAGAAGAAACAGAATGAATTTTAATAAGCTCTTTAACATTAATTCTTTAGTTAGCCATAAATCAACTACTACATCTGTTACTGTACTGACTTGTCTAAAGAATCTTGGGATATTTCCCCTGGCACCACTGCCATGAAATTATTATTGTTTATACATACTTGACATGATGTGCCTGCAGGTGGAATTTAGTGATTTCTATTGAAATCTGTCACCAGTACAGGAATTAGTATGCACATCTGATCATTTCAGTAGCTAAATCATACCTTGTTGTGGGTTGAGTTCTGTTTTTCTCCTTCATTATTTATAAAACCATATCCTATTTAGTAAATAATTTCATTAAGTGAAGCAAAATACTTAAAATTATGCTTCCAGTTAAAATCATCATCATCATCATCATCTTCCCCATCACCTATAGATGTCATGTCTATTCTAAAGTTGCTGATAAGATGGTCAATTTATTTTTCTATATATACAATTTATTTTTCTGCATATACAAGCTATTTCCTAAACCTGAACTAACTACATTTAATAAGACTCCTTCTTTCAAATATATTCCTTATGATAATTCAGAATAGAATCTTGGTGTTTAATACTTTGAAATATCTTTCAACAATTATTGATTTGATTTTTAATATATATTAACTGTTGGGCTATTATGTTGACCAGCTTCCAAAATGCTTATCCAGTTGATATAAGTAGTCTTGAATAGACGATTAGCAACAAAGAACCTCAACCATTTAAACTCAATTCTCCACTCTAATTCAATTCAATTTTTCCATTCTAAAAATTGAACATTTATTCAGATTAGCAGTTAAGCCACTTTGTTTTGTATTTCCTTCTCTTGTCTTTTCCCACTGTCTTATTAAATAAATTGAATTGACTTAATTTGATAGGTCTAATTGGAAAACTTTCTTTTAAATGAAGATAATGACTAGTAACAAAAAGTGTTTCTAAATATGGTAAAATTTAATGCCCTAGAGGTGCCGGATTTAAATACATCTTTAGGTAAATTGACATTTGCTATATTTAGTTATCTAAACTGGATGGTTACCTTCTCTCCATACCTCATTTCAAAAAGGTTTTGGTCAGAGTTTTATTTGTCATCCTTATATGGAGGCAATCTTAAAATAAAAGTAATTTAATAAAAGCACCTGCTCTATGCCAGGCACCATGCTGGACACAGTCCCTGCCCTGTCAGAGGCAGCCTAGGGGGAAAGGCAGACAACTGAATGGACATTAAAGTATATTGTGATATGGGTAAGTTGATAGGACTCTGAAACACATATCTAACACATATTTGGGATTCTTCTGGAAGAAGTGATTTTTAAGCTGAGGCCCAAGGTATGGGTAGGAGTCAACCGGGCAGAGATGTGGTAGAAGGATTTTCTGTCATTGGGCACGACATGTGAAAAGAGAGGCAAGAGAGCATGGAGTCACTGGGGGAACTAGAAGTAGTTCCCTGTAGAGTTTGATTATTGAGAGAGTAAAGTTTTATTCTGAAAATATTTGTCATTTATCGGGTCTGTTTGGATGGTTGTATGATTTTGTTCCTCACTAAAACCAACAGGTTTTAATTCAAGATTCAAAGCCCTTTGTTTTGTTTTTGCTTCAGAGAGGGGCAAAGTTAGAAATTAATTGGCTTTTCTCTGGCTCTTGGTGTCATCCAGGAACCATTAAACTTTTTTTAATTAAATTTTTGTTTCATTTTTAATATCTTTTAGAGTTTACTCTTGGTAAATTTTTAAAAGCTGACAAATAACCACAAACTAAAATTCAGAAAAAAACAACATATTTTTGTTAATTGTCTAAAATAATTCTATAATGCTATTTTCCCTGCATTTTAAAATTGGATAATTTCTATATGACAACAATTTGCATTATCACTTTGTATGGAAAGAATAGATAGGTAATTCAGTCTTCTAGCTTGATCAAATTATTTTTCCAGTTTTATTGAGATATAATTATCATATAACATTGTTATTAAAGTGTATAATGTAATGATTTGACGTAAGTATATTGTGACAAGATTACTGCAGTAAATTTAGTTAACATCCATCACTTTACAAATTTTTTTTCTTATGATAAGGACTTTTAAGATTTGCTCTTTTAGCAACTCTCAGATATTACAGTATAGCATTGTTAACTATAGTTATTATGGTACATTATAGCTCCCAGAACTAATTTATCTCTTAACTAGAAGTTGGTACCATTTGACCACCTTCACCTTTTTCCTCTACTCCACCCTTTCCCAGCCAATCTGTTCTCTGTTTCTAATTCAGTTTTTTTTTTAGATTCCACATACAAATGAGATCATACAGTATTTGTCTTTCTCTGACTTATTTCACTTAGCATAATGTCTTCAAGGTCCATCGGTATTGTCACAAATGCTGGGATTTCCTTCCTTCTAATGGCTGAATAATACTCCTCTGTGTGTGTGTATTTTCTTTATCCATTCATCCATCGCTGGACATGTAGGTTGTTTCTGTGGCTTGGCTATTGTGAATAATGCTGCAGTGAAAATGAGGGTACAGATAACCTCTCTGAGGCAGTGACTTTGTTTCCTTTGGATATATACCCTGGGATTGCTGGGTCACATGGTAGTTCTACCACTAAACTCCTTAAGCACATATCTGTCACTTAGGTCAAAAGGAAAATCTTTAGGGGCTCCTGGATGGCTCAGGCGTTAAGCATCTGCCTTTGGCTCAGGTCATGATCCCAGGGTCCTGGGATCGAGCCCTGCAGTGGGCTCCATGCTCCTATGGGAGTCTGCTTCTCCCTCTCCCACTCCCCCTGCTTGTGTTCCTGCTCTCGCTATCTCTCTCTCTCTGTCAAATAAATAAATAAAATCTTAAAAAAAAAGGAAAATCTTTAGCAAACAAAACACAAATTAAATTATACAAATTAAATTTGCCTGTGAAATTAGTATTTTTAACATTTACAGAATTACTGAGATGTCTGTTAGAATCATCCAAATGGTCCCAGCTAGCTTGTATCTTAATAATGGCTGAACTCACATAGACTGATTGATAAAGTAATGAAGTGATTAAGAATCTATAGGAGTACCTATTAGGATAGGCTATGGATATGCTATGTAGCACTTGTACAGTAATATTTTCAACCTTTGGTTATTGGTTAATAGAAACTTGAAACAAATGCATATAATATTTTGGATCCCTCTTGCTGTGAAAACATCTTGATTTCTCTGTTTAGGTAATGTGAAGAAGAGAAAAAAATATGGGCTCTGGGTTTGACCCTATCTGATCTCACTTCTGTTGTTTTTATCTTTCTGGATTTCAGCAATTAATTATAGCTTCTGAACCTTAGTTTAGCCATACAAAAAGCTCATGATACTCAATACCTACCTCCCTGTCCACTTTTATAGGGCTGTAATCACAAGGAAAAATTATTAAGAACTATAACAGGTATTAAGATGATTTTCACATACAGTTTTTTTCATCATGTATGTTTGGTCCCCAGATTTTAAAATACAAACATGATAATGCAATATATTATTAGATTATAATCTGCAACAACAGAAAACTTACCTTTTTACTCTTAGATGAAAATTGAGCTTTTATAAGAGTGTCATAAAGTTTTTCCTTTTTAAAATTGTAGAGTTAAATGAAAAAATTGCAAGAGATCCAGAGAGGAAAAATAACTAATGAGAATAACTTCTAGACATTAAAATATCTCTGTGTTTAATAAACCCACAATTGAATCGTAATAAAATTCTGGACCAAAGAGTCTCCCCTGTAGCTACCTTAAGCCTCCATCTCAATATGTTTTCTATACTAACACATCTGAGAAAGAAGATTTACTCCCACCCGTAACAGTGGCTCACTGTAGTTAATGGTTTTTAAACTGGCTGAGTTTGGGGGCAAGAGGTGGTGGTACAGGGCTTGGAGAGTGAGTTGGTGCCATACATAGTTGAAAAGGAAGCTGTCCGTGCTTCAAGATTCCAGTGGGTCTCTCTGTCCTCCCTATACCCACCCCTCTGAGAGTTACTGACCTAGGCAAGTATCATTGCCGATACATAAGGACTTCTGTTTCAACCTATATGCCTTTTGTTCTGCTATTCATGGTTCATAAAAGAAAGAAAGATCTTTGTTTCAGGAATGTAAAATACCAGATTATAAGTATGTCTCAAAAGAGCTCAAACTACTTTTCACTATGACATTTCCTTTATCTTCAACTTCCCACTCAAGGACATAAAAAGAAGCCTTTGATATCTCATTTATAGTTATGAAATACAGGATTAGGAAGCTGAAGCTTTGTCCACACAACAGCCTTGCCCAGAGTGAGCCCACATAGATGCTCATTTCCAAATTCATTCCTATAAGTGCTTCTCAAATTGAAATACAAATAAACCTGGGAAAGTGAGTCAGAGGCTTACAAACTGCCAGGATAAACATGGTACATTTTCTTGGACTACTAATTTTATTTGCTGGTATGTAAGTTAAATCATTTTCAAATAATAAAACAAACAGGATATTACAATGGTGTAAAATGAAAAATTCGATGAAACATCAAACTTCAGCCCATTGGTTTAGACTAAGCTTCATAAGTAGTATAAGTTTACCCTCCTCTGCTATTAGGAGCATTTTGGTGGAAAACTTTAAGAAGCACCACTCTATATTTGAATTTTTAGTTTATTTTATCTTCAAGGGGAAACTCCAGAGGGCAATAGGGCCTAGGTCTTCTAGGTTATTTACAGAATGCCAAGCACTTGATCGGAACACAATAAATGCAACAAAAGAAACAAATCAAATCTACCTCTCCTGCAACCTGGTCCAAATCTCAAACTGTTACCCTGCAAAGCTATATGAAGAACTTTTACCAAATTGTAGACTTTGTTTTTTAAAAAAATAGTTTATCACTAAGAATGAATCTTTTTAGCAATATATTCTGGCCTTTTTAGACAAGGTTCTGGCAGAATGAGTTCAGAGATAAAAAGAGGTATGATTTAGGAAGTAGCAATACATAATAAGCATTAAAGTCATTGTGGAGTAGAAACAATTTCATCGGAAAAGTTTTTGAAAAAGTCCTCTTACATCTAGTTAGAACCTATCCAAGGTTGCTGGAGCTAGAAATAGAATCCAGGTACTCTTATTCCCTATGCAATGTCTGGGCCACATAGCCATGATACCAGTCTCAGAAATTATCAGTGGTTTTGTAAATACAGGTATCTTTTTATGTTACAAGTGTGTTTCTTAAAGATATGCTTAGGGGCACCTGGGTGGCTCAGTCAGTTGGGCATCTGCCTTTGGCTCAGGTCATAATCCCGGGGTCCTGGAATCGAGTCCCATGGCAGGCTCCCTGCTCAGTGGGGAGCCTGCTTCTCCCTCTCCCTCTGCCACTCCCCCTGCTTGTGCTCTCTCTCTCTCTCAAATAAATAAATAAAATCTTTTAAAAAAAAAAAAAGATTTGCTATAAATGGAATTATTATAAATCAAGTCATGTTTTAAACATTTTAGTGGAACTATGTAAAGGATTCCCAAAGGAAATCCTTTCCTAAAATAAAGAATCTTTCTTCTAATATGATCTAGTAGTCCCCGGATTCATCAGTTGTTTTTCCTTCCTTCCTTCCTTCCTTCTCTCCTTCATTCCTTCCTTCCTTCCTACACCTACCTTTTTCAAATGTTTGGATTTTTCTGTTTTCCTGAGGCACATCTGTGTAAGTCTTTGAGGCTCAGTCACATTTAGCTTTTGATTCAAACATCAAAGTATATAAAAGAAAGAATGCAGTCTTTCAGTAGCATTTTGATAAGAGTTCTATTTGTTTAAAACATGTAGATCACATTCAAGTTTAGAAATGATTCTACAAATAAGATAACTGTTGAAATGATAAAGAAAGTTAATGCCTCCTAGCTCTTTTTTTTTTTTTTAAGATTTTTTATTTATTCATTCGAGACACAGAGATAGAGAGCATGAGCAGGGAGAGAAGCGGGGGGGGGGGGGGGGGAGGGGAGAAGCAGACCCCCCGCTGCGCAGGGAGCCCAACGTGGGGCTCGATCGCAGGATCCCGGGATCATGACCTGAGCCGAAGGCAGATGCTTAACCATCTGAGCCACCCAGGCGCCCCTGCCTCGTAGTTCTTTGCTTAGTTTTATATGCAAGAGTTCTGGGTATGATATAAATCTAGAATTTCCTTATCTTTCTTCCTCAAGTTTATATAAATTATAGGCTAATTCCATGGAATAGGAAAAGATAATAGTCCATGGTCTTTAGTGGAATTATACATACCTTTTTTTCCTTCCAAAAGGATGTTGCCAAGTAAGAAGGCTCAGTAGAGATTTATACATTAGGTAACAGTATAAAATATATTTTATATATGTAATTTAGATAATAGACTTTTCTTCTCACACATTTTCCTTGCCTTTAGAAGGTCAAAAGTAGATTACAGAATTATAACCATCCCTAGCTGATACTTTAGGGTTCAGTATTCTTTCTCCTGTTTTTTTTTCCCAGAAAGCTAGGAATAAAAATAATTCCTGACAGTATTGAAAAGGATTAGACCTGAGTTCCCTACCTTTTCAAAAAGAGGTACTCCTTTTCATTCAATTAAAGTTTAATCTACTAATGTAAGTAGCTTTTAAACAATGCAGATTGTATTCCCTAGAATCAAGAAATTGCAGATAGTAATGCTCTAAGTCAAATGGATTTTGCCAAAAGACATAATATTATAATTAGGATTAATATAATTCTTGTTCAAAAATTGTACGTCCTGGGCAACTGGCTGGCTTAGTCGGTAGAGCTTATGACTCTTGATCTTGGGGTTGTAAATTCAAGCCCCACATTGGGTGTAGAGATTACTTTAAAACAAACAAACAAAAAAAACAACTGAAGGGGCGCCTGGGTTGAGTGTCTGACTCTTGATTTCGACTCAGGTCATGATCTCAGGGTTGAGAAATCGAACCCAGTGTAGGGCTCTGTGCTGGGCATGGAACCTGCTTGAGATTCTCTCTCTCCATCTTAAGTTTTTTCAGGGTACAACTGCCACACAAATACTGTATGTTTATTTAGGTGTAAATATAAGTGGGCACATTTATATTTTTAATATTTTTTTATAATGAAGATTCTAAGAATGTGGATCACCCTCATAAACAGGGTAGTGCACTAGACATCAAGTAAAACTTCTGAGTGTTTCTAGATGCTGTAGGGGATATAAAGATTAATAAGACCCAGTCCCTGCCCTTCAGGAATTTGCACTGAGTATGATAAGATCTGTAAATCTGTAAATGTAACAAAGATAGGATATGTTAAGTGTTATAAGAGAGGTATAAAGTTCTGTGGGCATTTCTGGCTGAAGGAATTAAAGACATCACCAGGAGCACAAGCTAGGCCTATACAGAATGAGGAAAGGCAGGACAGGTCAATGTCATTGATTTGGAATCAGGAGTTATTAGCCGTGTGATTTTAGTGTCCCACAACCTTTCTTAATATCTGTTCTATGTTCCTTACAGAGTTATGAGGTTTCAAAGTGATAATGTATTTGACAATGCTTTATATATTTTAAACATATAAATGTTTTTATTAGCACTTTAGCTTTATGGGAACAAAGCAAAATAATAAAATAACATAATTAGGTCATGGGATTTCAGCAAGGGCTTCTTTAGAGAAACTTTAACAACCAACATTAATGAAACTTAGAAATACTCAATGGCTTTTTGTGAAACTCATTCAGAAATGTAAACGAAAACAGAATAGGTAAGTTATGCTAGAGAGACAAAGATAACCACCCCCTTTGCTCATCCTCCCATGGAAGGCCAGGTTTAGTTCCCCAGCCCACCTGAGGATCATTGTCTACTTCTCTTGGGTTTTACTTGGAATGCCCAGTAAAATCCCCATGTCTACACTGATTCCAGCAGTATCCTGTCAAGGAAACCTGACCAATCCCTCCTAGTTCTGGGGACTAAGTTGCCTTCTTAGCTAGGGCACTGGCCCCAATTAGAAAACCTTCCTGCCAAAGCAGTTAGTCTTTAGGTAGTTCTTTAGCTGTCTAGGCTGATAGAATGATGATCTTGAGAGGTAAGAGGGGGACTTGGAATAAAACGTACTGTCTTGGAGCTCTAATATATAGATAATACTAAGAGAAACAAGATTTCTGTGAAGGTTCTACCCTCTGGAAGCTGTGTCAAAATTAATGCTTAGGAAACTGTGAACATATTCAAGGTGTTAATTTTCAAGTAACTTGCCTAAAAGTAGAGTTACGCTTTGGCAAAGAGGTTTTTTCAAAACACTAGCAATGGAATTGAGCAAATCATAAGGATCTGAATATTGGAAATACATAGAAGTAAGGGTCTTGGATTGACTATCCGTCTGTTACCAGTCTATTGACTAGATGGAACGAGATGTGATGGACCAGCAGAGATTATGTTTAGGTAAACAACCCAAAACATAGTACTGAAGCATGGTAGCATGCTCCTGTCCTCTCTAGTTTTGGAGTATTAAATACTATATTTGAAGCTATTTTTATTCTGGGAGGGTAAAGTGGACTTCCCTAAAACACTCCAATGGGACTTTTTTTTTTTAAGATTTTATTTATTTATTTGACAGAGAACAGGAGAGCACAGGCAGGGGGAGCAGGAGAAGCAGGCCCCCTGCTGACCAGGGACCCAGATGTGGGGCTCGATGCCAGGACCCTGGGACCATGACCTGAGCCGAAGGCAGTCACTTAACCGACTGAGCCACCCAGGTGCCCCTCCAATGGGATTTTAAGGCATGATGAAAAAAGCAGTCGATAAATGGGTTAATTACCAGTATTTTCCTTTCTCTGTTGCCACTGCCCACCTGGCTGTGTCCACTGAAATTGGACAGTGGGACAAATGGAATTGGGGAGTAGTCTGGTTTAATAGCTCCTTCTGCTGCTACCTCTGGCCAGTATTGATCCATGCAGTCCAGAATATCCAATAATATGATTGACAAAGGTCAACATTGCATTCTTTGTCCCTTTTTTATTTATTTATTTTTTTATTATGTCCAATACCAACCATGGGTCCACCCAGATTGAGATTTTAAAATCTATGGAGCAGTCCATGTGCATCTTTTGGAAACATCTAGCAATTAGTACCTGGATTGAATTCAGAGATTAAGATAGCCTTTGAAGAATATGATATCTACATTTTAAAAGTAATGTGGTATTTCTATTTCAGAGGAAAGATTATCTTATGGTAGAAACAAGTGCTAGTGAGGATGTGGAGAAGAAGGAATCCTCTTGCACTGTTGTGGGAATGCAAACTAGTGCAGCCACTGTGGAAATCAGTATGGGGGTTCTTCAAAAGTTAAAAATAGAACTACCCTACAATCCAGTAATCACACTACTGGGAATTTATCCAAAAGATACAAAAACACTAATTTACAAGGATACATACACCCTATGTTTATTGTAGCATTGTTTACAATAGTCAAATTATGGAAGCAGCTCAAGGGTCCATTGACAGAGGAATGGATAAAGAAGATACGGTGTGTGTATAATGGAATATTATTCAGCCATAAAAAGAACGAAATTTTGCCATTTGCAGCAACATGGATAGAGCTAGAGAGTATAATGCTAAGCCAAATAAGTCAGTGAGAGAAAGACAAATACCATATGGTTTCACTCGTACGTGAAATTTAAGAAACAAAACAAATGAGCAAAGGGAAAAAGAGAGAGAGAAACCAAGAAACAGACTCTTAACTATAGAGAACAAACATGGTTACCAGAGGGGGGGGTGGGGCGGGTTAAATAGGTGATGGGGATTAAGGAGTGCACTCATCATGAGCACTGGGTGATGTACGGAGTTGTTCAATCACTATTTTACACCTGAAACTAATATAACACTGTATGTTAACTCTACTGGAATTTTTAAAAAAGATTACCTTGTGTCTTGCCATGAGTGACCATCTTAGAGGCACCCATTTGTATTATACACGTGTTAATAGGTGAACATTTATTTTTTATTATATTGTATACATGTATCATGATTTGTGTATTCCCTCATTGATGGATGTTTAAATTATTTCAAGTTTGCATGTCTCCTTGTGCATATGTGTTAGTTTCTCTAGGGCAGTGCTTATCAAAGTTTTTCACATCTTAACCATATGTTAAAATATGTCTTTACTGCCCATATTATCACTTGGGAGGTGGTGGTATATGGTAAAGCCACAGAGATCTCTATGGCAGTGTGTTACAAATAAAATCTTATGCTCTACTAAAGGGCTAGGCAAACTCAACTCCCCACTATTTTGGTAGTTTTACTAGAACACACCCATGCCCGTTTGTTAACATGGTGTCTATGGCTGCTTTCATACTATGGTGGCAGAGTTGAGTAGTTGCAACAGAGACCATATGGCCTGCAAAGCTAAAATATTTACCATCTGGCTTTTTACAAAAAAAGTTTGCTGACTCCTACTCTAAAATAATAATTACCAAACAAATACGGTTTCGACCATTGTAAATTTGTGAATAATTTCTTTAAAATTTGATCTTTTTCGTGTACTTATTAATGTGAGGTAAAAGTAATTTCTGGTGAAATAAGCAGATCTTACTTGTATAATTCAATGAGTTTTGATAAACTTATCCAAGTCTTAAATTAGTTTTTAAAATTGGGTTGTTTATCTTTTTATTTTTAATTTAAAGGAGGAGTGTGTGTGTGTGTGTGTTTCTGGATACAAGTTTTTATTATAAACATGATTTGTAAGTATTTTCTCTCAGTCTGTGGCTTTTCATTTTCTTAACAGTGTGTTTTGAAGATCAAAAATTTTTTGTTGAAGTCCAGTTCATCAAGTTTTTGTTCTAGTACTATAGAAGTTAGTGCTTTTTATGTCCTAAGAAATCTTTGCCTATCCTAAGATCATAAAGACATTATTTTATGTTTTCTTCTAAAAGCCTTATTGGTTTGCCTTTTATATTTATGTCTGTGATCTCACTGATATTGTTTTTTGTGTACAGTATGAGATAAACCTGGGTTGAAGTTCATTGTTTTCCATAGGTTTATCCAGTCAGTCCAGCTTTATCTGCTGAAAAGTTTGCCTGTCCCTGTTGAATTGCCTTGGTGCTTTTGTCAACAAGCAGTGGACAATATATGGGCCTATTTCTGGTCTCCATTCTGTTCAACTGCTTCATTTATGTCTGTCCTTATACCTTAAATTTTTACCTGCCATCAAATTTTTTGTAGCATGTTGATTGGAAAGCTGTACATATGCCTAGAAGTGTAGTAAATTGCTAGGTCATAGTAGACTGTACATATCTTTATCTTGTCTACATATGCCTAATCTCTCTGTGGGACAACTACTTCAGTAGTCTCCTAACTGTCCCTCTTGCTTTCAGAAGCTATCTCCTTTTAATCCATTCTCCACACTGCCATCAGAATGATATTTCCAAAATCAAATATGATTTTGTTTCTTAAAATCTTCCATGGCTGCTCAGTGTCTAGAGAAGTGTGTTTAAACACCTTACTTAGCATATAGGAAATAAGCCACTTCTCAGAATGTGTGCAGTACTCCTGATCTCACCAGTCCAGCTACTGATTCATTTCTTGAAAGTTATGTACACTTTTATTTCTATGCTGGGAACATGTTATTTCTTTCTAGAATGTCTTTCCTACATTTCATCACATGAAATCCTATTTATCTTTTAGTATCATTTCTTTTGTGATATTTCTCTCCAATTGACCCCATGTTCTCACTTATACTATATTTAAATAGTTTGTTTTTCTTTGAGAAGCTTGTCTGATTTATTTTGTATCCTTTTTTGCCCAATAATACTGGGCAGTACTTGTTACTCCGTTGTTAGTTATGTTTTGTTTTTTTTGTTATTATGTTATGTTAATCACCATACATTACATCATTAGTTTTTGATGTAGTGTTCCATGATTCATTGTTTGTGCATAACACCCAGTGCTCCATGCAGAACGTGCCCTCTTTAATACCCATCACCAGGCTAACCCATCCCCCCACCCCCCTCCCCCCTAGAACCCTCAGTTTGTTTCTCAGAGTCCATTGTCTCTCATAGTTCATCTCCCCCTCCGATCCCCCCCTTCATTTTTCCCTTCCTACTATCTTCTTCTTTTTTTTTTTAACATATAATGTATTATTTATTTGTTTCAGAGGTACAGATCTGTGATTCAACATTCTTGCACAATAAAAATATGGAACGCCTCACGAATTTGCGTGTCATCCTTGCGCAGGGGCCATGCTAACCTTCTCTGTATCGTTCCAATTTTAGTATATGTGCTGCCGAAGCGAGCACTGTTTGTTGTTTTTTAATTAAATTGCCTCTAAGCAAAATGATCCCTAAAAATTTTAGGCTCCTTTTCCAAATCTACCAAATAAAGGAAATGTAGCCTAATCTATGTGATTCACAGGTTTCTGATGAGGGGTAAGTGAGGCAACAGGTGTGGAAAAAGGTTAGTTTGTTTTTTTGTTAAAGAACGTGATTTTTTATTTTACTAAGGCATGGAGGTATTTGAAAAATGCTTAAAAAATATGGCCTTATTGTTGCTTATAACAAAATTCCAATAGAATTTAACCCTCTTGGTGTCTTACAAATTTTATTGTGATAGAATTTCACCTTCACATATTTGTATTAGTGAAAGTAATCCTAATATTAAGTATTTTAAAATTTTTATTCCTAATATTTTTAGTAAAACATAAAAATATGTTCAGTAAAACAGTAAAACTGAAAATAACTAAGAAAATACTTAACACTGAAAAATACTAAGTTAAAAAATAGCTAAGTTTAAATGTACTTTATGGACTAACGATGACATTTTCCTGTACAAAGTCTCAGCTCTGTATGTGTATGTCTGTCTCTTTGGATGTCTTCGGCTCAGTAAACATTTATTGAATACTTTTCAGTTTAGGCACTATGAAAGTAATACTATATATAGTGATAGCTAACATTGAGTGAATCTTACTATGTAACAGTGCTTCAAACTTTACATATGTTATTTCATTTAATATTCACAATTAACCTATATGGTAGGTACTATCATTGCCGTATTTTATGTAGATGAGTAATTTCCTAGAAGTAATAAGAAATCCTCAGTTTGCCAGTCACATTATAGATGATTAAGACAGAGTCCCTGTTCTCAAGAAGCTCCCAATTAAATAGTAGATTAACACAAACATTTAAAAAATCGATCTCATGAGACAAAAAATAGTTCACGATGTTATAAAGATATAAACAAGGCCCTACAGAATTGGGAAGTATTGTCATTCTAGCCAGAAAAATGAGAAGGAAGTAGCTTTTGAACTGGTTTTTAAAAAGTTGTAAAGTGACCAGAAATCTTAGATACAGAATTCTGCAGACTGGATTGCTTTTCAGATGATGATAAAAATGCTTATGTGCCTGTCATACCTTACTTAGAATAATGCCAAAGTATCAGAACTCCTGGGCATTATTTTTCCTTTTGCCTGTCCTTTGCTGAATTATGTGGAAGAGAGCATTAAACCGTCTGCTCAGTTTATCCTTTAGGAGAATGTGACTAAAAAATCGACCTGATAGCACTTACATTGCATTTCTCAAGGGACACCAGAACAAATCTGATACAGGATACTTAGGTACAAGTATTTTCTCAGCTGTAAAAGTATGAAAATGATAGTGCTTTAGTTAAATAAACCTTGCATTTTGTATTCATTCTTAACAGTCATTGAATAGGCAAAACTGAAAACCAGTGTTTACATTCACAATAATTGCAATTTTTGTGATAGGTTTCTTATATATAGGAATTCAACATGTAATTTTATAACATTAACAACCATTTTTGAAAAACAGTAAATTAATGCAGCTATGCTTTTGAAGAATATCAGCAAAAGCAGTCAAGTTAATACAGAATTGCTTCTTAGGAAATTTTTTAAATTGAGGAAATGACAGGATTGACATTATTATTATTACTCAGACCTTTGTTTAAACCATGGCAAGGATGTAAACAATGAATGTTACTCTGAAAGATTTGTGTGCTTTCTAAATTAAGCACACAAGAAAGTATTATACTATATCAGGAGATGCATTTTCTGCTAGCATAATTTATAATGTGACAGTTAAATAATTAATCAAATGGTTGGATACAGAGGGATTTTTCTCAAAAAGAGAGAAAAGGATAAATTACTCCATGCCAATTGAACAATATTCCAAACACAAAAAATAAAGTCAGGGGGAGACATAAAGATCTTTAATTTTGTAGTTTGTATAGACTGCCATCCATTATATGAGTAATAAATGTTATGTCCATATTCATGACATTTAAAAAAATCTGACACTACTTCAAGCTACTTTTTCTGAATATCATTAATATTAATATGTAATTATTGAACTAATTAATGTATATATGGACAAGTCACTGTTCCCTAGTCTGTTGTGGATATGTAATTTAAATGTTTCTCATTTGATTAAATGAAATCTCTTTTTTGAACATTTTGCTTAGCCTGAAAAGAAATATATATTAGTGATAAGTAGCAGTTTTGGTTTCTGTATCCTATTGTTGGTGCAGATATTTTGTTTGGCATTAATTTTATATAAAAATGTATATTTGATGGCATATTTAGTTGTTTAACAAAAGACTGATACATGTTTTACTATAACAACTGTTAGCATGCCCTTCACTACTTATTTATACATATTCCTCTCTATTCTAGTAGTGGAATTATCTATGTAATTGAGTAAAAACAGGAGTGGCCACAGATGTATAAGAAAACTCTTCAGCAAATTATTGAATTTGCCAAACCTCTTCTTAAAGACCATTTTTGCAGTTCTGTCCCATTGAAATGAATTGCCTGGGTCTTTAGAGTATGCTGAGAAGATTAAAGTAAAAGAGAGGAAAAAGAATCATTTGGAGAAGGTTTGAATGAAGTCTTTGCATTCTGGCTAAAAAATAGTCTGAACTCTCTATCTAGCCCCTAAATATAAACAGAGCAGGGAAAGAAATGGTTCCATAACTGTATGTTGATGGAATGAATTGTTTGTTTTCAAGGGCAAACTAGCATTTTAAAGCTATTGCTTTTTTAGTAAAATATAGTATGTTGTTATCCAGTTTTATGTTTAATCAGTTTAGTTTAATAAAATGCTATTTTGTATCAGGGACCGAAGATAAGAAATATTTACAGAAAAAGACTGTTCAATCTGTGGATTTTTAAAAAGGCCATTGTGTTTTCTCCTGTCCTTCCTCTTTATGTTTATGTTAGTGACTACCAGAAATAAGGAAAAGGTAAAAGCTCAGACTTTTTTTCCCTTGCTTGACATTTTATAATCTCTTTCGTCATTGGAATGTGAGACCACACATTTTTGCAATCTACCAGTTTCCCAATTCAAAAAAGAGATTTGGACACATTTTTTCCTAGCAGTACTCCATGGAAGAATTTACTTTCTCTCAGTGGCCGTTACATAAAACAGTAAGAATGATGCAGTCACCTCTCTCCTAAATTAACTAAATGAGATATAAATAGTAGATCATTTAAAACAGTATAGTCAGAAAGTCATTTTTCCTTCATTTTGAATAGTTTTATGCCATGCTGGGGTAACTTAACACCAGGGTACAGAAATGATATGTAGAGGCCAGAGTCCATGATGCGGATAAGACATACCTCAAGAAATAGAAAGCTTTTGTGTTTTTGTTGCATGATGGTGAACAGCTGTAACCATCAGCTAGCATGCCCTTTTTGGCAGCTGGCTGTTTTTAGCATTTAAAAAAATTGCATGCTATTTGCCTCTGGTGCCTGGCATTCTTCAATTAAAATTTTAAATGTATTCTTATCATCCCCTAACACAAGGCTCAGTTATGCAGTCCCCAATCTAGCCTGAGACACCTGTTCTTGAATCCTCTTTTTTTTTTTTTTAATTCAGAAAAGTTCAGTGTGAAATAAATCTCTGTGCTGTGTCATGCTAGAATAAAGAAACCATACATTATTATAATGGAACCAGATCAAGCTACTTAGATGGGCTTAAGTGAATGGTTGAGGCCTGTTAATGGATATGAGATATGATTACACCAAAGCCATTTCAGTAAAGGATTAATGTTGTTAATTTTAAGAGTTGTTTTGTTTTTGTTTTGTTAACAACAGTCTGGAGACAATAAATAGGGAAAGGGGCTTGATTATATATTGCTTTGATTTCTTGTAAGCCTTAAAATTCCATTAATTAGGAAAGAGTAAGAAACTATATGTATGGACAAATTTTATGTAGTTGTTTGCCATAAAAGAAAGAGGACTTTGGAAGCACTGAATTTCCATTTATCTCAAATTATAGTCTTCAGATCAATATTGACCAGAAAATTCCTACATTTGTGAACTTGAAAACATCTGCACTGAAGTAGAAATTAAATACATTCAGTAGAACAAGTTTCTTCCCAGGGCAGAGGTTTCAGTTAAACCATGACTCATACTTTATTGAATTTAAGCTGTTCCTCCATATAGCCTTACAGTTAGACTGAGAAAGCCTTTGATTAAATAGAATGCTCTCTTTGTATTTCTAATTTGTGATAAATTTAGCCTTTGTTAGTTGGTTAGAGGTTTCATTGAAATCATTCCAGGACTGCCTCCCTCTTCAATCAAAGAAAACACCTTATCTTTTCCTATAATTAATCATTTTTAGCACTTTCTTTGATATCCTTTTTTTAATTATTATTTTTAAAGAGCTTTCCTCATTTTGTCTCCCCAGAAAACAACTCTAAGGGGAGATAGCATGATTTTTAATTAATACATGAAAAGAAAAAGAAGGTTTAGAGATTATGTTAACTGGACAACAGTGTCAGAGATCAGAATTTTTTTGGATTTAATTTCATCTGGATCAGATTGTTGTTCTGTTTTAATGGCGAATTTATTCATTCCATTTGGCATATTTTAAAATAAATTTTTAAAATATAAAGCAATGAACACCCATTGTTGAAAAACCCAGAAAGTATAGAAAATGTAACAAAGAAAATAAAAATACATAAGTTATGTATGTATATTCTTTTAGTCTTCTTTGAATGCATGTTTTTTTTAAATTAATAGACTTTGTTTCTTATAGCAATTATATGTTTACAGAAGAATTTGTTAGAAAGTACAAAGTTCCTATATACTCCCTCCTTTTTTTTTTTTTTCCTTATTCCTTCTGTCCCCCTCCATGGCCCTGTTTCCCTATTGTTAACATTTACCTTGGTGTGGTCCACTTAATACAGTCAATGAACCAGTATTGATACATTATTTTTGAAGTTCACAGTTTAGTGTTCAGTCTTTGTGTTGTATAGTTCTGTGGGTTTTGCCAAATGCATAATGTTATGTATCCACCATTACATAATCATACACAGTACTTTCACTGGCCTAAAAAACTCCTGTGCTCCACCAATTCACCCCCATTCCCTTCCTCCAACCTCTGGCAAGTATGATTTTTTTCTGTCTCTGTAATTTCACCTTCTCTAGATTTATCATATAATATAGTTGGAATCATACATTAGGAAGTCTTTTCTGACTGACGGCTTTTTTAAAAAGTTCCTGTGTATCTTTTTATAGCTTGACAGCTCATTTCTTTCTGAACAATATTGAATTGTATGGATGCACTACAGTTTTTGTATTCACCTATTGAGGGACATCTTGGTTGCTTCCAATTTGGGGCATCTAAATAATGAATAAAGCTGGTATAAACACTCGTGTAGGTTTTTGTATGGGCATAAGTTTTCAAATTATTTGGGTAAATACTTAAGAGAGTGCTTGCTTCGTTATATGGTCAGACTATGTTTAGCTTTATAAGAAACTGCAAAAGCTATCTTCAAAAGGGCTGTCTTAGTCTGCTTGAGCTGCTGTAACAAAATACCACAGACTGGGTGGCTTAAACAACAGACATTATTTTTCATAGTTCTGGAGGCTGGGAAATCCAAATTCAGAGTGCCAGCAAATTGGTTCTTGCTGGGCGCCTGGGTGGCTCAGTTGGTTAAGCGACTGCCTTCGGCTCAGGTCATGATCCTGGAGTCCCTGGATCGAGTCCCGCATCGGGCTCCCTGCTCGGCGGGGAGTCTGCTTCTCCCTCTGACCCTCCCCCTTCTCATGTGTTCTCTCTCATTCTCTCTCTCTCAAATAAATAAATAAAATCTTTAAAAAAAAAAAAATTGGTTCTTGCTGAGAGCCCTCTTCCTGGCTTGCAGGGAGCTACCTTCTTGCTGTATTCTCACATGATAAGAGTGAAGAAACTCTGGTAACTCTTCCTCTTTTTATACGGGCATTAATCCCATCTTGGGGGCCCCACCCTCATGGCCTCATCTAAGCCTAATTACCTCCCAAAGGCCCCTACCTCCTAATACCATCACATTGGGGGTTAAGACTTCAACACGTGAATTTGGGGAGGACACAAACATCCGGTCTTTAACAGTAGCTATCGCAATTTTGCATTCTCACCAGCAGTGAATGAAAGTTTTTGTTGCTCCACATCCTCTCCTGCATTTGGTGTTGTCACTGTTAGATTTTAGCCATTCTAATAGGCATGTAGTGGTATCCTATTTTAATTTACAATTGCTAATCATCTATAATGTTGCGCATCATTTCATGTGCTTATTCTCCACCTGTAAGTCTTCTTTGGTGAGATGTCTGTTCACATCTTTTGCCCATTTTTTGATAGAGTTGTTTGTCTTCTTGTTGAGTTTTAGGAGCTCTTTGTATATTTTGGATTAAGTCTGTTAATAGATATTTTCTCCCTTCTGTGGCTTTTCATTTAATTCTTTTAACAATGTCTTTCACAGAGCAGAATTTTTCCATTTTAATGAAGTACAACTTTTCAATTTTTCTTTTATGGATTGTGCTTTTGGTGCTGTATGTAAAAACTAAGTGCCAACCCAAGGCCACCTATATTTTCTCCTGTATTTATTTTCTAAAATAGTTTTTGAGTTTTACATTTAGGTCTGTGGTCCATGTTGAGGTAATTTTTGTGGAAGATATAAGGTCAGTGTCTAAATTCTTTTTTTCTTTTTTCTTTTATTTTTCTCTCTCTCTCTTTTCTCTCTTCTCTCTCTTTTGCATGTGGACATGCAGTTGTTCTAGCACCATTTGTTAAAAGATGCTTCTTCTTTCTCTATTGGACTGACTTTGCTTCTTTGTCAAAGATCAGTTGACTATATTTGTGTGTGTTTGTTTCTGGACTTTCTGTCCTGTTCCATTGATCTATTTGTCTATTCTTTCACCAATATCACAGTCTTGATTACTGCTGCTTTTCAGTAAGTCTAGAAGTCAGGTAGTTTCAGTCCTCTGAATGTGTCCTTTTTCTTCAATATGGTAATGGCTATTAGTCTTTTACCTCCCCATATAAACTTTAGAATCATTTTGTTGATATTCATGAAGTTATTTGCTGGGATTTTCATTGAGATTGTATTGAATCTATAGATCAAGTTGTGAAAAATTGACATCTTAACAATGTTGGGTCTTCCTGTCTATGAATTTGAACTATCTCTCCATTTATTTACATCTTCTTTGATTTATTCAGAGTTTTACAGGTTTTTATACATATTATCGTATAGATATCTCATACATATTTTGATTTAAACATCTTTCTCGCTCTTTCTTTTTTGGTTCTAATATAAGTGATTGTATGTTTTTAATTTTTTTTCAAATTTAAATCTGTATGTTTTTAATTTTAAATTCCAGTTGCTCATTGGTGGTATATAGGAAAGTCATTGACTTTTATATATTAGCCTTGTTTCCTGCAACTTCGATGTAATTACTTATTAGTTCCATCAGTTCTTATGTCAATTCCGTGGGATTTTCTACACAGATGACCGTGTCATCTGGGAACAAAGATAATGATATTTTATGTCTTTTTTTTTTCCAATCTGTATACCTTTTATTTCCTTCTCTTGTCTTAATGAATTAGCCAGGACTTCCAGTACAATGTTGCATGGAAGTGGTGAGAGGGGACATCTTTGCCTTGTTCCTAATCTTAGGGAAAAGATACCAGGTTTCTTACAATTATATATGCCATTAGCTGTAGGGTTTTCTAGATGATCTTTATGAAATTGAGGAAATTCACCCTCCTGAGAGTTTCTGTTATGAATGGATTTTGGATTTAAATTTTTCTGTATCTATTGATATTATAGGATTTTTCCTCTTTAGCCTGTTGATGTGAGGGATTACATTAATTGATTTTTAAATGTTGAACCAGCCTTGAATAACCTAGAATAGATCCTACCTGGTCATGGTATATAATTCTTTTTATACATTATTAGTTTTGATTTGCTAATGTTTTCTTGAGGGTTTTGCATTTATATTAATGAAAAATATTAGTCTGTTTCCTTTCTTGTAATGTCTTTATATAGTTTTGGAATTAGTGTAATGGCCTCATAGAATAAGTTAGGAAGTGCTCCCTCTGCTTCTATTTTCTGGAACAGATCATAGAGAATTGATGTCATTTTCCCCTTAAGTATTTGGTAGAATTCATTAGTGAAACTATTTGGGTGTGGTGCTTTTTGTTTTGGAAAGTTATTAATTATTTATTCAGTTCCTTTGATTAATATAAACCTAACCAGATGATCTATTTCTCCTTGTGTGAATTTTGGTAGATTGTGTTTCAAGGACTTAGTCCATTTCATCTAAGTTATCAAATTTGTGGGCATAGGTTTGTCCATAATGCTCATTTATCCTTTCAATGTCCATGGCATCAGCTGTGATGGTACCTCTTTCATTTCTGATATTAATAATTTGTGTCTTCTCTTTTCTTGGTTAGCCTGACTAGGGGCTTATCTATTTTATTAATCTTTTCAAAGAACCAACTTTTGGTTTTGTTGATTTTTCTCTATTTTTTCCTGCTTTCCATTTTATTGACCTTTTTCTGCTTATTTTGGATTTAATTTGCTCTTTTTCCCCCCCTATTTTCCTAAGTTAGAATATTGGTGTTATCTTTTTCTTTTTTCAATATGTGCATACAGTTCTATACTGTTCCCTCTAACTACTACTCTTGCTGTATCCCACAAATGTTTTTTAAATTCTCATTTAATTCAAAAGTTTTTCAGTTTCTTAAGATTTCTTTAATTCTTGTGTTATTTTTAAGTGCGTTGTTTAATCTCCAAATATTTTGGGATTTTCTAGCTATTTTCTTGTTAATATTTTTTCATTTAATTCCTTCGTGGTCAAAGAGCATACTTTGTATGATGTCTGTTCTTTTAAATTTGTTAAGGTATGTTTTTTGGCCCAGAATATGGTTTATTTTGGTGAATATTCCCTGTGAGCTTGAGAATATACATTCTTCTGTTGTTGGATAAATATGCAAGACAAGTAATGTAAGCAAAGAGATGGAAACTCTAAGAAAGAATGAAAAGTAAATGTTAGAAATCAAAAACATTGTAACAGAAATGAAGAATGTCTTTGATGGGCTCATCAGTAGACTGGACATGACCAAGGAAAGAATCAGTGACTGTGACAATATGGCAATATAAACTTAAAAAACTGACTGGGAAGAGAAAAAGGAGTGAAAAGGATGAAACATAATATCCAAAAACTACAAGACAGTTACAAAAGGTGAATATACATATAATGGGAATACCAGAGGAAAAAGAGAGAAACAGAAGAAATATCTGAAGTAATAATGCCTGAGAATTTTCCAAAATTAATGACAGGCACCAAACCGCAGATATATAAAGATCAGACAGCACCAAGCAGGATAAATACTTTTAAAAAATCTGTATTTAGGAATATTATAATCAAACTGCAGAAAATCAAAGACAAAATCTTGAAAGAAGTCAGGTAGATGGGGGTGGGGATCTTACCACTAGAGGAAATAGGATAAGAATCACATCAACCTTCTCTTCGGAAGCCATGTAAGCAGGAAGAGGGTAGAGTGAAATACTTCAAAAGTTTTGAAAAAATACAGCCATCTACTTAGAATTCTGTATTCAGTAAAATTATCCTTCAAAAGTGAAGAAGCAGTAGACTTTCTCAGACAAACAAAAATTGGGGGAATGTGTTGCCAGCTTCAGAGAGAATGAAAATGATATAGGTTAGAAACACTATATATGAGTCTTAGAAAAGGAATAAATAAAAGGAAAATAAAATCTTGTCTTTTTCTTATTCTTAATCTAACAGATAACAGTTTGTTCAAAGTAATAATAGCAACAAAATATTTGGTGATCATATCTTATGGATAAGTGAAATAAATGACAACAGTGCTATAAGGGATGGGAGGGAGGACTTGGGATTATTCTTTTATAAGGTGCTTGCAGTTCCCATGAAGTGATATAGTGTTACTTGAAAGTAGACTTGTATTATTTGTAAATGTGTATTACAAACTCTCAGGCAACCACTTAAAAAAAAAGTTGTAATTTCTATGCTAAGACAGAAAATGGGATATACAGTGATAATTAAAACCAGAGAAGGCAGAAGAATAGAGGAA
This sequence comes from Mirounga leonina, assembly GCF_011800145.1. Lineage (NCBI taxonomy): Eukaryota > Metazoa > Chordata > Mammalia > Carnivora > Phocidae > Mirounga > Mirounga leonina. The sequence continues at coordinate 34,392,926 of NW_023270825.1, read as the reverse complement.
GATAAAAAAAGAACAAGGCCAACGAATAGAAAACAGTGACAAATATGGTTTACTTTCATCCAACTATATCAATACTCACTTTACATGTAAGTGGTCTAAAATATACTAATTAGTAGACAGGGACTGTTAGAGTGGATGAAAAAAAGCAAGACAACTACATGGTATTTACAAGAAACCCACTTTAAATATGAAAACACAGGTAGATTAAAAGTAAAGGGATGAGAAAAATACATCATGCTAACACTAATCAAAAGAGATCTGGAGTAGCTCTATGAATTTCAGACAAAGCAGATTTCAGAGCAAGGAAAATTATTAGCAATAAAGAGAGGCATTATATTATGATAGAAGATCAATTTGCCAAGAAGCCGTAACTATCCTTAATATGCATGAACCTAACAACAGAGCATAAAAATACATGAGGTAAAAACTAACAGAATTACAAGGATAAGTATAGAGAGTATAGTTGGAGACTTCAACACTACTCTATCAGAAAGTGACAGAACTAGCAGTCAGAAAATCAGTAAAGATATAGTTGAACAGGACAGTATCATCAGTCAACTGTATCTAAGTGACATGCATAATGTTTATAAGCGTTATGTACAGTACCCAGTAAATATTATTATTACAAGACAGAGACTCTAGCTTATCTGAGGGTGAAAGACTAAGTTGTTAAATTCTATAGACTGAGGCTGATGTCTACAAGATGGGCCCTGAGCAAGAGTGGAATCAGGTGGCAAAAAGGAGGGTGTTGCTGACCCAAACAGACCCTGTGGCCACAAAGACATGGTATGAATTGCAAGTTTCCCACCTCCTGACATACAGTTGTACTTCCTGCTTTTTTTCTTGGCAAATTCCCTTGTATTCTTTTGGTAATTTCCTTTTTATTTGAGCTAATTTGACTAGGTTTCTATTCTTTGCAACCAGTGATCCTTGGCTAAAACAGTTCTCAATAAGTATTTTTTGGTTGCTTGATATTGGTGAGAAGAAATAGTCATGTACAAGATTTGTTCTAACAAAACAACTATGATGTACTAGCTTCAGAACTCCAATATCCTTTATATTGTGAATTTTATATTCTACTCTAACCAAGCAAGCCATCATCAGGCAGAAGTAATATTCTATTCTTCGTCTTATCCTTTTCTGTTTTTATGGTATATCTACCTCTTATCTCCATACTGCAAGGAAAAGAAATAATGGTTTCTTGGTACACAAAGAAAAAGCATCCTTTAGAGCCAAAATGTAACATAGTCTTATTATCTGATATATGTAATTTCCTGTGCATTGAAGCCCAAGAAGGGCATTTGGGGGTCATAACACTGATTAATCCAGTTAAGTACTCTGACTTACAGTAGTTCTCAATGACATTTTATAGGAAATATAGTTGTCATCCATGGTGTCATGGTATGAACATTCATATTTTACCTCAAATATCATTTCTGGCTTAAGTTATCGTCTCTTGAGATAGTGAGTTCTGTAAGAATTCTACCTTTTGTGTAAAATTAGACTTTATTTTATTTATTCTTAAACTGCTTCTTTCAAACACCAATGAAAGATCCCTAATTCTAAGATTTGGTGAACACATTCTTTTTTTTTTTTTTTTTATTCTTATGTTAATCCCCATACATTACATCATTAGTTTTAGATGAAGTGTTCCATGATTCATTGTTTGTGCATAACACCCAGTGCTCCGTGCAGAATGTGCCCTCCTCAATACCCACCACCAGGCTAACCCATCCTCCCACCCCCCTCCCCTCTAGAACCCTGTTTGTTTTTCAGAGTCCATCGTCTCTCATGGTTCGTCTACCCCTCCGATTTCCCCTGCTTCATTCTTCCCCTCCCGCTTGGTGAACACATTCTTGAACACCTTGTTTAAATCTTCCATAATTGTATATGCTTGGAACATACAACTCTCAGTTCTCCTCTTTTAGGATAGACAAGAATCATCCTGTTGTCATTTGGAAGATCTCCATCCCTCTAAATATTATTTCTCTTTGTTCTTGAGATGTAGTAGTTTAACTGAATGAATTTATTAGTATATAAACACAGTTATGATTGTCCCCTTTCATTTATGTTCAACTAAATGATCTATTGAATTGACTTAAAAATTACTTTGTATCACCTCTTAAAGCCCTTTCTCTGATCTTTTTCATCTTTTAGAAATTCCACTGACATGAATAAAGTTCATTATTATAATAAGGCTGAAATTTGTTTTGGAAAATATAAAATATTTGTATTTATTTTGTGATTCATTTTGGATAGCATCTGTTATTATATCCCGAATTTTGGATAATATCATCAGGAGTAGAAACTTCAATTTATAAGGTCTTCAGGAGCAAATTGAAATTTGTTCATTTTTACCTATCTATTAATATACCATTTAAGAAATTAAAGGTGGAAATATTTTTTAAAAACAGACATATTTTAGACTGCAAAATATTTTTGCTTTAATGTTTAATAGTTGAAAATAAGTATGTAGATGAGAGTGGTTTACATGTTTAATAAATCTCTTTATGATAACTTTGCTTTTTAGATTCTTCGTTCTGAAGTAGGCTGTTTCTCTTTCATGGAAGGGCTATTATATAATTATTAGGAAATAAGACTGTCATAGGTTGGCTAATTTATATTCTCTTTACAATCAAATTATGAAGGTATTATTATTTTTTTTTAAAGATTTTATTTATTTATTTGAGAGAGAGAGAATGAGAGACAGCATGAGAGGGAGGAGGGTCAGAGGGAGAAGCAGACTCCCTGCCGAGCAGGGAGCCCGATGCAGGACTCGATCCCAGGACTCCAGGATCATGACCTGAGCCGAAGGCAGTCGCTTAACCAACTGAGCCACCCAGGCGCCCCTATGAAGGTATTATTAACTCTTAACCATGAGCTTCAAGTTGATTCAGCAGCACCCTAATTGTTTCATACAAATTATTTAAATTTGAGATAATCTGTCTTTAGCCATTATTTTTGTTTCTTCAGGGATCTCAGTATGAACCCAAAATGACAGTGAATTAAGTTGTTTTGTTTAGCCACAATCTAATTGCTTTGTATGTATATGTGATCAGTGTTTGAAGTTTATGTTCTTTACTTAATATTAAATTCCTTGATCTAGTGCCTGCTGTAGAGAGAGATGTGGACCTTACCCATTGGTGTTACCTTACTCGTACCTGGAGCCCCACCCCTCCCTCCGTTTTAAAAAATTCTATGTAGAGTCATTTTTTTTTATGTTATGTTAATCGCCATACATTACATCATTAGTTTTTGATGTAGTGTTCCATGATTCATTGTTTGTGTATAACACCCAGTGCTCCATGCAGTACGTGCCCTCTTTAATACTCATCACCAGGCTAACCCATCCCCCCACCCCTCTCCCCTCTGGAACCCTCAGTTTGTTTCTCAGAGTCCATAGTCTCTCATGGTTTGTCTCCCCCTCCGATTTCCCCCCCTTCATTCTCCCCTTCCTGCTATCTTCTTCTTCTTCTTTTTTTTTTTTTTAACGTATAATGTATTATTTGTTTCAGAGGTACAGGTCTGTGATTCAACATTCTTTGTAGAGTCATTCTGCTTTCTGTGAAACTTTAAGGTAATGGAGTAAGGTGGTATAAAACTTCAAATTCTGGAGTCAGAACGATGTCTGGGTTCAACTCCTGTTTCTGACTCCTAGCTGGGTGACCTTGAACAAGTTACTTAAATTCATCTGTAAAATGGGGATAAGAGAATAGTCACCTCATAAAGACTTCGTGGATTAATTGGGATAATGTATGGAAAAGATTTAGTGTATTACCTGGCATGTAGTTGGTGCTCAATAAATGTCAGCCTTTAATTAAAGTTGCTGACAGGGAGCTGAGCAGGGAGGCGATGGATGCAGGGGCTATTTTAGAAATGTCTTATAGCATGCATGGGTCATTGAAGAGGAGTAAAGTATATGAAAAGAACAGACTCAGGACCCTCATCCCTGCCAAAATCTTTATGATTTGGAATAAAGATATGATTATGATAAAATAGTAGCTCCTGATTTAGAGATTTTACAGGTAAGACTTTGGGGCCTATTGATAGATAACTCTCTGCAGGTTGAAAAATATGTTGCAGATGATGAGAAACCATAGCTAACCGTGGGAGGGGAGTGACAGAAGTATTCCTTGGCAAATTCTGGTCCAGGTTCTCAAGAGGGTTGTGGTGGTGCTGTCCCTGATTTAAGTATAAATGATTAATGTCATAGGAACCATAGCGTGAAGTATCAAATCTGTACAAAGTATTGTCTTTTGTAAGCAGTAACAAGCAAAAGACTACTTCTCTCCATCTCAGACATCTCCTTGCCCTATTTGTCTTTTATCTTCCTCCTTCCTCCCCTTTCCATGCTCTGTTAGTTAAGGTTTCATGCCTTTTGCATCAGAGTTCTTTCTCTTCCTGTATGGATATCCCCTGCTCTTCCCCCAATTAAACCAAAAAGAGTAAAATATAGCCACTCCTTGAGTAATGTCTTTACAGTATTTACCTCAGCTATGCCACCAGAAGCTATAGATTGTAAAGTGTTAGCTCTCTTCACTCTAGAGACGTAACACAACCCAGAAAAGGAGAGAAGGGGAGGGTCAGCTGACCTGGACCAGACTGGTGGCTGCAGTGACAGCAGGAGCTGCGGTGTGACACACAACGCTGTGCCCCGTCCCCCATCTCTTCTTCCGCATTGGAAGCCGAGGCAGCTGGGAGAGAAGACAGGTTCTGTAGTCTGAGATGGCAGCACGCTAAAGGTGGAAATGGTGGCAGGGCAACTTTTGGAGCTGCTGGTACTTTATGGGTTGGGTTGGCATACACAACGAGGGAGAGAATCACAGACCTGTACCCCTGAAACAAAACAAAACAAAACAAAACAAAAAACCAAGGGAGATTTGCTACCCCAATCCCTAGTTTAGTAGGCAAGATGTTTGTTTGGTCAGCAATTTGTGGAGTTCTTTAGCATGGTGATACTACACTCGATTTGGTTGTCTTCTCTCCTCATAGCTCACAAAAGTCTTAACTGTTAGGATTTTCTTCTTCCAACATGACTATATTTTCATTTTCTTCTCTCATGGGGTAGCCAGAATTTCGAGTTATAATTCTATAATTCTATACCCTATCATCAGGAAACTCAAATTCGGCCTTCCTGATTTAACATCTGAATGATAATTTAGCAGAAGAATCACAAGGAACTGTAAGTCCAACATGAAACTTTATATTCTTAACTCCAGCCAAGTGCTAATCACAAAGGCTGCTGTCAAATTCCCCCAAAGCAAAAGGGAGCACAGCATGCCAACTGACAGCTCTGTCCTGTGAGATCTGGGTGGCCACCAGCAGATGCAGTCGTCTCTTTCAGGAACCCTCAGGCGATAAAAGGTCCTTCCTCCTTCCTTCTTCTTTCAAGGAGAGTGACTTGTGGTGAAGGAGTAAGAGGAATACGAAAGTGGAATTGTGTTTTTTTGTTTTTTTTTTTTTTGTAATGAGAATGGGGGAAAGAGAGTTTGGGTTTGGCTCTTTAATAATTTGATATCAAGAAATTAAGCCTTATCTTTCTTTCTGCTGCTTTTCATTCCTCTATTTTCTTGTTTTTTCCCCATGAGAAAAGCTATTCTAAAATTCTTTGGGATCCCTTGGATTAGAAGGAGTTTCTAAGTTAGGAAAAAGTACTAAATTATTTAAAAAAAAACAAAAAACAAAAACCAGAACACTCTTCCAAATCTCTACATGGAGTTATAGGGCCTATGCAATGTGAGTCATCAGAGAAACTGTTGACACTGTCCCATTTATGAGCAAGCTGTCTATGGACTGTCTGGAATCTTGGCAAAGTAACATATATGTATATAAAAGTTAAATGACTAAATTTGTTTCAGAAACATGCAGAATGACTGCAGGGAGGCTTCTGTTCAGTGGCATGAAGCAAAAAATCTCTTCGGTCTTTTTTCTTTTGACACTGTCCTGCCTACCTTATCCTGAACTACGTAACTCACTGAGATATTACATATTTTCCATTAGCCGTTCTTTTAGTCCCATATCCAGTCTGTCAGAATAACACTGAGGTCGGTGAACCATGAGTCTGGTTGCTTTTGCAAGGCATTTCTGTACTAGTGAAAGCAGAAAATACCTCATAAGAATGCTGTACAATCATTCCCACAGTGTGATATGCTAATTCTTAAGAATGTTGCTAACACTGCACTTTGTTTCATATGATTGAATTTAGAACTTTTACTCAATTGGTTGAAGGCTTTAAACTGGCAGTAATAACAGTCTTTTGAGTTGTTGCTTAAGTAGAGCAGTGATGGAATTCTTATGGCAGGCGACAGTTGCTCATTCAAGTTCAAGAAGAAATCTCTATCAGCCGCAGTGGTTGAAAAACAAAAGGAAAGTAGCCCAGCTGTTCACTTTTAATAGTGTATCTTTCCTCCATATTTTAAATGAGAACAGAGCTCAGTCATTAAATGAAGATATAAATATTAATGTCATCATTGTTAAAAATCCTGAAGAATAGACCTCACACATTTATGTGACTTTTTTTTTTATGTCCCATCTTACTGTGTCCAAGTAAAAATCAAGAAAGATCCCCCAGTGCCTCTAGAGGTCTCACCACGGCTAGTTGGCTTTCAGTCTTGATCTCCTTTTACTTGTACCTCCCATACCAAGTCTCAGAGAGTTTAGTAAGAATTTAAGCAGTCATATTTGGCCACACAGTGTTAAAGCATGTAAATCCCAGAAGTCCAGAAAGTCTTTGTAGATCTAATTTAAGCATACAGATTCTTTGCTGTAATACATATTACTAGTTGTCTAAACTATGTCATTCTATGCTTTCAGTGTAGAACAGAATTTTGGTCAAATCAATTTAGTGATGATAGGATAGCCAGAGTCACTACCCTTCAGTTTGAACATTTGTTGATTATTTTGAAAAGATAAAAGCTGCCCATTATTCTATTGCCTATGGTAAACAGTATGAATAAGATTTACTTGGGGTGTGTATCTTCTATACTCCTTTGGGAGTATATCTTTGGCTCACTGAAATTGGGAACTTTGATTATTTTTCAAAGAATATGATGTTTTGGCACATAATCTCTTCCTTGACCAAACTCTAGCTAGCTTCTTAAGAATTGTTCAGCAGAATTGATCCCAGGGTAAAGAACTAACATTTTTTTGAGAATTACTATGTGTCAGGCATTGTGCTTAGCTTTCTCCATGTAATATCTCATCCTTAAAATAACTTGATGAATAAGATACTATAATTAATCCCATTTTACAGATGAAAAGGTGCTGTTATCAATGCCATTTTCCAGATGAAGAAACTGGGGTGAAGTTAAATATAACTTACCCAAAGTCACGCAACTGTTACGTGATAGAGTATTTGAACATGAGTTTTTGTCATTCCAAAGCCCATGCTTGTAATCACTATGCACTATAGTCACGATGCTGGGTGAATAGGCATTTGCTTTACCATATTTGTTTGATGTCTCTCCCTTGGTCCAGCCTCATGTAGGGCCGTGAGTCTCAGCAGTGGGCACACTCTTTGGAAAGGCTCTTGGATATGATGGCATTTACCAGCTCTAACCATTCAAGGAAACCCTTAGGGAATTAAAATCTCATTCTACACATCTGTACCTATTTGAGGGAAGTCTGGACATAATGTGGATATTGAAGGAAATCTCCTTAGGAGTCTTGAGACCAGAAAGCAGATAGCTTTTTTGGTTCAGAATTACCAAAGTGTTGCTTGTCATTCCCTCCTCCTCCCAAGTGAAATTTAAGTTGCAGATAGTGATGCTTTATTGGAGATTTTTCCCAACTGGCAACCCTATTCCAGACCTCTTTATTTTGACCATTCTGGCTATATGAATTCTGTCTTCAGGAGATTTTCTCCTCTTAAGTTCTGTTTCTCTCACAAGTCAGAGTGATACAGTCACTGAGTGACAACTGAAGAAAGAAGATAGTAAATGCAGAAGAAATCTCATGGACTGGGACCCCAAATCTTTTCCGCCCTTGAAACATTTTTCATTATAGCAGAACCTATTCATTCATGATAGATGTTAAGACCTTTCTGTTGAATCTACTAATGATTAATAATTCTAATTGACTAATTCCTGGGCTAGTGTCTCCGTCTTATGGCACATGGAATGATAACAGAATAATGCTTTAAAAAATGGGGTTGCTATGAATTGAGCAGCAGGGAAAAGGGCTTCTCTAGAGATACTTGCCTGCAGCTGTGGAGATCCTCCCTGTCAAAGAGCTAACTATGCTACTGGCAGAGGGCTATAAGTATACTAACAAGCCTATTGAGTCCTCCCTGCCTTTAGCAAAGAGAATGACCTTACGAAACAGAATTAGCAACAGGAAGAGGTAGTCTTGAAAATGAGTCTGAAATAATTAATAATGACCATATCAGTTCAAGTTGAAGTAGGCAGTCAATTGTGTAATACCTAGGCTAGTTTGCTCTGATTCTTTCCAAATGCATAGTGCTGACTTTTGTGTGACTTACACATATAAAACATTCTCTTGCTGGAAGGTTGATGCAGTGGTACTTTTTTTTTTTTTTCAACACTAAAGTCTTAATAGAATGGCAGGGCACTCTTGATTGATCAAAAGGGGACATACTTAAATGCTTGAAATATATAGGTTCCAGAAAGCAAAATGTAATATAAGTAATGCAGTAAACACTAGAGTCTAATCCTGGCCCTTTATTAGCCTTATTACCTTTGAGAAATTTACTTAACCTCTCTAGTTTATTTCCTCTGTAAAATGAGGGAGTTTAAGTAAATCTGTGTTTCCCAAACTCTGAACCTACCACAGATTACTAGAGATTAATTTAAGTGGCATATGAGACAATTTCAGACAATTTCCTGATAAAAGATTAAAATAAACATTGAATCGCATAGTTGAGAAAGTTACTTCTTTTTCAGTCTTTCTAATTATGTCAGGCAAATTCTCAATTTGATATCAAGATATCTTTAATAGTTCTTTAACACTGGATAATTGTTTGGGGGTAGAGATGGGTAGGAATAGGTACTGGGAATCCTCTATTCCTCAAGAGTTTTTTTTTTTTTAATTTTATTTTCTTATGTTATGTTAGTCACCATACAGTACATCATTAGTTTTTGATGTAGTGTTCCATGATTCATTGTTTGTGTTTAACACCCAGTGCTCCATTCAATACGTGGTGGGGGGTGGGAGGGATGGGGTATCTGGGTGATGGACATTGGGGAGGGTATGTGCTAAGGTGAGCACTGTGAATTGTGTAACACTGTTGAATCACAGTCCTCAAGAGTTTCTATAGAAGAGAAATGAATTCCATTCCTTCAAGGGGAAAGTACTGAAGTGCTTTTTTGCTTCTTTCTGTGTACCATTTCCCTTCCACTTGGAAGGAAAGTAGTATACAACTGGTGAGTTTAGGAGGAGGAACCAAACGTGTGAGGCACAGCCCTTTCTGGCTTCTCTCATGGTACAGCCCCCTCTCAGAAGGCATGCTCCTCCTCCTCCCCTGTGTAGTAGGCCATGGTTGACAAACTCTGCTTAGGGCTGGGTGGGAACTATTAGGAAACCCATAAGGCCAAAAATCCAAAATAAAGAACCACATTCTGTAGTTTATCCTTATAGTAATCAAGCTGATACTTTGATTGCAATTTTATTCTTCTCTGTTTCTCATTTGGTTTTAAACTCCTAGGAGATGTAAGGGAAAAAGCAGTTATACCCCTTTAACATCGCTGATAATCTTTTAAAATAGAAATCTGGCTTGGGCTCAGAACCCTTCACAGGGAATAGTATCTGTATAGAATTTAATAATATGGTTTTGTTTTCAATGAAGTTATTTAGTTGCCATCTTTAAAATAAATTCATGCAAGTTTTAAAATGAATTTTTAAAACATTAAACAGTACAGATAGTGCATAGATATGGTAAAAATTATAAAGTTTGTACATAAATGACTAAAGTTTAGAAAACACTGAACAAAATTATCTCTAGGATCTGTTCCAGATTTAAATTCTTTTGAATATGTAGACCAGTGGAATAAAAAATGTTAGGTGGTAAACCAAGTTAAAAAAGGAACCTTCTTACATAACATACGTACTATGTTATTTTCATTTATTTTGAAATATATCATTATTGAGGAAGCTAAACTTTTATTTTTTATATAAATGAAAATGATAAATTCGTAATATTTTACTAGGCAGTTGAGTATTGATATCTTTTTGATAGCATGTTTTTTGGTGATGATATTTTGTTTTATTTTGTTTATTTTTCTTTCACTGAAAGCAGTTCTGGGAGAGGTTCTTGAACTAGAAATCTTGGAATGCAAGAACCATGTTATCATTGTATACTCTGCCTCATACAGTGTTTGGAATATAGCAGCGTTCAATAAATATTTGAACTGAATGAATGAATAAACAAAGAATCAACAAAAATAAACCGAATTCTCTGTCTTGAAGGTATAGGCATAGTTTTCATTTATATCTGAAAGCTGTCAATAGGACTAGCTGTAAGAAAGCTGAGGCCTTGGAGCAATCAGAAAGGGTAATACTTCTATATAAGTGAAAGAGGGAGCTAGTTACACAGAGCATTTAGAATAACCTTGTTAGGAAGAAATCACAAAAGGGAGGTAGCCCTATTAATTTTGCTTTTGTTTATGGTCATATAGGAGAGGCTAGATTTTTTCCTTTCTTTCTCTCTTTTTTATAAAAAAACTGTTTTCCCTTCCTTTTTTTCTCTCTCATTCATGTACTACATCTCTTATCATGTCCATATCAGAGAAAGCACCCCAGTTTCCCTTGCCTTAGGGAGATTATTAGAGCTTAATTTAAAATGTAGCTCACTCTTTCCCCATACACTCTTAATTATAGTTTCTCATCTGATAGAGGTGCCCACCCCTTTCTTTCTTCCTTTCTTTTTCTTCTTCTTTTTTTTTTTTTTTTTGGTGCCCACCTCTTAACTGGCACCCTAGATGAACTGCAATACTGGTAAATTTTTTTATTGCCATTTATTCATGCAACAAATGTCATGTTTCAAGGGCTTTGTTCTAAGAATACTGAAATGAATCTTACATATCAGAGAGAATATTAACCAGACATTTTTAATTTTTAGTTAGGCCAACTGACTTTCTAATAATCATGCAGTTGGTTTGAGTGATTACTTTCCCAGGTCATGTAACTTACCTTAAAACATTTTGCATATATGCAAAAAAAAAAAAAAACAACCAATTTGAGAACTGTGTTCCATTCTGGTAAATACATTTTAAATGTATTCTAGGTTTATTCTCTATAAATGCATTCTTTTTTTAATGGTCCAGTGATAAACTGTGATTCTAATTCATTATGCACAATGACAACATCTTAAGTGGAGTCATTTTGTATGTTCGGGTTCATATTTTCTGTTATTGAAATTTAAATCAGTACATTTATATTTGTGAAATTTCTGTGCCTGATGTCTTTGTGTCTTCTAGTTATTACTATGTGGTCTTCAATACATAAACTCTAAAGTCACTGGCTTATCCCATTTTGGGATGTTCATCTCATTGCCTTATAAAATTGATAGAACAGCAATAACATTAATGATATAGAAGTTGGTTCTGAAACTAATCATCATCTACAAAAATTAGTATCTAATCTCTGTTCTAACTTTAAATTAATATCCAGGTAAACAGTCAACATAGATTATATTATTATCATAACTGAAAATATAGATAATTTGGCCAAGAAAAAAGAAGACTTTAGAATTATCTGTGTTTTTTTTTCTTTAAAAGATATAACTGCTTGGTTTATAATTATAATCTTTAGGTATCTCTAGTATCATTGTGCTCTGTCATGAAAGTAATGCAAAAGCCATTGGCTATAATGACAATCTGGAAGTTTTGAGAACGCTTTATTGTCTAGTTCACAAACAATTAAAAAAACAGAACTTTGCCTCGCTGGCTGTTTTCACTAGCAATACGATTATTCTCTGATTAGATACTTTGAGTGCTAGATACATCCTTATCTGGGGTATGAGGTGTTGATATGGCAGCTATGTTATGACAGGAAAAAAAGAAAAAACGCCATGGGCTTGAGAGGCAGACCAACCTAAATGTGCAATTTAGCTCTGTCACTTCTGTGCCAGTACCTTAGGCAAGTGACTTAACTGCCTCTGTAAAGTGAGAATTATAATACAGCTTTAGAGTTGCTCTGAGGATGAAAGCATCCAGAGTGAGTTCTTCTTAAATGGTAACTGTATGAGGAAAGCAGTATGGTGATGATACGTTTTGATATTCTCGCAGGTGAAGTAAAGGACAAAAATGTTCAGGTGGTTGAGCTCCCCATTGTAGACAGTCTTCATCCTCGTCCACCATACTTACCCCTGGCCGTACCAGAAGACCTTGCAGATCGGCTCGTACGAGTCCACGGTGATCCTGCAGTGTGGTGGGTGTCCCAGTTTGTCAAATACTTGATCCGCCCACAACCTTGGCTGGAAAAGGAAATAGAAGAGGCTACCAAGAAGCTTGGCTTCAAACATCCAGTTATTGGGTAAGAATCTGATATATTCCTCATAAAGTGATATGTAGTAGCAGAGATATGTATAGTTTACAATATACTGTAAACTTTATGATACACAGTTTAATTTGCAGAGCCCCACCCAAAAACAGATGTTCCAGAGTTTACCTTAGGTCACAGGGAGATCATTTTTCCTTTGTTCACTTAGAACAGCTGAGTCATCATACTTTATTACCTTCATTCACTTATTTATTCATTCAACAAATATATTAAACCCATATTTCTGAAATTAAACCCTGTCTCCTGGGGAAGCTAGCAAAATTTTATTTTATTGAGAGTATTTTGGATGTTATACATGACTCCTGTCTTATCCTAACAAGGCCATGAGATGAAGCTGTCACATTTATAGCTTTTCTATTGTACTTTTTTTAGGCTTCATTAATTACCACTGGTGATTATTTTGCATTTTTTTGATGTTCTGTTTTCTTTTCTATCCTGGAAGCTATTTTTGAGAATAAGAGGACTATTTATAGTGTAAGATAATGTTAAAATTATTATTTAAAATTATCTCTTGGCCCACTTAGGAATTATCATGTCCATATGCAATGAGTCTCATGCTTATGTTCAGGGAGATGTATCAGGAAATCCTATGACCAAGAAGAATCCAAAGAAGCATCTTTGCTCATAAGTATGTGCTCCTCTACACATACATAAAAAAGTTATGGGAAGAGGAATTTTCCTGAGTCCCGGTGCCAGATTTCATACATTGGGAAAATTTTCTTTGCCTAATGGAAAGAATACTGGACTGAGACTTAAGTGACCTGGCCAGTATCCCTGGCTTTTTCCTAATTCTGGACCAAGTAACTTATTAATGGTATTGGGCTTTGATTTTTCCATCTGTAAAATAGGGAAGGTAATACCTGCCCTAAAAGTGATGATAAGGAGGATAAAAAGATTTTAGTTCAGTGGGGAAAAAAAGTACTGTAAAATATTACTACCTTTCAGAGAAACTGATGCTAAAATAATTCCTGAAAATAAACTTGTAAGCTAGGCTGTGGCATTCTGTAGCTTATACTGTTTGTAATAAAGTCAGCTATTGAGTAATATTAATACATGTGTTGATTCATTCACTTATTTGCAGAACATTTATTGAATACCTACTACTGTGAGGGACAGAGATTTTTTTTTCTTAATGGCTTCTTCTAGCTTATTATAGTCTATTGGAAAAGAGACATGCACAGCTAACATTATATGGGTAGAATGTGATAAATACCCTGAGAGGTATTTATGAGAGGTCAGGGAAGAAGAAATGTACTTCCATCCGTATCAGGAAAGTCTTCATAGATTCAGTGTTTGAACAGGATCTTGAAAGAACAGTATAGTAATTAAATTACCAAAATACCTTCAACTACATTATGTCATTGATTCTATAACACAGTTCTGTGAAGTGGGCAGAGGTAATCATTTTACAGGTAAGGAAACTAAAGGAAAGAAAATTTCTGCCCAAAGTTCCAGAGTTAATAAAGGCAAAACCAGGACTTAGACCATCTTAATTTTGCTTGGAAGCTTTCCTGCAGACCAGAAAGCTACCCTAATTGTCATGGACCATCCATCATATTAAGAGTTGGCCAAATATAGAAAATTGAAGTACCACAGATAATTATTTGTACATTGAGGTGTAGTGTGCTGTAATGAAAGAGAAGGACACTAGAATTCAAGAAGCTGGGGGTACCATCTAACTTCTACCACTAACAAATTATGTGACTTTGGGCAATGTACTTGATCATTCTGGGTCTTCATTGATTGCCACTCTTTCCTTGTTTAAAACTGAAAAAACTAAGTTAGATGGTATCTAAGGTTTCTATTCACATATTACTAAACAATTAGATTTTTGTGTCCACCCAACATTCATTCATTTATTCATTGTATTTGATGCTGTTGGAAATAAATAAAATCAGATTCCCCACCCCGAAAGAGCTTGATATCTAATACAGATGACCATTGAACAATGCAGGGTTAGGACTGCTCACCCCCCATGCAGTTGAAAATCCATGTATAACTTTTGACTCCTCCAAAACTTAACTACTAATAAATAGCCTGCTGTTGGCTGGAAGCCTTACCAATAACATAAATAGTCGATTAACACTTATTTTTTATGCTATATGTATTATATACTGTATTCTCACAATAAAGTAAGCTAGAGAAAAGAAGGTATTATTAGAAAATCATAAGGAAGAGAAAATACATTTACAGTACCATACTATAAAAAGTCTGTGTACAAGTGGACCCACACCATTCACACCTACGTTGTTGAAGGGGCAGCTGTAGTGAAAAGCAAGTATACAACTTTTACTTTGGTGACAACTAGGTTGAAATGTATGTGAGAGAAACCAGCTTCCCTTTGCCTTATGTTTTCTTTATATGTCTTCATATTTTTCACTGATCATGTCTTCAGAAGCATCAGTTTCCTTAACTATCTGATGAAAGACTTACATTAAATTAAAATGACTTCTGATACCTTTCACAGGCCTAATATCCTGATTCTTCCATAAAGACCATCATGCTCCTCTCAAATTCTTGATTCAGGCCTAATTTCAGGAGTACTTGGAGAATTGAGAAAATTGATGAGTAGTACTCTGCCACTACCTCAGATGCTTCTCTTCCTTTGATTCTTCCTCTGTTATTACAGCTCTTATTTGTTTTTATTTTCATTTTCATTTTCATATGTCCCACCCCACATCTTCCCTTGTCTTAGTCTTCATATGTATAGAAGTTACTGATCCCCATTTTATTTATTTTTAAAGATTCTATTTATTTGAGAGAGACTGCATGAGCGGGGAGGGAAGGGCAGAGGGAGAGGGAAAAGCAGACTCGACAAGGACCCTGGGATCATGACCTGAGCCACCCAGGCACCCCTGATCCCTATTTTTTTTTTTTTAAAGATTTTATTTATTTATTTGACAGAGAGAGACACAGTGAGAGAGGAGCACAGGCAGGGGGAGTGGAGGGGGGAGAGGCAGGCTTCCCGCCGAGCGGGGAGCCCGATGCGGGGCTCGATCCCAGAACGCTGGGATCATGACCTGAGCTGAAGGCAGGCGCTTAACGACTGAGCCACCCAGGCGCCCCCCTGATCCCTATTTTAAATGCTAGAGCTAAAGAAAGTACATGGTGAAATTATGAGTAACAAATAGTGCTTCTTCTCACGAAGCTTTTCATTGAAATTCAGTGGAATTGTTCTTTCTGTCCCACTTCATCTCTATGGATAACAGTGAACAATTCCAATTTCATGACAGAAGCAGTGATTAAGAAGGATGTGGGAAGGGGGGGGCGGAGCAAGATGGAGGAGTAGGAGACCTGGATTTCGTCTGGTCCCAGGAATTCAGCTGGATTGGGATCAAACCATTCTGAACAGCTACAAACTCAACAGGAGATCGAAGAAAAGAATAGCAACAACTCTCTGAACAGAAAAGCGACCACTTTCTGGAAGGTAGGACGTGCGGAGAAGTGAATCCGAGGCGATATTCGGGAGGATGGACAGCGGGGGAGGGGGCCTCCAACGGCCGCTTCTGGCAAGTGATAGAGCCCCAGAGCACAAAAGCAGAACTTTTAGACTCTGCTCCGCTGAGGGACGTTGCTCCAGTGGCTAAGTGGGGGGTGGAACCCTCATGGGACAGTGTGGTCTCAGGACCCTCAGGGTCACAGAAAGACCGGGGGTCCCTGAGTGCAGCAGCGCTCCCAGGTATTGGAGCAGGGAAGTCGGCTGCAGAGATGGAGCCGAGGCGCAGGCTCTCAGCTCAGGGTTGCCATAAACTGTGATCCGTGGCACTGTTGGGCCACCGCTCTTCCAGGAGGGACCCAACAAGCAGCAGATCTGGGGAGACTCCCCTTCCTCCCCGGGGAGGAGCGGTGTGGGAGTGCACTGCAGGGATCTGCTGGGTTTGGAGACGCCACACCGAGTTGGGTGCCAGAGTTAGAAACGCTTGGTCACAGGCCGGGTGAGTCCAGAGTGCGGCCGGAGACCGGGGAGACGGGAGTGATTGACTGCTTTTCTCTGGGGTCTCACTGAGGAGCGGGGCCCCAAGTTCTCGGCTCCTCCGAGGCAGAGATTCAAGGCTGCCATTTTCACTCTCAGCCTCCAAAGCTGTACAGAAAGCTTGCAGGGAACAAAAGCTCCCGAAAGCAAACCCGAGCAGCTTTCTCAGCCCAGACCGGGCAAGGGCGGGGCAATCCCGCCTCCAGCAAAGACATTTGGGAACCACAGCAACAGGCCCCTGCCCCAGAAGATCAGCGAGAACAGCCAGCCAAGACCAAGTTTACCGATCAATGAGAACGGCAGAACTCCAGCGCTAGGGGAATAATGCACATAGAATCCATGGCTTTTTTACCATGATCGTTTAGTCTTTCAGAGTTAATTTTTTTTTAACTTTTTTTTTTTTTGAATTTTTCTTTTTCCCTTTTTCAACCAACATCTTATCAATCCCATTTTTAAAAAACATTTTTATTTTTCATTTTTAGAGTCCTATTCTACCCCTTCATAGTAGTTACCCTTATTTTTGGCATATATATATAAGTTGTTCTCTCTTTAAAATTTTGAGATAGTTTCTTCTAACAGATCAAAATATACCCTAAATCTCTAGTGTATGGTTTTGTTCTACTCTCCTGCCTGATCACATTCCCTCCCTTTTTTTTAAAATCCTCTTCTTTCTCTTTTCAAACAACTTCTTATCAACAATTCCTTTTATAAAATTTTTTATAATTTTCATCTTTACAGTCATATTCCATCCCTTCATCATATCAACCCTTCTTTTTGTACATATATAAGTTTTTCTTTCTTTAAAATTTTGGGAGGCACTTTCTTCTAACAGACCAAAATACACCCCAAATCTAGTGTGTGGCACTGATCTATGCACCAACCAGCCTGCTCATGTTTGATCATATTCTGTTTTTTTTGTTTTGTTTTCTTCTGTTTTTGTTTGTTTTTATCTTTTTCTTTTTCTTTTCTTTTTTTTTTTTTTTTTTCTTTTTCTCTTTTCTTTCTTTCCCTTTCTTTCCCCCCAGTGTCAGGTCTTTTCTGATTTGTTTAGAGTATATTTTCTGGGGACGTTGTTACCTGTTAGCATTTTGTTCTCTCATTCATCTATTCTCCTCTGGACAAAATGACAAGACGGAAAAAATCACCTCAACAAAAAGAACAAGAGGTAGTACCGACTGCCAGGGACCTACTCAATACGGACATTAGTACGATGTCAGATCTAGAGTTCAGAATCATCACTTTAAAGATACTAGCTGGGCTTGAAAAAAGCATGGAAGTTATTAGAGAAACCCTTTCTGGAGAAGTAAAAGAACTAAAATCTAACCAAGTCGAAATCAAAAAGGCTATTAATGAGGTGCAATCAAAAATGGGGGTGCTAACTCCTAAGATAAATGAGGCAGAAGAGAGAATCAGTGATATAGAAGACCAAATGATGGAAAATAAAGAAGCTGAGAAAAAGAGAGATAAACAACTACTGGATCACAAGGGCAGAATTCGAGAGATAAGCGATACCATAAGACGAAACAACATTAGAATAATTGGGATCCCAGAAGAAGAAGAAAGAGAGAGAGGGGCAGAAGGTATATTGGAGCAAATTATAGCAGAGAACCTCCCTAATTTGGGGAAGGAAACAGGCATCAAAACCCAGGAAGCACAGAGAACCCCTCTCAAAATCAATAAACATAGGTCAACACCCCGACATCTAATAGTAAAACTTATGAGTCTCAGAGACAAAGAGAAAATCTTGAAAGCAGCTCGGGACAAGAGATATGTAACCTACAATGGTAGAAACATTAGATTGGCAACAGACCTATCCACAGAGACCTGGCAGGCCAGAAAGGACTGGCATGGTATATTCAGAGCACTAAATGAGAAAAATATGCAGCCAAGAATACTATATCCAGCTAGGCTGTCATTGAAAATAGAAGGAGAGATAAAAAGCTTCCAGGACAAACAAAAACTAAAGGACTTTGCAAACACGAAACCAGCCCTACAAGAAATCTTGAAAGGGGTCCTCTAAGCAAAGAGAGAGCCTAAAAGCAACATAGACCAGAAAGGAACACAGACAATATATGGTAACAGTCACCTTACAGGCAATACAATGGCACTAAATTCATATCTTTCAGTAGTTAGCCTGAATGTAAATGGACTAAATGCCCCAGTCAAAAGACACAGGCTATCAGATTGGGTTAAAAAACAAGACCCATCAATATGCTGTCTGCAAGAGACTCATTTTAGACCCAAAGACACCCCCAGATTGAAAGTGAGGGGGTGGAAAACCATTTACCATGCTAATGGACACCAAAAGAAAGCTGGGGTGGCAATCCTTAGATCAGGCAAATTAGATTTTAAACCAAGGACTGTAATAAGAGATGAAGAAGGACACTATATCCTACTTAAAGGATCTATCCAACAAGAAGATCTAACAACTGTAAATATCTATGCCCCTAACATGGGAGCAGCCAATTATATAAGGCAATTAGTAACAAAAACAAAGAAACACATTGACAACAATACAATAATAGTGGGGGACTTTAACACCCCCCTCACTGAAATGGACAGATCGTCTAAGCAAAAGATCAACAAGGAAATAAAGACTTTAAATGACACACTGGACCAAATGGACTTCACAGACATATTCAGAACATTCCATCCCAAACCAACGGAATACACATTCTTCTCTAGTGCCCATGGAACATTCTCCAGAATAGATCACATCCTAGGTCATAAATCAGGTCTCAACCGGAACCAAAAGATTGAGATCATTCCCTGCCTATTTTCAGACCACAATGCTTTGAAACTAGAACTCAATCACAAGAGGAAGGTCGGAAAGAACTCAAATACATGGAGGCTAAAGAGCATCCTACTAAAGAATGAATGGGTCAACCAGGAAATTAAAGAAGAATTTAAAAAATTCATGGAAACCAATGAAAATGAAAACACAACTGTTCAAAATCTTTGGGATGCAGCAAAGGCAGTCCTAAGAGGAAAGTATATAGCAATACTAGCCTTTCTCAAGAAACAAGAAAGGTCTCAAGTACACAAGCTAACCCTCCACCTAAAGGAGCTGGAGAAAGAACAGCAAATAAAGCTAAACCCAGCAGGAGAAAACAAACAATAAAGATCAGAGCAGAAATCAATGAAAGAGAAACTAAAGAACAGTAGAACAGATCAACGAAACTAGGAGCTGGTTCTTTGAAAGAATTAACAAGATTGATAAACCCCTGGCCAGACTTATCAAAAAGAAAAGAGAAGTGACCCAAATCAACAAAATTATGAATGAAAGAGGAGAGATCACAACCAACACCAAAGAAATACAAACAATTATAAGAACATATTATGAGCAACTCTATGCCACCAAATTAGATAACCTGGAAGAAATGGATGCATTCTTAGAGATGTATCAACTACCAAAACTGAACCAGGAAGAAATAGAAAACCTGAACAGACCTATAACCACTAAGGAAATTGAAGCAGCCATCAAAAATCTCCCAACAAACAAAAGCCCAGGGCCAGATGGCTTCTCAGGGGAATTCTACCAAACATTTAAAGAAGAATTAATACGTATTCTTCTGAAACTGTTCCAAAAAATAGAAATGGAAGGGAAACTTCCAAACTCGTTCTATGAGGCCACCATTACCTTGGTCCCAAAACCAGACAAAGACCCCATCAAAAAGGAGAATTACAGACCAATATCCCTGATGAACATGGATGCAAAAATTCTCACCAAAATACTAGTCAGTAGGATCCAACAGTACATTAAAAGGATTATTTACCATGACCAAGTGGGATTTATCCCTGGGCTGCAAGGCTGGTTCAACATCCGCAAATCAACAATGTGATAGAATACATTAATGAAAGAACAAGAATCATATGATCCTCTCAATAGATGCAGAAAAAGCATTTGACAAAGTACAGCATCCTTTCTTGATTAAAACTCTTCAGAGTATAGGGATAGAGGGTACATACCTCAATATCATAAAAGCCATCGATGAAAAACCTACAACGAATATCATTCTCAATAGGGAAAAACTGAGAGCTTTCCCCCTAAGGTCAGGAACACAGCAGGGATGTCCACTATCACCACTGCTATTCAACATAGTACTAGAAGTCCTAGCCACAGCAATCAGACAACAAAAAGAAATAAAAGGCATCCAAATCGGCAAAGAAGAAGTCAAACTCTCACTCTTTGCAGATGATATGATACTTTATGTGGAAAACCCAAAAGACTCTACCCCAAAACTGCTAGAACTCATACAGGAATTCACTAAAGTGGCAGGATATAAAATCAATGCACAGAAATCAGTGGAATTCCTATACACCAACAATAAGACAGAAGAAAGAGAAATGAAGGAGTTGATCCCATTTACAGTTGCACCCAAAACCATAAGATACCTAGGAATAAATCTAACCAAAGAGGCAAAGGATCTGTACTCAGAAAACTATAAAATACTCATGAAAGAAATTGAGGAAGGCACAAAGAAATGGAGAAACATTCCATGCTCATGGATTGGAAGAACAAATATTGTGAAGATGTCAATGCTACCTAGAACAATCTACACATTCATTGCAATCCCCATCAAAATACCATCCACTTTTTTTCAAAGAAATGGAACAAACAATCCTAAAATTTGTATGGAACCAGAAAAGACCCCAAGTAGCCAGAGGAATGATGAAAAAGAAAAGCAAAGCTGGCGGCATCACAATTCCGGACTTCCAGCTCTATTACAAAGCTGTCATCATCAAAACAGTATGGTGCTGGCTCAAAAACAGACACATAGATCAATGGAACAGAATAGAGAGCCCAGAAATGGACCCTCAACTCTATGGTCAACTAATCTTCGACAAAACAGGAAAGAATGTCCAATGGAACAAAGACAGTCTCTTCAACAAATGGTGTTGGGAAAATTGGACAGCCACATGCAGAAGAATGAAACTGGACCATTTCCTTACACCGCACGCAAAAATAGACTCCAAATGGTTGAAAGACCTAAATGTGAGACAGGAGTCCATCAAAATCCTAAAGGAGAACACAGGCAGCAACCTCTTCAACCTCAGCCGCAGCAACTTGTTCCTAGAAACATCGCCAAAGGCAAGGGAAGCAAGGGCAAAAATGAACTATTGGGATTTCATCAAGATAAAAAGCTTTTGCACAGCAAAAGAAACAGTCAACAAAACCAAAAGACAACCGACAGAATGGGAAAAGATATTTGCAAATGACATATCAGATAAAGGGCTAGTATCCAAAATATATAAAGAACTTATCAAACTCAACACCCAAAGAACAAAGAATCCAATCAAGAAATGGGCAGAAGACATGAACAGACATTTTTCCAAAGACGACATCCAAATGGTCAACAGACACATGAAAAAGTGCTCAACATCGCTCAGCATCAGGGAAATCCAAATCAAAACCTCAATGAGATACCACCTCACACCAGTCAGAATGGCTAAAATTAACAAGTCAGGAAACA
Source organism: Mirounga leonina (assembly GCF_011800145.1). Classification (NCBI taxonomy): domain Eukaryota; kingdom Metazoa; phylum Chordata; class Mammalia; order Carnivora; family Phocidae; genus Mirounga; species Mirounga leonina. The sequence goes on along the minus strand of NW_023270825.1, from coordinate 34,370,963 downwards.
ACAGATGTTTTGTGGGGATGCGGAGAAAGGGGAACCCTCCTACACCGTTGGTGGGAAGGCAAGCTGGTGCAACCACTCTGGAAAACAGTATGGATTTACCCCAAAGATACAAATGTAGGGATCCGAAGGGGTACGTGCACCCCGAAGTTTATAGCAGCAGTGTCTACAATAGCCAAACTGTGGAAAGAGCCAAGATGTCCATCGACAGATGAATGGATAAAGAAGAGGTGGTATATATATATATATATACCACCT